>NW_004443993.1:1723765-1757632 GCF_000243295.1 Trichechus manatus latirostris
GGGGCGTCGCGGGCCCGGGCGCCTGGGGGTTCCCCGCGGCCCGGGACGGCCTGGAGGCGCGCCCCGGGTCTGATCCTTTTGTTGGACGGCGTGACCCGCGGTGTGGCCCAATAGGGACGAAAACCGGACGGGAGGCCCAGGGAGCGCCGCTCGCAATGAGGCGCGGGGACCCCGAGGTGTTTGGGAGGCTTGGTCCGTGCTCTGGGGTTGGCAGGCGAGAGGCCGCGGTAGGGTCACTTCCTGCCTTCTTCGAGCCTTGGTGGCGGCCCATGCGGGCATGCGCAGTCCCCACTTGTCGCTTCGTGAGGGGAGTGCCCTGTGGCCAGGGGGCACCGATGACCGATTGGCCGAAGGCAGAGAAGCAGGCGCTGGACCTTGGCAAGGGAGAGGGAGCTAAGCTGCGCCCTGGGTCCCGGTGGAAGACGGCGCAGCGGGGTGGGCAGGCAGCCAGATAGCCCGGTGTTTACTGAGCCCTGCGCAGTGTCAGAACCTGGGCAGGACGTGGGGGTGGCACAGCGTGGGGAGGCACAGCAGTGACCTAGACAGGGGCCCCCTGCCTGCTGGAGCGCTGAGGCTGTGTGTGACAAGGATGGTCAATTCCTCATCAATAAGCCAAGGAGATCCTTTCAGTTCCTGACAAGTGCTATGATGAAAATGCATCAGGGAGGAGCTGACTCAATTGCAATGAGGAGGAGAACCTAGCCAGCCCCTTGCAGATCCATCTCCCCCCTCCAGGCCAGCTGGTGTGGAGACCTTTCAAAACACGACTCAGACCTGACCCTCTGCGTCCTCGGGCTTTATGCGAACCCTCCAGCTTGTCTCCCACCACTCGCCGGGCAGCTCCGCTCCTCCTCCCCCCGGACTCTCCAGGTTTCTGCTGTGGCTTTACTTATTTTATTTACGGTCCTTTCCTCCCCAAATGTCAGCTCTGCAAGGGCAGGGGGTTTTGTCTGTCTTGCTCACTGCTGTGTCCTCAGTGCCTGGAACAGTACCTGGCACACATTAGGCACTCAGTAAGTGTGAATAAAGGAATGATCTTGGCATGCCCTAGGAAGGGCATGCTCCAGATGGCTGGGACAGAGCGAGCAAAGAAAGGGAGGAGGGGGCAGGGGCTGACTGGGCAGGACCTCGCAGGCCCCTGAGGAGTTTGGTTTCATTCTTAGTGCCTTGGGGAGCTGTCAGAGGATTCTGAGCAGGGGAGGGGCATGGCCTGACCTATGTTTTAAGACGGGCTCTTGAGCTGGTAAGGTCGGGGGCATTTAGGGAACTGGAATGGATGCCACTCTATCCGGTTTGCTTGGGAAGGAAAGCTGATGTGGGAATGGCTTTATCTTACAAAGGGAGGCCTGGCAGGCGGGCACTGGCCCAGCCCCAGGCCCTGCCCCTAGCTCTGTGCCCTCCTCCTCCAGGTCCCTGAGTGCCAGTGGTGGTGTTGTTGCTCGTCGCCAGGAGCCTCATGCAGCTGGACCCCAAGCCTAGCAGGGCTGGAGCCCACAGCCGATTCCTGCCCCTGCAGTCACAGTGCCCCGAGGGGGCAGGGGACGCAGTGATGTACGCCTCTACTGAGTGTAAGGCCGAGGTGACGCCCTCCCAGCATGGCAACCGCACCTTCAGCTACACGCTGGAGGACCACACCAAGCAGGCCTTTGGCATCATGAACGAGCTGCGGCTCAGCCAGCAGCTGTGTGATGTCACGCTGCAGGTCAAGTACGAGGATGCACCAGCCGCCCAGTTCATGGCCCACAAGGTGGTGCTGGCCTCATCCAGCCCCGTCTTTAAGGCCATGTTCACCAACGGGCTGCGGGAGCAGGGCATGGAGGTGGTGTCCATCGAGGGCATCCATCCCAAGGTCATGGAGCGCCTCATCGAGTTCGCCTACACGGCCTCCATCTCCATGGGTGAGAAGTGCGTGCTCCATGTCATGAACGGCGCCGTCATGTACCAGATTGACAGTGTTGTCCGTGCCTGCAGTGACTTCCTGGTGCAGCAGCTGGACCCCAGCAATGCCATCGGCATTGCCAACTTCGCCGAGCAGATTGGCTGTGCTGAGCTGCACCAGCGCGCCCGGGAGTACATCTACATGCACTTCGGGGAGGTGAGCATGGAGGAGGGTACATGGAACCAGGGCTGGGGCAGTGGGAGGGGAGGGACCAGGGACAGGCGGACGGGAAGTCATCACGTCTCCCCGTGGGATGTGAAGGGTCAAGGTAGGCAGCTGGAGAGAAATGGGGTTCCGAGCTTCTAGTCCACACATCTGCTAGACTGGGAAACAGCCGAGGAAAGGGAGGCCTCTGTGGGCCTTGGGCTCCCTGGTTTCTCATAGGTCCAGGGTGGAGACAGGGTACAGTGGACATGACAGCAGCCCAGTCCTAGGGTGTGCTGAGCAGGGCCCAGCCTTTCAGGCCGTCAGCAAATATTTATTGAACACCCGTGACATGCTGTAAACTGCGAGTCTGACCTACAGATGTGTTTTCTTTGGCCCACTCTGTGTCCTTTTTTTTTTTTTATTGTAGTTTAAGTGAAAGTTTACAATTCAAGTTAGTCTCTCATACAAAAATTTATACACACATTATTATGTGACCCTAATTGCTCTCCCTATACTGTGACAGCACACTCCTCCTTTCCACCCCTGATTTCCCATGTCCATTCAACCAGCTCCTGACCCTCTCTGCCTTCTCATCTCACCTCTGGACAGGAGCTGCCCATTTAGTCTCATGTGTCTACTTGAGCTAAGAATCTGTGACATTCTTACTGTTGTTTTCTGGTTTCATTTTCGTTTTTAAGTGGAGGAAGTTGTCAACGGAAAATATCGTGAAAAGTCACAGTGATGAGCCCCAGTTCCTGCATGGCAACACCTAGCAGTGGCACCCCGAGATGATAATAATAATAATGTTTTTCGAGCACTTGTTGTGTGCCAGGCTCTCTTCTATATACTTTAAATCATTGACTCTTCCCAGCCACTCAGTGAGGAAGTATCGCCCTTAGACCTGGGCAGGTGAGCAGGTCCCCAGGTGCCAAGCCTCAGAGAGTACCCAGCTTTGCAGTACCTTCCTTGAAATCTTATAAGTCCTCCTCCGATAACTGGGACCAGCTGGGGTTGATGGTGTCCTCATCCCAGAGAGTTTCAGAGATTTGCCCACAGTCACACAGCTACAAAGTGGTGAAGCCAGAATTGCAGCTCAGGCTGTTTTTTTCAGAGCCTTCGCTTTCCCCCAGAATATTCTATTGCTGTTAATTTTTTCCTTTTTAGTCAATCAGCTCTTTTTAAAAATGTGATTTCATTAAAAGAAAACATAGGTAAGGTATTCTTATAGTTCAAAAACCAAATGATACAAAAAGGTACATGGTACATCGTATCTTCACCCATTTACCTGCCTGAGTACATACTACATGACTGTCAAATAAAAATAAAGCAAACCCGTTACCGTGAGTGGATTCCCATGGCAACCTCATGTGTTACTGCTCCATAGGGTTTTCTTGGCTGTAATCTTTACAGAAGCAGATCGCCAGGTCTTCTTTTGCAGTGCCAATGGATAGGTTCAAACTGCCAACCTTTCAGTTGGTCGTTGAGCTCAAACTGTTTGCGCCACCCAGAGACCTTATGTGCCTGGCACACAGTATTAATTCATGTAACCCTCATACTGTTAGAATCCCCATTTTACAGATGAGGAAACTGAGACTGTGTCAGAGGTAAGTTGAATGCCTTGTCCAAGATCCTACCGCTCCTACGAGGCGAGGGGTGGGGGAGTGACACAGGAGTCAGCCTGTCACACTAACACCCTCTGCAGGTGGCCAAGCAAGAGGAGTTCTTCAACCTGACCCATTGCCAGCTGGCGACACTCATCAGCCGGGACGATCTGAACGTGCGCTGCGAGTCGGAAGTCTTCCACGCCTGCATCAACTGGGTCAAGTATGACTGCGAGCAGCGGCGTTTCTACGTGCAGGCGCTGCTGAGGGCCGTGCGCTGCCACTCGCTCACGCCCCACTTCCTGCAGATGCAGCTGCAGAAGTGCGAGATCCTGAAGTCGGACTCCCGCTGCAAGGACTACCTGGTCAAGATCTTCCAGGAGCTCACGCTGCACAAACCCACGCAGGTGATGCCCTGCCGGGCACCCAAGGTGGGCCGGCTCATCTACGCGGCTGGTGGCTACTTCCGCCAGTCACTCAGCTACCTGGAAGCCTACAACCCTAGCGATGGCACATGGCTCCGACTGGCAGACCTGCAGGTGCCACGTAGTGGCCTGGCAGGTTGTGTGGTGGGCGGGCTGTTGTATGCCGTGGGCGGCCGCAACAACTCACCGGATGGCAACACCGACTCCAGTGCCCTGGACTGCTATAACCCCATGACTAACCAATGGTCACCCTGCGCCCCCATGAGTGTGCCACGCAACCGCATCGGGGTTGGGGTCATTGACGGGCACATCTATGCCGTCGGTGGTTCCCATGGTTGCATCCACCATAACAGTGTGGAGAGGTGAGTGGTGGGTGGGAGGAGCTCTGAGGTTCCCACTGTGACAGCCCAAGCCATTGGGATCCAGGATTTTGCCTATTGTCGAGGGCTTCTCTCTGCTCCCTGCCTTCAGCGAGTGGAAGCCTCAAGGTGGAAGTTGAACTCCTGGAGGATTTATGATTGGTGACCTTGTGCAGTGTGCTTAGGGCTGGGAATTGCTTATAGGGCCATCACAAACCTATACAGCTCCTTTGCGCAGATTTGAAAAGGGTTCCATCCATATTGTAGTAATATGTGGATTTTCTTGAAACATGATATTTCGCTGCTATCTGTCCAAAAATTGTCATAATAAGTAGATGTTATGAGGTCTTTGATGTTGGAACTGCCCACCTAGATATGGTACCCTTGTACAGTGCCCATATTGCACAGCTGTGCTTGGTAGCCCTGTGTTTATAGAGGCCGATCATTTTGGGACTTTGGCCCTTGTGTAGTCTAGTCCTCTGCCTTCTTCTCCAGAAGTGTGGCCTAGGATGCAGTTTTTACCTGGAGAGCTTGTTAAAAAAAAGGCAAATTCCTAGCCACTGCTGAGGATGCCAGAGATCTGGGGAACGGGAATTTTAAACAAACGCCCCAGAGACTTCTAATGTAAGAATGTAAGTGGTCTATGAATAGGATGATGGGGTGATGAGTCACTCCAA
Source organism: Trichechus manatus latirostris (assembly GCF_000243295.1). Lineage (NCBI taxonomy): Eukaryota > Metazoa > Chordata > Mammalia > Sirenia > Trichechidae > Trichechus > Trichechus manatus. The sequence goes on from NW_004443993.1 coordinate 1,728,914, forward strand.
GCAAGGCACTTTTGAGGACAGGGGCACGAGTAATAATTACACCAGAGCGTGCATCTTTGAGCATCACACTTTGAGAGATCCTGCCCTGGGCCAGAGCTGGTTATTAGAGTTGAAGTTCTGGTGTTGTCGAGGGCTGGATCAAACCCCGCTCTGCCATTTACTCGGTGACTCTGGGCATAACACTTTGCCTCTCTGGCCCTCATCTTGTCATCCGTGAGGTGGGGGATGATAATAAGGACCACCTGCCCCATTGGACTGGGTGGGGGCTGCAGTGAGATCACACCCATAACACTCAGCGTGGGGCCTGGCAGTGGTAGTATTGAACTACTGGGGTCCAATAGTTGTGGGTGTGACCTTGAGCAGATAGATAATGGCTGTGACCCTCAGTTTCCTCACCTGGAAAATGGGCTCCTGGTCATGCCCGCCTTGTAGAACATCATGAGGATTAAAGAGTTCAAGCGTATAAAGAGCTCCAGGAGGGTCAGCTGTGCTTGCTGTTCTCATCCCCGTCATTGTTATTATGCCTTTGCAGGTATGAGCCGGAGCGGGACGAGTGGCACTTGGTGGCCCCCATGCTGACGCGAAGAATCGGGGTGGGGGTGGCTGTCCTCAACCGTCTGCTCTATGCTGTCGGGGGATTCGACGGGACAAACCGCCTCAATTCGGCTGAGTGTTACTACCCAGAGAGGGATGAGTGGCGAATGATCACACCCATGAACACCATCCGAAGTGGGGCAGGTGGGCGGGGACTGTGGGGAAGGAGGAGCCTCAAGGAATACCTCGCACCCCAGATGAAACTTGGCCAGGCCTGAGTGAGGCCAAACCCTCTCACACACACAGGAGAGCTAGATTCTGACAGAATCCAAGCTCCCTCTCTCCTGTCTTTGTTTCTGAAGAGTCCCTTGGAAGAGGGGAGAGGGGAGGGGGGAGGGGGGACGGCCCCCCTCTGGGAAGATGGTGGCTGGGGCCTCCAGGCCAGGCCCCAGAGTCACCCTCTCTGCATGGTGTGGTTTAGGAGTCTGCGTCCTGCACAATTGTATCTATGCCGCGGGGGGCTACGACGGTCAGGACCAGCTCAACAGTGTGGAGCGCTACGATGTGGAGACAGAAACGTGGACCTTTGTAGCCCCCATGAAGCATCGGCGGAGCGCCCTGGGGATTACTGTGCACCAGGGGAGGATCTACGTCCTTGGTGAGGCCTCAGGGGCAGGGGCTGGGGGACAGAGATCCCTGATTTGCCCCCTCTTCTGGGGTTAGCCTCCTGAGACCTTGCTTTTCCTCTTTCCTGGTCCCCTAAGGGGGCGTGACCCGTGACTGCCCCCCTTGCTCTCCCTGCAGGAGGCTATGATGGTCACACGTTTCTGGATAGCGTGGAGTGTTATGACCCAGACACGGACACCTGGAGTGAGGTGACCCACATGACGTCTGGCCGGAGCGGGGTTGGCGTTGCTGTCACCATGGAGCCCTGCCGGAAGCAGATCGACTTGCAGAACTGTACCTGCTGAGCCATTTTTATTTCCTGGGCAAAAAAATGGTCCAATTGACAGTATTGTATTTGTACAAAAATAAGGACCCAAGAAAAGGCAACAGAGCAAACCCGCCTCCTTTAGGATGGGAGTGTGGGATGCCTCAGTGTTAAAAACAACAACTTGAAGGCAAAGAAAGCTGGAGCAGGAACCCAAGTCAAAGAAGCCCTGGGAATGTCTGAGACAGCCTGCCTGCAGAGTGGTGTGGGAAGGGCAGGCTCGTGGCAGAGAGGCCCCCAACCCACTGGCCAGAAGTTCGGCCTGGGTCCCACACCAGCAGCTGCCACCTTTTGAGGTGAAAGCAGGTGCCGAGGTCAGGCTGGTTTTTGTTCCCGGCAATGGTGTGACTGGTTCCTGGAGGACTGGTAAGGGGCCAAGTGAGGCCTCAGAGGTCGAGGCCCCTGTGGAGGTGTGGACCCCAGGGATGGGCTTGTACATAGAAACCACTGGATCTCTCTGCCCTGGACAGTCATTTTATTGATAAGTAACCCTGTAACTTTCCAGTGAAAATAAAGAACAGACTAACTAGTGTCTTCCACCCGGCTCTCAGCTGGAGGCCTTAAACTGGGCACAGAAAGGGCTCTGGAAATGCACTGAGTCTTGATTTCAGGCTTGTATTTGAAGCCAGTTATCTCTGATCATCGCATCCTGGTATGTAGGCCATCTCCCCACAGGCAGCCACACACGACTCATTGTCTCAGGTGCTGATGTTTGGAAGGCAATGACCTAACTCTTTGACACATCTCCTGGAGCCCCTAAGGTTAATTTCTTTTCTTTTTTCAATCAGCAGGGTCTGGTAATAATCCAAAACCCAATCAATTGACTTCAAGTCAATTCCAACTCATAGCAACCCTACAGGACAGAGTAGAACTGCCCCATAGGGTTTCCTAGGCTGTAATCTTTTCAGGAGTAGGCTGCCACGTCTTTCTACTGTGGAGCGGCTTGTGCGTTCGAACCGCTGACCTTTCAGTTAGCAGCCGAGCACTTACCCACTACGCCACCAAGGCTCCTTGGTCTGATAATATGTGTGTTAAATTCCTTAAGGAATTAACAGATGTTATTAGTTTTCAGTTGCTGTCCAGTCATTCCCGACTCACTTGTGGCCCCAGGTGTGTCAGAGTAGAACTGCGCTCCATAGGGTTTTCATGGCTGTGAACTTTTGGAAGCAGATCCCCAGGTATAAGATTAATTTCAATCACAGTGTGCAGTTTATATTTTAAGGCTGACCGTCCCCAACATGCCTTTCCAATTTGGTGAAAATCTATCCAGACATTTTTTTATGAGCTGCAATAACGCAGACTGGACCTTTGTTTTATTTAGATGCTTGGATATTAAAAGGGCAGAGGAGTTCCCGAGAGATGGAGTTGTTTGGGAATTATTTTAGGCAAGGGGTTCGGACACTGGCCCGTTCTGAACAATTTGTGCGAAGGCAGTATGTGGCCCGGGTCTTCTGCCAGTCAGCTCTATACGTGCTGGGGGTGGATAAAAGATGGACAAAATAGGGTCACAACTCTTGGGGACTTCACAGGTTTTTCCAATCGCTTACAGAGAAAACACCGATGCCTTCTCTCAGGGTCTCAGAAGAAACCTGGTACCTCCCCTCTCTGCAGCCTCACTCAGTTCTGGAAGACTCCAGGAGTTCTCTGGCCCTAATCCTAAAGTTTCTGTGGAACAAGAAAATAAATCTGTGTTGACTTCATCAAATGGGTGGGGAAAGACTGGAAATTATAAGCATAATATCTAGCTAGCCTTTTAGCATTTACAAAGTACTTCTACACATATTGGAGCCCTGGTGGTGCAGCTGTTGAGAGCTTGGCTGCTACCCAAAAGGTCAGCAGTTCAAATCCACCAGCCACTTCTTGGCAACCCTATGGGGCAGTTCTACTCTGTCCTATAGGGTCGCTATGAGTTGGAATCAACTTGATGGCAACAGATTTGGTTTTCTATACATATTATTTGAACCTCACAATAGCACTGTGAGCTAGAAAGGGCAGGCATGAACTCTTTTCTTTTTCAGATACAGAAGCAGGGGCTCAGAGAAGTGACTAGCCCAAGGTCACACAGCCTGTAAGTGATGAAGTACAGATTCGACCTTTGGAGCCTGACACGAAAGCAGCCATTGTCAGCCACAGCTGGCTACCTACTACTGTTCCATTTGAGAGCAGGAACATTAAAGAGGGCTTGTGGAGTCAGTGAAGGAGCCCTGGTGGCGCAGTGGTTAAGGGCTCAGCTGCTATCCAAAAGGTCAGCAGTTCAAACCCACCATCGGCTCCACAGGAGAAAGGTGTGGCAGTCTGCTTCCCTAAAGATTACAGCCTTGGAAACCCTATAAGGCAGTTCTACTCTGTCTGATAGAGTCACTATGAGTCAGAAACAACTCGTTGGCAATGGGTTTGGTTTTGTGGAGTCACCGTGTATAGCAGTGAAAGTTCTGGAAACCACCATCTAATCAAGAGTAGAGAGTAGAGGGGATTTGCACATAAGCAGCTGCCGGAAGCCTTGCAGCCTGCACCAGCATGGTGTTTCCTTTCAGAGGGGTTAGAGCTGATTCTGTAAAGCAGTTTAGATAACGGCAATCAGGTGAACAGTTCCTTATCTGCAAACTGCTACTTGGACACCTACGGGGTGCTGGGCCCTGTGTGAGCTGCTGGACCCATAAAGGTGAGTGCCCCACCATCACTGTACTTATACTCAGTTTTTAACTCCATAAAATAAAAACAACAACAAAAAAAAACTTTTTTTGAGTCCTTGCTCTGCTAGGCATTGGGGCTGTGGCAGTGAATAAGACCCACATGATCCCTGCCCTTATGGGAATTACAGCCCAGCAGGGAGGGAAGTAGGCTGGCCAGCTCGTCCCAGTTGGCCTAGGACTCTCCTAGTTTGAGTTCCTGTGTCCCAGGAACCCCTCAGTCCTGGACAAACCAGGACAGTTAGGCAGGCCCTTGACAGGTAAGCCAACGGTTGAAGCAATAACTACAGACATGCTGAGTGACAGATGCACCGTGTCACATGGTTACAGCACACTTTGAAGTCAGTGGCTCTGGGAGCTAGGTGGAGAATGGCTGGTCAGGGACAAAAGTGGATCAGGGAAGACAGATTAACAACTCTTGTAGTAGTCCAGGGGAGAGATGATGGTGGATTGGATTAGGCAGGTGGCTGTGGGAATGAAGAGAAGAATCTACAGGCTAAGAGACTGGTTAAATATGAAGAGTGGAGAATCAAAAAATCCTGGGTTTCACACTTGAACAGCCAACAGTAGGGAACCTTGGAGGAGTTAGAAGAGAAGTGACAATGAGTTCAGTTTTAGGTGTCATGAAGTTGAGGCCCCAATATATGCTGGCTTTAGGAAGTGCACAGAGTCAGGTTTGCTAGCCTTTGGTTTTTAAAGCTTTCTACAAATAGTTCCTGGGTGCTGCTCTATGCAGGCATGGAGTGGGTGATCAGACACAATGAGGAGCAAATGTGATGCTATCACTCTCTCATGGAGCAGGAATTAATAACCACATGAATCATGGGTAATTACAATCAAAGTTAAGCTCTCTGGAGCTCTTTGAGAGCTATCTATGATGTCACATTCTTTTTACCAGCTACTCGATGTTCCACTTTATCCCTTTCACTCTGGATGAATGTCTAGGTTGATTCCAAGGTCTCAGAATTACAGATAAGGCTGCACCACTCCCTCTTAGTCACATCTCTTTAGGCACAAGTGTGAGTATTTCTCCAGGTGGCTACTAAGAGGTGGGCCTTACAAGATCAGAGTAGGCACAGTATGAGCTTGATTAAATGCTGCCAAAATGCCTTCCAAAGTGGTTGTAAAATTATTTTCCTGCTGTTTTCTAGGATTTCTTTATAAATTCAGACATAGTCTAATTTATCATTTTTTTCTGGATGTTTCTTCCCTTTTGTGTTCTATTTAAGGTGAAATTTTGTTTTTTGCTATGCTCTGCAGTTGGTTCTTTAGCCTTTCCATCCACTAGCTATGTTATTGGATCTCCTTCCCACAAATTAATGCCATTTCTGCCTAAGTTAGCCAGAGTTGGTTTTTGTTGGTTGGAACTATGAATCCTGACGAATAGACTCATCGAGACATTTAAAAATACATACATTTTCTTCAAATATGTTTAAGTTTTGCTTTAGCACTATTTCTAAATCCATCTGGAATTTGTTGTGTGTAGTCTAAGTAGGGACTTTGTTTGCATGTGGATGGCTGCCCAGCCATTTACTTATTTATTTTAAACGTTAATGGACTTCATTTATTTTTTTTAATATAATAGTCTTTATTTTTTAGAGCAGTTGTAGGGTTACTGAAAAATTGTGTAGGAAGTACAGAGAGTTCCCGTATCCTTCCCTTCCCGCCTCTGCTTCAGCACAGTGTCTCCTGTTAGTAACATCTCTGTTACAAATGATGAACCATATTGACACGTTGTTAATTAAAGGCCATAGGTTACATTAAGGTTCACTCTGGGTTGTATAGTTCTGTAAGCTTTGAAAAATGCATAATATCATGTATCCACCATCACTGCCCTAAAAATGCCCTGTGCTCCACCTACTCATCCTTCTTACCCTCCCCCTGAGCCCCTGGCAACCACTGATTTTTCACTGTCTCTATAGTTTTGCCTTTTCCAGAATGTCACATAGTTGGAATCATGCAGTATGTAGCCTTTCCAGACTGGCTTCTTTCACTTAGCAACATTGACCATTTTATTTTTCAACCCATTTCTTTCTTTTTTTCTTTTTTCGCTTGTTTGAAATTTTTTTTTAATTTTTTTATTGTACTTTAGGTGAAGGTTTACAGAACAAATATTTTCTCATTAAACAGTCAGTACACATAATGTTTTATGACACTGGTTAACAACCCCATGACACCTTTTTTTGATGAAAATATACATAGCCAAAGATACACCATTTCAAACATTTCTACACGCACAGTTCAGTGACATCGACTACATTCTTCCAATTGTGCTGCTATTCTCACTTTAGCTGAAGGTTTACAGAACAAAATAGTTTCTCATTAAACAGTTAGTACCCAAGTTGCCCTATGACAATGGTTAACAACCTCACAACACATCAACACTATCCTTACTCAACCTTGGGTTCCCTATCACCAGCTTTCCTGTCCCCGTCTGCCTTCTAGTCCTTGTCCTTGGACTGCTGTGCCTCATTAGTCCCATTCTGTTTTATGGGGCTGTCCAATCCCGGGCTGAATGGTGAACCTTGGAAGTGAGTTCACCACTGAGCTAAAAGGGTATCCGGGGGCCATACTCTCGGGGTTTCTCCAGTCTCCTTTAGGCTAGTAAATCTGGTCTTTTTTATGTGTGAGTTAGAATTTTGTTCTACATCCTTCTCCAGCTCTGTCCAGAAACCTCTGTTGCGATCCCAGTCAGAGCATTCAGTGGTGGTAGCCGGGCACCAGCTAGTCAACCCATTCATTAATGAATAGTTCATTCTTTACCCATAGTTTTGATATGCCATCCCTGTTATACAATGAATTCCCATATATACACGGGATGCTCTAGTCTGTTTGATTGACTTCTATTATGTTTTATTGATCGAACTATCCATTTTTGTACCCATTTCATTGTTTTAATTACTACAGTTTTATAATATGTCTTAATATCAGACAGAACAAATCTGTCTTTTTTTTTTTCTTCCAAAATAGTCTTGGCTACTGTCTTAGTCATCTAGTGCTGCTATGACAGAAATACCACAAGTGCATGGCTTTAACAAAGAGAAATTTATTTTCTCACAGTCTAGTAGGCTAGAAGTCCAAATTTAGGGCGTCAGCTCCAGGTGAAGGCTTTCCCTCTCTGTCGACCTTCACATCAGTCTCCCCCTAGACTAGGAACTTCTCCACACAGGGACCCCCTGTCCAAAGGACGTCCTCTGCTCCCATCACTGCTTTCTTGGTGGTATGAGGTCCCCAACTCTCTGCTTACTTCCCTTTCCTTTTATCTCTTGTAAGATAAAAGGTGGTGCAGGCCACACCCCAGGGAAACTCCCTTTACATTGGATCAGGGATGTGACCTTAGTAAGGGTGTTACACTCCTACCCTAATCCTCTTTAACATAAAATTACAATCACAAAATGGAGGACAACCATACAATACTGGGAATCATGGCCCAGTCAAACTGATACACACATTTTTTTGGGGGACATAATTTGATCTATGGCAGCTACTATTACTCTTCTCCTTGAAAAGAGAAATTCTATGAATAATCTTAGAAATCGATTGTTGTTGTTGTTAGGTGCCGTCGGGTAGGTTCCAACACATAGCGACCCTATGTACTATAGAACAGAACACTGCCTGGTTCTGCGCCACGCTCACAATCATTATTATGCTTGAGCCCATTGCAGCCACTGTGTCAATCTATCTCGTTGAAGGTCTTCCTCTTTTTCACTGACCCTCTACTTGACCAAGCATGATGTCCTTCTCCAGGGACTGATCTCTCCTGACAATATGTCCAAAATATGTAAGACATAGTCTCGCCATCCTTGCTTCTAAGGAGCATTCTGGTTGTACTTCTTCCAAGACAGATTTGTTCAATCTTTTGGCAGTCCATGGCATATTCAGTATTCTTCGCCAACACCACAATTCAAAGGCGTCAGTTCTTCGGTCTTCGGAATCGACTTGACAGCAATGGGTTTTAAAAATTGACTGGGTTGCACTAAAATTATCAAACTGGGAAGAAATGGTATTTTTACAATATTAGGTTTCTCCATCCTAGAACTTAGCGTATTTCTCTATTTAATGAAGTCTTCTTTGATGTCCTCAGGAAAGCTTTATAATTCCTCCACAAAGAGCTTGCACGTGAGTTTATTCATGATAACTTTACGGTTTTGTTGCTATGGTCAGTGGACTTTTACTCCTTGACCTTTTTAAATTAGTATTGCTGGTGTATAGAAAAGCTGTTGCCATAGATAAGTTGATCTTCCACTGGCCTATTTGTTGCATTCTCCTGATTAGTTCTACTAGTTTAGGTATTTTCAGAAGGTGGTCAAATCTCCTGCAAATAACGATAGTGTAATCTCCTCCTTTCCAATCATGTGTTTGTTATTGTTTTTCCCTTGTCTTACAGCATTAACTAGGACCTCCTGTACAATGTTGATTATTAGTGGTAATAGTGATGACTGTTTCTAATGTCCCACCATTAAATCTGATGTTTACCAAAAGATTTTCTGTAATCTATGTCATAAGTTTTGCTGGAAACTTTATCAAGTTCAGGAAGTTCCCTTCTATTCCTAGTTTGCTGTTTGTTTTTAAATCATAAATGGATGTTGAATTCTGCAGAGTCTCTCATTCAGTAGGTAGATAGATAGTGGCCTTTGAGTCAACTCCAACTCTTGGTGACCTTATGTACAACAGAACAAAACGTTTCCAGGTCCTGTGTCATCCTCATGGCCACTGGCATGTTTGAGTCCATTGTTGTAGCTAATGTATCAATCCATCTCACCAAGGGTCTGCCTCACTCACATTGGCCCTCTAGTTCATTAACCATGCTGTCCTTCTCCAGTGATTGATCCCTCCTGATATGTCCAAAGCAAGTAGGATAATGTTCTGTTGTGATTTATAAGGTTTTCATTGGCTAATTTTTGGAAGTAGATTGCCAGGGCTTTCTTTTTAGTCTATCTTAACCTGGAAGGCTCCACTGAAACCTGCCCACCATGGGTGACCCTGCTGGTATTTGAAATACCAGTGGCATAGCTTCCAGCATTACAGCCAACATGCAGGTCACCACAGTATGACAAACTGACAGCCAGGTGGTGGCACTCAGTAGGTACCTCACCCATTGCTGTCAAGTTGATTCAGACTCCTAGTGACCCTATAGGACAGAGTAGAACTGCCCCATAGCGTTTCCAAGGCTGTAAATCTTTACAGAAGCAAACTGCCACATCTTTCTCCCATACAGCGGCTGGTGGGTTTGAACCGCTGACCTTTGGGTTAGCAGCCAAGCGCTTTAACCACTGTGCCACCAGGGCTCCTTATTCAGTAGGTAGGCCCCAAGAAATTGCATTTCTAACAAGTTCTCATGATGCTGATGCTGCTGGTCCAGGGACCACACTTGGAGACACACTGGTACAGAATAAGAACAACGGGTGAAAGGCAAAATCCAAGAAACAAAGTTGAAGGAGTAGATGGAAGTCAGAGAGCCTCACTGACAACATAAAAGCAGCAGAAAATTATGAGGAAAACTAACAATAGTGTCACAGAAGCCAAGAGGAGAAAAAGTGGGACACCAAAAGTTTTAAGGAGAAGCACTATTAAATGCAAAGAGGTTCAGGAAGACAGAGATTTTCCAATGCTAGCTGGATTTGACAATTGGGAAGTAATCTTATCAAGAACCATTTCAGTAGAATCCTGAGGATAAAGCAATAGATTCTTTCAATAAATATTTGTTAAGTGCCTCCTTGGAACAGACACTGCTGCAGATGACACACTGAGTCAGTGAAGGAAGAGGAGGAAGAAACTTCTCTTTTGAGATAATTGGCTGAATACTGGCAGAAAAAGATAGAGGGGAAAGAAGGGTTTAGGAAGGGGTTGGGGTTTTGTTTTTAAGATTCACAAGACCGAGCATGTTTATAAACTAAGAGGAAATTCCCGTATAGAGATACTGAAGATGAAAGTGAAAGAGAGAATGGATTCATGGTGACCACGAGAAAGTAACTTCCCTCTCTTAGTTAACTGGACAATATCTAAGACAATTTTTAGCTCTGTGAGGGGGGCTGTGGTTCAGAATGCAGGTGCACCTTGCTTTGTGCAATAGAACGTGCCTTCGATTAAATGAATATCTATCTTCTCCCTTGGAAGTGTATTCTGGTTTTAAATTATAAATATTAGTGGAAATATATACTGCAGAAGACAGAATTTAAGAAAAGAATTTTAAAAATACCCTTGAATACTTTACATACATTAAAATGGTTAGGAGTTTAGGTTTGAGACCCATCTCTGGCACTTACTTGGTGTGTAACATTGAGCAAATCCTCCTTGTGCCTCACCTTCCTCATCTGTAAAATGAGGATAACAGCAGGACCTAACACCTGGCGCTCAATTAACAATACAATAAATGTAAGTATTATTCAGTTGGAATGCAGTAAGTACTGGACACTTGAAATGCTAATATTAGTCTGAATTATCAAGGTTGTTAAAGTTAGAACCAGGGCCAGAGCTCTGCTGGTGCAGTGGTTAAGTGCTTGGCTGCCAACCAAAAGTTCGGCAATTCGAACCCACCAGCCTCTCTGAGGGAATAAGATGTGGCAGTCTGCATCTGTAAAGATTACAGCCTTGGAAAGTCTGTGGAGCAGTTCTACTCTGTCCTATAAGGTCACTCTGAGTCAGGTATGGGGTATGGTTAATGTTAGAACGATAATGATAACACTTAATGAATGCAGGGTACTTGGCCTGTGGTGTTTTATTTAAAATTCCTCACTGGCTCTCGTTACCTATGAAAAATCACTGCTTCCACCAACTCGACTGTACGATGGTTTTGTAGCTCTCCGATGACTCGCAGGTCAGGTACAGAACATGTGGTCTAGAAGGAGTGGAGCACCCTCTTGTGGGCCTCTGGTGAAAACAGGAACTATTTCCAGAGAAGGAAAGTTAGAAGAACAAGATTGGAAGAGCCCCAGGGTGTAGAATGCCCTGATCTTCTTCAAAAATTGTAAGCAAAGTGTATTTTTAATACATCAAACAAAACTTCAAATGCATCAGGTAGCTCCCCTTTAAAGGACTCTCCTTCCAGCAAGCCCCAGCACACCCTTTGACTGCTCAGGGTTGTAACTCTGAATTTTATTACATCACATTTTAAGCAGGGCACCCAGGAACACTGTTTTCAGACTATATATCCCAGGATCCTCTGGGATTTAACCAGCTAATTGAGACAACTTTGGTGGAAAATCTGAAACTGACTTCAGCTGCCTCTTCACCTTCACTTGCTCTCAGCTTAAGGGTCAGGAAAGACAAATAACATTAGTCATGAGTTGGTGTTTTTTTCTCAAGTCTCAGATATTGTGTGTGGGGTCTTCTTTCATCTCTAGCCTATGTCCCCCTGACTCACAGCATTTCACCTTCCCTGGCAATCTCTCAGTTCCTCTACAATATTAGACTCTTTTTGACCTGTACGTCTAGAATTTACCCCCAACGCTTTTTCTTAAAGTAACAGATTTATTGAGGTATAATTGAGAGACAATAAACTGCACATATTTTAAGTGTACAATTAGGTAAGTTTTGACATATGTATACACCTGTCAAACCATCACCACAATCAAGATAGTGAACATATCACCCCAAGGAGTTTCCTCATGTCCCTTTGTACTGTCTGCCTTCATGTCGCTCCCCAGCCCCCATCTCCATGAAACCAGTGATCTGTTTTCTATCACTATAGATTAACTTACATTTTCTAGACTTTTCTAAAAATGAAATTATACAATAGGTACTTTTTTGGGGGGGGGTCTGGCTTTTTTCACTCAGCGTAATGATTTTGAGACTCATCCATGTTGTTGCCTGTATCAACAGTTCATTCATTTTTATTGATGAGTAGTATTCCACGGTATGGAAGTACCAGTTTGCTTATCTATTTACCTGTTGATGGATATTTGGTTTGTTCCCTGTCCTGGCCATTACAAATAAAGCTGCTATGAAATGCATGTGCCTTTCCCCCAATTCTTCACTTGGAGAATCCTTATAAATCATTTAGATTCCCATTTAAATAGTCCATCTTCAGAGAGCCTTTCCTGATCCAGTCACCCCTTCCCAGCCTAAATTAGGTATACACTTATTCTTCATAGCACTTATCACTTTGGTCAGTGATATGTTTGTTTGTAGGTGTAACTGTTTAATGTTTGACTCCCCAGCTAATGTGTAAGCTCCATGAAAGCAGAGGCTATGATTGTTTTGTTCACCACCAGCATATACCATGTTCTTGTTAGGTGCTGCTGAGTCGATTCTGACTCATAGCGACCCAATGTGACAGAGTAGAACTGCCTCATAGGGCTTCCTAGGCTGTAATCTTTATGAGAGCAGATAGCCAGGTCTTTTCTCCCACAGAGTGGCGGGGTGGGTTCCAACCATCAACCTTTCGGTAAGCAGCTGAGCGCTTAACCATTGTACCACCAAGGTTCCTTAGCATATACTATAATAGCCCTTAAATAAATATTGACTGAAGGAATGAAACCATCAAAGATTTGTTTTGTCTGCTTTAACTCAGTATATATACATAAATTACAAAGTTTTATAGTTAACTGGTGGATTCTTTTTTTAAATCCTGGTTTAACTTGAAATTTACAATTACTTCTCCATTGCCCCTGCCCATGGAAAAAACCTTAAAAATAAGGAAAATAACTTTTTATTCCTTCTACAAGACTTTGCTTCTTTTTTTCCCATTTAGAATTGGTCAGCTTTATCTGGTTTCTGGTTAATCATTGTGTGTGTACATATTTACCCACATATTCAAGGCAAGCTTATAAAAAAAAAAAGGAATCACTTTGTTGTTGTTAGATGCCGTTGAGTCAGTTCCAACTCATAGTGACCCCTGTGTACAACAGAACAAAACGCTGCCTGGTCCCGCGCCATCCTCACAATCATTGCTATGTTTGAGCCCATTGTTGCAGCCACTGTGTCAATCCATCTTATTGAGGGTCTTCCTCTTTTTCACTGACCCTCTACTTTACCAAGCTTGATGTCCTTCTCCAGGGACTGGTCCCTTCTGATAACATGTCCAAAGTAAGTGAGATGAAGTCTTGCCATCCTTGCTTCTAAGGAATATTCTGGCTGTACTACATGAAGAATAACATGGCATCAGGATTGGAGGAAGACTCATTAACAACCTGTGATATGCAGATGTCACAACCTTCCTTGATGAAAGTGAAGAGGACTCAAAGCACTTACTGGTGAAGATTAAAGACCACAGCCTTCAGTATGGATTACACCTCAACATAAAGAAAACAAAAATCCTCACAACTGGACCGATAAGCAACATCCTGATAAATGCAGAAAGTATTGAAGTTGTCAAGGATTTCATTTTACTTGGATCCACAATCAACGCCCACAGAAGCAGCAGTCAAGAAATCAAACTATGTATTGCATTGGGCAAATATGCTGCAAAAGATCTCTTTAAAGTGTTAAGAAGCAAAGATGTCACTTTGAGAACTAAGTGACACAAGCCATGGCATTTTCAATTCCCTCATATGCAGGCAAAAACTGGACAATGAATAAGGATGACTGAAGAAGAATTGATGCCTTTGAATTATGGTGTTGGCAAAGAATACTGAATATACCATGGGCTGCCAGAAAAATCACTTTAAGCCCTACTTTAACAGGATCCAGAGCTATTCTAATATCTTAGTCAGGGGCAGGAACAACAAACACTTCAGTGTGTACCATGTTCCAGGCACTGTACAGATAAAATTGGGAGCAGAACACATGGTTTCTGCTCTCTTTAGGGTCGGTATGAGTCAGAATCAACTGGACGGCATCGAGTAGGGGAGACAGATATTTGCATGATTGTTCATTCACGGACAACCACAAACCCTGACAAGTGCTCTAGAAAAAAGTAGCTTGCAAATGTCATAAAAATGTATCTGTCGACCTTATGTTTATAATTTATTCTTCTATTCTCATTCTGTCTTGTTCAGCATTATATTTCCACGCCCAGAACACTGGTACACAATAGGAGCGTCACAAATATTTGAATGTTGAGTAGACAAATTCTTGGTCACAATGGATGTGCTAAACATTTGCTGGATTGAATTACATTGGCCTGGTCTTCCAGATGCTTCTCCAAGGGTGTGGATTTTGCCAACTCTGTGGAAGAGTAGCCTGTCAAGATTTCAGCTCAACACAAGGCAGCACTTTCTATCTCCGTGTAAGTGTTACCATCAGATCCTTTGGGACTTCATGGAACAAAGTAATACCTCTTCCATGTGACATATCCAATCACTCAATAACAGCTGCTGAGGATGTCAAGAACTGTGAGAAGCTCTTGATAAATATTTTAAGGCAGCTTCAGACCCTTCCCGCAGTTCCTATTTTAGGAGAAACGGCCCCAGTTCCTCAAATGATTTCTCATGTGACATGGTGAGTTCCTTCATCAGCTAGTTTCACTCCCTCCCCACTTTGGTTCCCCAAACGCGGGAGTCGGGGGGCAGGCAGCAAAGGACAGGAGAGGGCTTTGGGACAACCAAAGTCCTTGCAGGGGTCTGTCTCAAATGGGGCCAACAGGGTTGCCCACAGAAAGAGGGGACAGAGGGAGAAACAAACCACGGCCCCTCATCAGGAAGGGGAGAGGATGTGAGGGTCCTCCTTGGGAAGAAGGAACAACGCACCACGGACCTTTGAGGGAAGAGGAAAGAATGATTCTCGGGTCTCCTCAGGAGAGCGACGTTTCTCAGGAGAGAAAATGCGGCCTAGAAGTGCGGTCTAGAAAGCGCTCTCATCTTCCTGCGGGGGACCTGGCGTCCTCGTCCTCTCACCTTCCTGAGGGGAACTCTGAGAGAGCTGAGGCTCCATCAGGAAAAGGGATTGACACCAGAGTCTCCTCAGGAAGTAGGGACGACTCTAGGATCCCCCTAAGGTAGTGGAAACGACTCTGATGTCACTCTCAGGAAAAACAGACGATGCCAGGGGTACCCCTCAGAAAAGGGGCAGGATGCCAGGGCCCTCCTCAGGAAGGTGAAAGGAGGCCGGAGAACTCCTCAGGAAGAGGGGAATGACGTCACGGTCCTCTCAGGAAGGGGGACGACGCCAGGGCCCGCCGAATAAAGTCAGAATGACTCTGGGGTCGCTCTCAGGAAGGGGAGTGATGCAAGAGCCCCCTCACCTGGCCCAGGGCGCGTCGCACCTGCAGCTCCCCGACGCCTCCTGCCCCTCAGCTCGCGGGTTCTTAAGGCGAAGCAGCCGCGCCCTTCATTGGCTGTTTTCTTGGCTACTGACAATTATGCCAGCCAATAATCGCGCGGGAAGAAAAATCTCCCTCACGCGTTTGCCCTGCCTCCCATCTGGTCTGCGCGTGCGCTCCTTCTTGGTCCTGCTGTACTTCCTCAGCTGCACTCTAGGGGGCACTCGGGGACTTACGCTCCCGGCTCGGCCTCCTTCCCTGTCTAAACCTATGAGTCATAATAATTGTACCTACCATACAGAGATGTTATGAGAATTAAATACGATAATTTACATAAAACACTTAGTGCCTGGCACATAGCAACCGCCTAGTAAACCTGAGCTATTGTGATTACTTGCATTTTACAGCAAGGGAAACTAAGTCACAGGGAGGGTAAAGCAACCTGCTCAAACTAACTAGCCGTTAACTAACAGAGACTGAACCAGAACCCAGGCAAACCGAATCCAGAGTCTGTGTGCTTATCCACCTTGCTTTTCTGCTTCTCAGATAACAAACATTGCCTTGTTATTATTTCTTTCCCCTGATTATAAAATAACTTCCTTCCTGATTATAAAAGTAATACTTGCTCACTGCAAAAATTCAGAAATACCGAAGACTACAGAACAGAAAACACAAATCTCTTTTAATCCCACCACTGGAGACAGCCACTTCTAACATATGACAAGCTGCCTTTTTTATGCACATACTTTTTAGTAGGATCGTATAAGGCAGAACGTTTTGTAACCTTTTCTCACTGTGAACATCTTGTCATTTCAGTAAATATAGATCTGGCCTCATCGTTTTTAGTGGCTGCATCGTTCAGGCGAAGCATAATTTAATGACCTAATTTTGGACATCTGAGTTCTTTAATAATTCTTCACTATTCTGACCAAACACTAGAATGGACATTTTTATACCTGCATCTTAAGGTACTCATCCAATTGTTCCTTTAGGGGAAATTATTTTTAAAATACAATGGCTTGTGAATTAATGCCACTGAACTGTATTCTTAAAATAGCAATATTTTGTTATGTAATTTTTACAAAAAGATGAAATATGCAAAAAAAAAAAAAACTCATTGCCATCAAGTCAATTCTGACTCACAGCGACCTATAGGACAGAGTAGAACTGGCCCATAGAATGTCCAAGGAGCAGCTTGTGAATTTGAACTGCAGACCTTTTGGTTAGCAGCCTGAACTCTTAACCACTGTGGCACCAGGGCTCCAAAATATAGCAATGGCTGGGTCAAAACCCATGCATGGTAGTTATGTTTTTGATAAATATTGCCAGACTGCCCTCCTGGAGAATTGTATGTGCCAACTTCCACCAACACTAATGACCTGTGAAAGTGCCTCACCTACCCGGGACACGGTTCATTCTTTGCCAACGTTGTTGTTGTTGTTGTTAGGTGCCGTCGAGTCACTTCCAACACATAGCGACCCCATGTACAAAAGAAGGACACACTGCCAGGTCTTGCGCCATACTCACAATCGTTGTTATGCTTGAGCCCACTGCCGCAGCTACTTCATCACTCCGTCTTGCTGAGGGTCTTCCTCTTTTTCGCTGACCCTCTACTTTACCAAGCATGATGTCCTTCTCCAGGGACTGGTGCCTCCAATAGTTAAGAAAAAAAAAAATGAGTGCCTTGTTTTAATTTTCACTCCTTTATGTTTTTATGCTGTTAAGGAGGGGAAAAGGAGACCTGGCCATACAATGGTTAAGTGCCTGGCTGCTAACTGAAAGGCTGGTGGTTTGAATCCACTCAGCGGCTCCGCAGGAGAAAGACCTGGCAGTCTGCTCCTATAAAGATTGTTGTACAGTGACCCTCTACGATAGAGTAGAACTGCCCCATAGGGTTTCCTAGGCTGTAAATCTTAACAGCAGCATGTTGCCAGGTCTTTTCTCCCACAGAGCAGCTGGTGGGTTCGAACGCAGAACTTTTGGTTAGCAACAGAGTGCTTTAGCCACTGCACCACTAGGGCTCCTCTCAAAGATTACAGCCTAGGAAACCCTATGGAGGCAGTTCTATTCCGTCACATGAGGTTGCTATGAGTCAAAATCGATTCGAAGGCACCTGACAACAACAAGGAGGGAAAAACATTACCGACATTGAAAGGGTTTGTGCAAGAAAAATAAAATGTTTGGTTGTTGTTCGGTGCTGTCAAGTGGGTTCCTACTCATAGCAACCCTATGAACAACAGAACGAAACACTGCCCAGTCCTGCGCCATCTTCACAATCATTGCTATGTCTGAGCCCATTGTTGCAGCCACTGTGTCAATCCATCTCATTGATGGTCTTCTTCTTTTTTGCTGACCCGGTATTTTATCAAGCATGATGTCCTTCTCCAGGGACTAATTTCTCCTGACAACATGTCCAAAGAATGTAAGACATAGTCTCGCCATCCTTGCTTCTAAGGAGCATTCTGGTTGTACTTCTTCCAAGACAGATTTGTTTGTTCTTCTGGAAGTCCATGGTATATTCAACGTTCTTCACGAACACCACAATTCAAAGGCATCAATTCTTTTTTGGTCTTACTTATTAAAAAAAATAATGACAATAACATACAAGTAAAAGTAATAATGGCAACTAGCATTGTCAAGGGCTTAACTATGAGCAGTCATTGAGTGAATGAAATGCGACCCTGCTTCATTTCCCTGATTTCTTCCAATAACACAGTGAGATCTCTGTCTGGGCCTCAGTTTCCTCATCTGTAAAATGGAGCTGATGATAGTACATACCTCAAGGACAGCTGGAGAGTCATTGAGATAGTCCATCTAAAGAGTTCAGCACAGGCAGCGTCCTCAAAAGGCTGGAAGAGATAGACATTTGTCCAGGACCACATAGTCTGCAAGTGGCTGGTGTCAACTTCTGAGAATGAACTGACTCCGCCCCTTCCCCAGGTCCCCTGGTCTGTTCAGATTTCAAGGCCTCACTAAACCCCACTGCCCTAGGTCGCCTTTGCCTGAAGAAAGATGAACTCCCTGCCAGGGGAATTTTTGTTGTTGTTGTTGTAGTTTAAATGAAGTTTACATTTCAAGTTAGTCTCCCATATGAAAATTTATACATACATTGTTACATGACCCTAATTGCTCTCCCCTTACTGTGACAGCACACTCCTCCTTTCCACCCCTGATTCCCCATGTCCATTCAACCAGCTCCTAACCCTCTCTGCCTTCTCATCTCACCTCCGGACAGAAGCTGCCTATTCAGTCTCATGTATCTACTTGAGCCAAGAGGCACACTCCTCACGAGTATCACTTTATGTCTCACTGTCCAGTCCAATCCCTGTGTGAAGAGTTGGCCTCGGAAATTGTTTTAGTTCTGGGCTGATAGAGAATCCAGCGGCCATGTTTTCTGGGGTTCCTCCAGTCTCAGTCAGACCATTAAGTCTGGTCTTCTTACTAGAATTTGAGTTCTGCACCCCACCTTTCTCCTGTTCCATCAGGGACTCTCTGTTGTGTTCCCTGTCAGGGCAGTCACTGCCCATCGGGGGAATTTTAAAGAGCCAGCTGATGGTCACATGCTGCCCCCACCCTTTGACCTACATTCCCAGTCTGTCATCACAACCTAACATGGAGCTTGTCTGAGACAGGAGGTGTTTGGGGCTTCACGCCTGCCCTTTTACACTTGGGGAAACTGAGGCCTGGAGCAAGAAGGCTTGCCCAAGGACACACAGCTATTCCCTGCAGCCTCCTGACTCCCAGCCCAACGCCCTTTCCCCCTGGCTCTGCCTCACTTTGAAACACCCTTGGGAAAATGTCTGTGTCTCCTCTTTGCTTCTTGTGCAAAGTTCAGATTCCCTAGAAACTTCCACCTAGTTTTCCAGCTTCGCTTCTCCCTCTGTGTCCACGCTGGCCCCAGCCCTCTGGGCTGTGATATCTACTGTGAATCTTCACAGCCACAGTAAAGCAGGTGAACCTTGTATGCGCTAAGTCCTCTACATCAGCTCTCTCACTGAAGTTCCAGAACTGCGCCGTCCAATATGGAAGCCAATGACCACATGTAGCTACGTAAAGTAAAACTGAAACTCCAGTTCCTCTGTTGCACTTACCATATTTCCAATGCTTGCATATTGGATAGTGCAGATACAGAACATTCCATCATCGTAGAAACTTTCACTGGACAGTGCTGCTCTAGAACAGCTCCGAAAGTCTGGACTAATGTTATCCTTATTTTATAAATAACACAACTGAAGCTCAGAGAGATCAAGTCCAAGGTCATATAGCTAGACCTGGGATCCAAACCCATAGTCCCTGGAGGCTAGAGACGAATGGCAGAGTGGGCAGGTCGATCCTTCCTTGGACCCGGCAAGCTGCCCTCATTTGGTTCAGAACACACATTGTGATTCTATAGACCGCATTCCACCGCTTAAGCACTTTATGTGTGTCTTAATTTGTTACACCCTAGAGGCAGCCAATAGTCTAATCAAGAAGTCCACTTTCAAATCCTTTTGCAATCCATATCTTTATCCAAACCAGAGGTTTTGCTCATTAGCATAATGATTCCCAGAAATGTTTTATTGGTGAAATTAGTGGTTTGTCAATTAGCTTAATAAAGGTCAAAAAAATAGGCCTCCATGGGTGAAATTAATGGTATTCAAACGTGTGAATTGGCTAAAATATCTAAGACTCACTACCCAACCTTGTATGAACAGATTAGAAAAAGCTTGAATCCTGAGCGGTCTATGTCCATCTATTAATTTGGATGATTCAGGTTGCCTGATACCCATAAGGCTTAAAACCTCGTTGCCGTTGAGTCGATTCTGACTCATAGTGACCCTATAGGACAGAGTAGAACTGCCCCACAGGGTTTCCAAGGCTGAAATCTTATTCAATCTATATGCTGAACAAATAATCTGAGAAACTGGACTATATGAAGAAGAACACCACACCATGATTGGAGGAAGATTCATTGACAACCTGTGATATGCTGATGACACAACCTTTCTTGCTGCAAGTGAAGAGGACTTGAAGCACTTACTGATGAAGATCAAAGATGACAGTTTTCAGTATGGATTACACCTTAACATAAAGAAAACAAAAATCCTCACAACTGGACCAATAAGCAACATCATGATAAGCGGAGAAAATATTGAAGTTGTCAAGGATTTCATTTTACTTGGATCCACAATCTACATCCATGGAACAGCATTCAAGAAACCAAACAACGTTATTGCACTGGGCAAATCTGCTGCAAAAGACCTCTTTAAATTGTTAAAAAGCAAAGATGTCACTTTGCGGATTAAGGTGTACCTGACCCAAGCCATGGTATTTTCAATTATCTCATATGCATGCAAAAGCTGGACAATGAATAAGGAAGATCAAAGAATCGATGCCTTTGAATTAAGGTGTTGGTGAAGAATATTAAATATACCCTGAACTCCAGAAGAACAAACAAATCTGTCTTGGAAGTACAGCCAGAATGCTCCTTAGAAGCAAGGATGGTGAGACGTTGTCTCGAATACTTCAGACATGTTATCAGGAGGGACCAGTCCCTGGAGAAGGACATCGTGCTTGGTAAAGTAGATGTTCAGCAAAAAAGAGGAAGGCTCTCAATGAGATGGATTGACACAGTGGCTGCAACGATGGGCTCAAACATAGCAACGATTGTGAGGAAGGCATAGGACTGGGCAGTGTTTCGTTCTGTTGTACACAGGGTTGCTATGAGTCGGAACTCAGAACCGACTCCACGCACCTAACAACAATCTTTACAGGAGCAGACTGCCCCATCTTTCTCCCACGGAGCAACTGAAGTGTTCGAACTGCCAACCTTCCGGTTAGCAGCTGGGTGCTTTAACCACTGAGCCACGAGCGCTCCTTTCATAAGACTTACAAGCTCTAAAGTACCCAGAAATTGTTACAACAATAAAAAAAGAGAGAAAATATCCTGCCTTTGGGATATTCACTTTTTTTTTTTTAATGTAACGTGAAGATTGGAACACCAAAATGGATAGAACACTGGAAACTCATGGAACTTACAGGTATGTATTCTTCTGTGCCTGTGAATCAAATTTAATATCTGTGCAGCAGAACTAGGCCTAAGACCTTTTATCATAACCTGGTAGCCAGATGTGGAGGCATCATCAATCCGGCCCCCTGGAGGTTTCTGAGGCCACTGCTAGGTACCAGAAGAACCAGAGTTGTGTCAGCCGGCAAGGCTTATTCTTGTCTGTTGGCCTCCAAAGGCTGAGTGGCCTGCACCTCCACTTGGCTCCCTGGGTCCCTGTGCCAGGACATGCCTGGGCCTGACGCTACCTCCGGCCGAGCTCTCCATATCCTCCTCAAGTTCTCGTCACAATTCCAACTGCTTAGGGAGGGGAAGAGATAGACAACTCCCCCGCCCCACTAGGCACAGTGCAGTGCAGGAGAGAGGACCCTCAGGAAACAAGATGGGAATGAAACCACACGAGCCAGGAAGATCGGTGAAAGCCTCGGTTTAATTGGAGACACGATCGAAGGTTTGATTATCGATCGACAGACCGACTGATCGTCAAGTAGACAACACACAAGAAGCTCATGGGGGTCCTGCACCCACCCTGGGGAGAGGAGCCCTCATTAGGGGTGTGGGATCCATCTTGCCAGTCACCCGGATCCTGGGGAAGAGGGAGGGGGCAGGCTCTGCCCAGCTGGCCCTCAGCCCCTCCGGTGACACGACTTCTATGGTACAGTTTATATAATACAGCAGGAGTGGAAATTCTCCTTCTGGAGATCCCTCCCTCCTTCCCCTGACTGGAGCAGCCAGGGAAGGGCAAGTTTTATTTTCCCTTTTTGCCTCTGTAAAATAATTTACAAACAAACCTTAGAGCATTTACAAAAGGAAAAAAAAAGAAAAGGCCCACTCTGGTTGCCGGCTGAGAGGGAAACTGCTTTTGCTACAAAAATAAACCCTGTTCAGCATCATGGGGGTGGGAGCGAGTGCTCCTCACCTCTGGGATGGACAGATGGAAGGCTGGCTGGGGGGAGAGGGACTGAGGGCTACAGTACCATGTGCTCAGAACTGGGGGAGGGGGGACGGGCAATGAAAGAGATAGCCCCCGCCTTGCCAAGCTGCAGAGCCAGGCTGAGGGGCGTAGCGGGAGGGAGAAGAGGGGTTCTTTCCTTCTAAGCAGTTCCCCATGGCTTGGAGAAGGTGATCTTGCATCTGTCTGTCCTATTGCTGGGGAATAGCCAGGGTGAGGGGGCAGGTGGGTTGGGGGTGGGGGGACAGGGATGGGACAAAGGAGAAACAATTACGGTGCTGGGACAAGGAGTGCCCAGGAAGGGGGATGTGGGTGTATACCATTATTGCTTCCTCCTAGGGCAAAGGGATGGGCAAAGGGTCAGAGTCTGGAGGGAGCTGGGAGAAGGATGGAGGGGCATGCCCAGGATGGGGGCTCTGGGCCTGGCCCCACCCCACCCCAGGTATAGTGGGGAGCCACTGCAACCCACTCTCCTGTGGCCACGGGAGTCATTAAGGCAGAAACAAGAGGAGAAGCAGCTGGGCGAGGGTGTGGATCAGAGCTGCCCCCCCAAACGGAAAAAATTCCAAATGAACCAGAAGAGGAAGGGGGTGGCAAGTGGAGGGGGGTCGAGCCTTCACCAAGTCTCAGGTCCAGGGCTAGTGGGTGTAAATGGCCCCTCACCTCTAAAGTGAACAGTTCTCCCACACCCTGTCCCCCCAGTCAGTATTGCCGGGTTTGTGCAAAATGAAGCAGAAGACTTCTGGCGGGGCAGGAAGCCAGAGAGGGGCTGGAGCTGGGGCCTCCCACAGTGAACCCCCCAGCCCCACTCAGAATGGCTATTCTTGGCTGGGTTCTAGAGACCCTCCCAATTCGGGAGAAAAACCTGGAGGGACTCCCCACCCGGTTTGGGCCCCGGGCTAAGAGGCCGGAAGACTGAGCCTGGAACCTGGGGGTCGGGCGGATGGGGGGGACGTGGAGGTGGAAAAGGGAGCCTGGAATGGGAGCGTCTACAGTTGCTGTGTTTCGTTCTTTTTTTTTTTTTTTTCTTTTTCTAAAAATGTAACAATTAAAATTCAAAAAATAAAATCCCTTCCCAGACCTCAGCCCCTCGTTCCCCAGCCCCCACCTCCAAAAAAAGGCCCCATGGGTGGGGGTGGGGGAAAAGGGAAAAAAAAGAAAAGAGAAAAAAAACCACTTTTCTGTTTTCTTTTTTCTCAGGCCCAAGAGTTTTTGAGGCAGCAGAGGAGGTGGTCGGGGAGTGATGGTGGAGGAGGGCAGGAACGGCAGCAGGGTCTGGGGGCTAGGGCTCAGGTGGGGCCTCCACCTGACCCCCACCCGCTGGGAGCTGGCAATGTGGCTGGAGCCTGGCTGGATGTCCCAGTGCACACGCTGCACGCTCGCTTGGCAGCCTGATGCTCCCTTTGGGCCCCCACCTCGGCCGCCGTGGAGGGGAGGCCCAGGAGGCCCGGGACCTCCTCTTCAGGGGGTGGGGTCCTCAAGGCAGGCAGAGGGGGGCTTTCAGGGGACAGGGTAGCGGGGCTGCTGTGGCTTACAGCATCCAGAGCCACAGATGCGTCTTGGGATGTGGACTGGTCCTGCGTCGTAGACCCATTCTCAGCTGGGTCTGCTGGCCACGTCAAGTACGCTTCGTCCTGGCCCTTGACCTCCAACAGCTCCTGAGCTGGGGATGCATCCAGTGCTATGACAGATGTGTCCTTGGCCGTGGATAGTTCTTGCACTGTGAACGCATCTTGGGCTGTGGGTGTTATCTGGGCCGTGGACACCTCCTCCTCCTCTTCCTCCTCCAGAGTCAGCTCAAACTGGAACTTATCAGGTTGGGGTGGGTGGCCTGGCCCTCCGGGCTCCTCCTCAGGTGGTGGTGAAGGGCTCTGCCGAATGGCGCTGTAGTACCAGTCCCGGTTGTCCTCCAATGTATCCAGGATCTCCTGGGCATCCGGGTGGACCAGGTCAGCCCACGTCTCCCACAGCGGGTGCACGATATAGTCGATGAAACCCACCTGGGGGAAGAGAAAGAAAGTATCAACACGTCACCTCCTGGTGTGGATGGCACCACCACGATGTGGGATCTATGAAAATTAAAAAGATGTTTGTACCATTTGACCCAGCAATTTTGCTTCTCCAGATCTACCCTGGAAAAGCTCTTGCTTTTTGTAAACAAAAACGGGAAACAACTCAATACATACATCAATGGGAGATTAGTTTTTAAAAAATAAAATCATGGTACATTACATGTGTTCATTATTACAGGTTATGGTGAAAATGAAACCTCACAGTAGACGGCTAGCTAATACCCTGACTTCCCTTTCCCTCCTTCCTTCTTTTTTTCTCTATATATTTTACTTAGTTGTTGAAAATACACGCAGCAGAACATACACCAATTCAACAGTTTCTACATGTACAATTCACTGACATTGATTACATTTTTTGATCGTGCAACCCTTCTCACCCTCTTTTTCTGAGTTGTTCCTCCCTCATTAACATAACTCACTGTTCTCTAGGGTTCCTATCTAAACTTTTGAGTTGCTGTTATCAATTTGATCCCATATAGATAGTTCTTAAAAGAGCATACTGCACAAGGCAGACATTTTTTACTAATTAAGCTAAACTATTAGACTTCAGAGGATACTTTTGGTTTAAGGTTTAAAGATTATCTCAGGGCAATAGTTTTGGGAGTTCATCCAGCCTCTATGGCTCCAGAAAGTCTGGATTCCATAAGAATTTGAGATTCTGTTCTGCTCCCTTCCCTCCTTCTTATTCATAGAACCCTGATGTTCTTGAGGGAGATAATGCATTCAGCTGAAAACTCTTTCCCAGTCTCCCCTGCAAAGAGGGCATGGCCAACTGACTGTCTATAGATGGAAGATGCCGAGGGCTGCCTTAGTTGGCATTGGCCATTCCTCCCTGAAATGTAGCCAGAATCTACAGCATCTGTGCCTATGAAGAGGAGCCCTGGTGGTGCAGTAATTAAGCGCTAGGCTGCTAACTGAAAGGTCAGTGGTTCAAACTTACCAGCTTCTCCCTGGGAGAAAGATGTGGCAGTCAGCTTCTGTAAAGATTACAGCCTTGGAAACCCAATGGGGCAGTTCTACTCTGTCCTACAGGTTCGCTATGAGTCGCAATTGACTCAGCCGCATCCCAAAGATGGAAGCCCCACACTTCACGTGATGGACAGAAACACTGAAGGCTCCTGGTGCCTGTAAAGCCTCTGTTCCTGCACCAGATTCCCTTTCTCTAGACTTTTCTTGGAGTCCCTGGGTGGCACAAACGGTTAAGTTCTCAACTATTAGCTGAAAGGTTGGCAGTTCAAACCCACCTAGTGGCACCTTGGGAGACAGGCCTGGCAATCTGCTCCCAAAAGGTCACAGCCTTGAAAACCCTATGGAGCAGTTCTACTCCGCACCCATGGGGTTGCCACGAGTTGGAACTGACTTGATGGCAACTAACTATAACAACAACAACAGACTTTTCTTATCTGAAAGAAAAAAAAAAATTAAGCTTTATCTTGTGTAAGTCACTGTGAATTCCTAACAGCTAAAAACCTAAATGTTCATCAACAAGAGAATGACTAAATAAACCACCATGTATCTATATCTACTAGAATACTATACAGCAATAAAAAAGGATGAACTAAATCTACGTGTGATACATTGGAAATATCTCCAGGTCATCACTGGGAGATCAAAGCAAGCTGTATACAAATAGGTATATACTGATACAATTGACAGTTTTTTTTAAAAAAAAAAAAACCTAAACACACCAATATTGCTACTGAGTTGCCTATGAAAATAACTGTATAAAACATGTAGAACAGTGGTTCTCAGTGGGGTGGGGGTGGGGATTATGGGGTAATTTTTCCACTTAGGGGATATTTGGCAATGTCTGGAGATAGTTTTGGTTGTCACAAATGGGGAGCAGGGCTCCTGGCATCTAGTGGGTGGAGGACAGGGATGCTGCTCAACACCCTGCAATGCACAGGATGACCCCATCACAGAGAATAATTGAGCTCCAAATGTTAGCATTGTGCCAGTGTTGGGACACCCTGGTCTGGAAGAATGTCCACACCAAAGCGAGAAGGATGGCTATCACCAAGAAGGAGACTGGAAGAGAGGAGGGTGAGAAGCTGTCACGTTCGCATTTCAGAGTTAAGTCTTTTACAACGAGATTGTGTTCATATATCTCTTGATACAGGACAAGTCATTGCACCTCATTTTGAAATCCACTGAAAATCAAGGACAGTATTAGTCCCTAGGTGGTGCAAACAGTTAATGCACTCGGCTGCTAACCGAAAGGTTGGTGGTTTGAATCCATCCAGAGGCAGCTCGGAAGAAAGTCCTGGTGATCTACTTCCAAAAAAATCAGCCATTGAGAACCCTCTGGATCTGACACACAAATCAACTTGATGGTGACTTTTTTTTGGCAGGTACAGCCACCACTCGTCTGTCAGTGGAGGCTTGCGTGTTGCTATGATGCTAGGTTTCAGCAGAGATTCCAGAAAGATGAACTAGGAAGAAAGGCCTGGCAATCTATTTCCAAAAATCAACTAATGAAAACCCTATGGATCATAACGGTCTAATTCTGTTCATTCTGCATGGGGGTTGCCATGAGTTAGAGGTGACTCAATGGCACCTAACAACAGTTGGCCATGTCACTGGGACACTGAGGCTAAAATAACATAAGGTCCTTAAATAAGAGTCAGGCAAGTATCATTACTGATGTTATGGTGGTTGCTGCAAATGAGTAAGAACTGTCTGAGGGCAGGTCTACAAATTTGAGTTCTGAGGCTCAGTTTGGTTGTTCTGTGGAGAAGAAATCATGGCATATTTTCCATCAAGATAGAATAGGGGAAAAAAGAGAACAAGTTCGATGCTGTGTAGTCAAGAGAGGCAGGTGAGGGTCTCCTGGGTCCTGGGGCTCTAGGCCAGGCCAGGATAGGGTGGGGAGGCCTCTCTGCTCTCTTCCAGCCATGGCCCTGTACTCTACCTGGGACTTCTCCACGGAGGCCGTGTGCTTGTCACACATGGGGCTGATCTCCATGCCACGCTCACGCTCCCGGTCCCCCTGCTGGAAGAACTCGGCCATGATGCGGTCTGTCCACTGGCGGTACAGCTCCAGCGGCTTGGTAGGGTTGCTGAGGTCAGCGCAGTGCACCATGTTCCGCAGGACCTGCACGGGGTGGGCAGGGGCCTTCAGGGATCATGTCCCTGGCCCAATCTGGGGCCTTGGACTTCCTTACCTCCCAACTGGGGGAGAGGGAGTGGGGAAAAGAGTGGGGAGGGGGGGAAGAGAGAGTAGGAGGCAGAGGGAGAGGGTGGTGCATGGTGGGGGAGATGGGAAGGGGTTGATGAGAGGGCAGGGGGAGCTGGCGGTGATGAGGGAAAATGGGGGCTTTGGGAGGAGAAGATGGGGGAGCAGAGAAAACTACAGAGGACGGGGAGATGGACAAGACGGGATAGAGACTGGATAAGGGGCAGCAGCCCAGATGGAAAGGGGTGAGGGGAGTAGAGAGCGTCCAGTCTCCTTATTGGGTGGGGGTGGGGGGGCGCCACCTGGATTCGGTCAGAGTAGTTGTCCAGCAGGAGGACCCCCGAGCTGGTCACTTTCTTGGTCTCCACCATGGTCTTCAAGTCAGCCAGGAGGGTCATGTGCTTGGACATGTCTGTGGCCAGCACCTGGGGGCAAGGGGGCAAGGTTACTGGGGCTGCTGAAGCCATGCAGGGGCAATGCGCAGAACCCATTTCCCCTAAAGGCTGCCTTCCCACCCAGGCCCAGGCCCAGTCCTCCCCGCTTAGCCGGGCTCCTGCGAGGCTCTGACCCATCCCTACCCAAGACCCGCTTCCCGCAGGCCCCGCCCCCATCCCGCCCACCATGTCGATGACCATCTTGCGTAGGCTCTGCCGCTGGCGTTTGCTGAGGTTCTGGAAGATGTCGCAGTTGTCCTCCTGCAGCAGCTTGAAGCCCACGGCCAGGTGGTGGTTCTCGAGCACCGACTCGTCGTTGTACATGAGTGCCAGCTCCGAATCTGTGGCCCAGGCCCGCGGTCAGGGGCGGGCCCACCGGGAGCCCTGCCCCCACCCTGCCAGCCCTGCCTCCGCAAGGGCAACTCACTGGTGTTGATAAGGAACTGGTTGGAGACCCCAGGGTGGTCCACATCGTGGATGGCAGCCGCGAAGAGGGCAGCGAGGATCTCCAGGTCCGTGAACACGGCCTGCGGGCAGAGAGAGGGGTCAGAGAGAGAGACAGAGGTCGGAAAGATGGGGATCAGAGAGGGAGGTGGGAGTCAAAGGGATGGGGCCAGGGAGGGGGAGGGGGTCAGAAGGATGGAGGTCAGGGAGGGAGGAGGGGGTCAGAGAGATGAGGGTCAGG
>NW_004443993.1:1757763-1765388 GCF_000243295.1 Trichechus manatus latirostris
AGAGAGATGGGGGTCAGGGAGGGAGAAGGGCATCAGAGAGATGGGGATCAGGGAGGGAGGAGGGGGTCAGAGAGATGGGAGTCAGATGGGGATCAGGGAGGGAGGAGGGGGTCAGAGAGATGGGGGTCAGAGAGATGGGGGTCAGGGAGGGAGAAGGGGATTAGAGAGATGGGGGTCAGGGAGGGAGGAGGGGGTCAGAGAGATGTGGTTAGGGAGGGAGAAGGGGGTCAGAGAGATGGGGTCAGAGAGGCAGGAGGGGTCAGAGAGATGGGGTCAAAGGCAGGAGAGGTCAGAGAGATAGGGGTCAGGGAGGGAGGAGGGGGTCAGAGAGATGTCATTAGGGATGGAGGAGGGGGTCAGAGAAATGCGGTTAGGGAGGGAGGAGGGGGTCAGAGAGATGGGAGTCAGAGAGGCAAGTTGGGTCAGAGAGATGGGGATCAGGGAGGGAGGAGGGGGTCAGAGATGTGTTCAGGGAGGGAGGAGGGGGTCAGAGAGATGGAGGAGCCAGAGAGGGTCTGAGGACAAGGATCAAATAGAGAAGCCAAGTCAGAAAGAGATGGAGGTCAGAGAGGACATCAGAGATGGGTGTTCAGGGAGAGAGATGGGTTGGGGCGACACACGGGAGGTGGGTGGGCCCGGTGGGTGGTGCTCACATCCAGCGCAGGTGTGGCCAGGAGCACATGGGTGGACTGTAGCACATCGGCCGCGTGCAGGCTGTTGTGGTAGGCCACGTCTGCATGGTAGTGGTCCTCCAGCGTCAGCATGTACGTCACCATGGTGTCCACCGGGATGCGGAACTTCTTCAGCAGGTCCCGCTCCTGAGGGCAGGCAAGGCGGGGTGGTGACCCCTGCTGGCCCTCAACCCCCACCCTACCCACTTCGTGCCACAGCTCACTCCCCTTAGCCCCCCACCTGAAATATCGTGTACATGATACAGCTAAGGGAGCGGCCTCCAGCGTAATCCGACACACAAAAGATGTTCAGGCCCCACTTGTTCAGGTTCTCCAGCTCCTGGAGGGGATAGAGGACAGAGGTCAGGAGCATCCAAGCCCCAGAGAAGGCGACCTGGCCCCCAGACCCTTTCCTAGGATTTTGGAGTTCTTGGAACTGATGCTGTCTGTGGGTAGCACATTATGCTCACCCAGTGGGTAGTGTGTTCGACGGCACAGAATTGACCACCCATGTCGTACTGGGCTGGATAACAATACAATGACCCCAGCTGCTGTCTACTGAGTGTTATTACCTGCTAAGCACTGTACTAAGTACTTGATCTCATTTGGTAGGGGAGGGAACTAAGGCTCAGAGAAGTGAAGCGACTTAACCCAAGACCTTGTAGCTCATAAGTGGCAAAGCTGGGATGTGAACCCAGCTTGGTTGACCCCTAAGCATAGCTCAGCCTCTAAGCTAAATTTCTCATAAGCCCCTAAAGAAAGGAACGTGGTCTTATTTTCCATGTCTTCCCAGAATCCTGAGTTGATTCCAACTCATGGCAACCCCATTGGTCAAAGTAGAACAGTTCTCCATAGGGTTTTCAATGGCTGTTTTTTTGCAAGTAGATCACCAGGCCTTTCGTCTGAGGTGACTCTGGGTGGACTCAAACCACCAACCTTTTGGTTAGTAGTGAGCATGTTAACCAACTGCACCACCGAGGCTTGCTCTGCTCCTTCCTATTCTCTCTCCTAATAAAGCAGGTACCCTATCCTCAGCTCAGGCTGTTTCCAGGGAACCCAACTTCAGACCTGACCCAAATTCCAGCCTTTCTTTGGGCCCCAGGAAACCCTGACTCCTCCTCTCCAGCCAGCCCCCTCCGGCCCCCACCCACGTGGGCCAGGAGCTCCTCTTGATCAGTCTTGACCCCAAAGCGGGGGATGCTGGAGTTGTTCAGGCTGCTGCTGTGCATCAGTTTCTTGACGCCCGTGATATGAGACATGGGCTGGAACTGTGGCACAGGGGGCGGGGGGTGCTGAGGGGGTCGCTGCTGCCGCGGCGCTTGCTGTTTCTCTCGCTCCTTCATCGTGGGTGATGGGATCTCTACTTCGTTCTGCTTGTCTGCGGAAGGAAGCCAGGCCAAGGGGCAAGCTTGAGAACCGCCCGGGCTCCCTCCTCTGGTCCTCAGCCCCCACCATCCCCTGGGAAGCCTCACCAGACAGGACAGACCCCTTCCGAACATCTTGCTGCCGGCTACTCAGAGGCTGGAAGCCGTGGGCGGGGTAGGAATTCTGGGATGTGGTGGGCTGGAGTGGTGGCCCTGGGGCCAGCCCAGGATTGTGGGGAGGCCTCAGTCCGACCACCAGGTTTGGGAGGGGGGTGGTGTGGGAAGTCAGGAAGTGGGATGGGGATGCCAGGGGTTGCCGCTGCCTGCCCCGGGTGGCCAGAGGGCCCTCGTGGGTGGGGAAGGCGCCCCCATGGTGGCCCAGAGTGCTGGTGGGGGGCGGCAGTGCTTGGCGGAGGGAGAGGGTAGGGGTGGTCTCTGGCTCCATGGGCCCCCCCCTTGGCACCATGGCACACCCTGCCTGGGGGCCAGCCCCAGGAGCACCTTTCCTGAGCTTTCAGGGGCTTCTGGAGCCCAGCCAGGGCCACCCATTGTGACCTGGGGCTGCCAGGCAATGGCAATGGCCTAATGGAGGTCATTTGCATGCCACACTCCCATTGGCTGGGTCTTCAGAACTCTAGGCACACCACACCCCCGTTGGCGGGAGCACTGAAACTCTGAACCCTTCTCTTGAACTTGAGGGGGTTCTCCTGAATTTGGGGGCTTTGGTGAGAAACTGGAGCCCTGGTGGCACAGTGGTAGAGAGCTACGGCTGCTCATCAAAAGGTTGGCAGTTCAAATCCGCTACCCTATCCTTGGAAATCCTACAGGGGCAATTCTGCTCTGTCCTATAGGGTTGCTATGAGTTGGAATCAACTCCATGGCAAGGTGAGGGTGAGAAATTAAAGGAGCCCTTGTGGCGCAGTAGTTAAGCACTCAGCTGCTAACCAAAGGATCGGTGGTTTGAACCCACCAGCTGCTCCATGGGAGAAAGATGTGGCAGTCTGCTTCCATAAAGATTATTGTTATTGTTGTGTGCGGTCGAGTGGATTCCAATTTATGGCGAACTTATAGGACAGAGTAGAACTGCCCCATAGGGTTTCCAAGGAGCGGCTGGTGGATTTGAACTGCTGACCTTTTGGTTAGCAGTCTGAGCTTTTAAACACTTTGCCACCAGGGCACCTATAGGACAGTTCTACTCTGTTCTGTAGGGTTGCTATGAGTTGAAATTGACTTGATGGCAATGGGTTTTCTGGTAATAAATTAAGTCATGAGAGTGAGATTATCCTGAGTTTGGGAGATATCCTTAGCTTGGGGGCTCTTGGGTTTAGAGGTTCAGATGACTGTGAGGCCCCGTAAACTCAGTAGTTGCCATGAATTTGCAATATTTTACTCTATTTGGGGTTCCACTGAGTTAGGAAATTTTCCTAAGTTGGGAGAATCTATCAGAGGTTCTTAAGCTTGAAAATTTTACTGAGTTTGGGTATCTGAAATTTGGAGTCCTCTGAATTTAAGGTGTCATTCCAAGTTTTGGGACTTTGCGGGGCTTTCAGCTTGGAAGGAGGAGCCCCGGGGCATGGTGGTTAAGCACTCAGCTGCCGACCAAACAGTTTGAATCCACCAGCCACTCCACAGGAGAAAGATGTGGCAGTCTGCTTCCATAAAGATTTACAGCCTTGGAAACCCTACGGGGCAATTATACTCTGTCCTATAGTGTCCTATGAATCAGAATTGACTCGTGGCAACAGGTTTGTGTTTTTTTGTGGTGGTTGTTCAGCTTGGAATTTTTTAAAGTTTGAGGGGTCTTTTGTGGGCTTTTAAGTGAAGAAGTTCTCTTAGGTTTGAGAACCCTATTTACTGAGTTTGGGCATCTCTTTTGAATTTGGGGGGCCGACCCAAATTTGGAGAATTGATTGAATTTTGGATTCTACTGAGTTTGGGAGCCTTTTTAGCTTGGAGGCTTTCGGAAGTTTAGGAATTCTATTTGAGTTTAGGGGTTTCTTAAGGTCTTAAAGAGTTCCATTGAGTTTGGGGTTCCACTGAGTCTGAAGCAGCTTTTCAGCTTGGATATATTTTAAAATGTAGGGGTTCTATAAAAGTTGGGGTCCCAGTGAGTTTGTGGGCATCATGAGTATGGGAGCTCTTGCACTTGGTGACTTTGACCTTTGGGGAGTTATGAGTCAAGTCCCTGGGTAAATCTAGGCAGGAGCTCCCAGGGTCTGGGGTGGCCCTCTGTAGCCCAGGTGTGACCCCTCCCATGCTGCTTGTCACTTACCCAGGAACGTTGTGGAGATGTACTCAGAGACCTGGTTTCCTGACCTGCTCATCTCTGACAGGTGTGTGAGCTCACGGTTTAGCATCCTCTTGAACTAAGGTGAAGTGAAGAAGGCAAGAAGGAAGGGATGATGGGGGGGAGTCATGGCTGAGGGGGGACAGCCCCCCCAGTATACTCCTAAAGGCCTCATGAGCCTCCTTCTCTACTCAGCCAGCAGAGTCCCTACCAGGCTGCTAGAGGGGAGGGGCAGCTCCTCCTCTTCTCCCCAGCTCTGGATGGGGGTCCCTAGGTTTGGGGAGTCAGGATTTTAGCATCTCCCTCCCTGCCTGAGGAAAGAGGGGCTTCCCCACCGGCAAGGAGAAGCCAGAGGGGCACCTGTGGAGAGGAGGGGTTCCTGCCTACCAGGGAGCCAATGGGGTATCAGGAGAATACCATCACCATGGTGATGGGAGTCTCCTTAGCAACTCCCCCTCCAACCAGCTGCTGAGCTGGGGGGAAGGAGGACAGGCCAAGGCCCCTTAACCCTTGCCTTCCCAGAGCTACCTCTGACCCAGGTCTTCCCAGACACGGACCCCAATCCATAGGGGCCCTGGCCACCCCCCGAACCCCACCCTGGTCGGGAGGAGAATACAATATCCAAGCTCTGGTGAGAGAAGGTTTGGCTGGGCAGGGGTGAATAGTGAGCTGAGAAAACCCCAGTTTGGTCACCTAGGGGAGGGGGTCCCCATCATAGCCCCTCTCCCCCAACCTCAGGGCGGTGGACTGATGCACAGACAAATGGCATATACCCAAATCTGGGCCTTGGCGCTGTTCCTGGTCCCCCCATGCCACTTCACACAAGCCTCTGCTGTGACATTGTGCCGAGAGGAGAAAGGGCATCTGCTCCCCGCCCCCCAAGCTCTGCTGAAGCACCCTCAAAGCAGAAGCAGACTGCTCAGGGAGGCAGGAGGGGTGCGCCTGTGTGCCCCACACCAAGACAGGGTGCTCGCTGCTCGCAGTGCTGCCAGAGACCCTGAGTGTACAGACACACACACACACATACACACCATCACAGACCCCCATGTTACACAGTCCCGCACAGCCTCACATAGCCACAGACACACAGACCAAGGTGCACACACAAAGGCAATCACTGACACTTGGAGTCACATGCCCCAGAAAAATCATGCAGCTGTGGGCTCACAAACATAGCCCAACACAGAACACAATCACAGCCACATGATCTCAGCCAGGGCCACACTAGACCCAGGCAAACCAGCACACCATTAGGAGACACACACCACTATAGACACACACACCCTGACACCAACACAGTCACACCCAGTGAGAGACCCAAATCCCCGGGCAGCCACACACCCCCAGTCACCCACCACCATCCACGCCCAGCCCCGGACCACACGCAGACCCCCATCACCAGGCTTCATACCCAGGCTACACATGTACACAGCTGCACACACAAGCCCAGGTGGGGGCTGGAGGGTCTGAGGCGGGAGGGCCGGGGAGGGATTTCCTGTCCACCCTCCCCACTGCGTTCCCCTACCTGGTCCCACCAGCCCACCAGCCATGGCTTGGAGCAGGTCTCGCAGAAGAAATCTACCAAGGGCATCTTGGAGCCTTAGCCCTGTTCGGGGCTGCCGCACACAGAGACTGGGCTTGGGGAATCCTGGCGTTAACAGCCGAGGTGGGTGCTGGGCAGGTGGGCAGTGGAAGGGGAGCCGCGGAGGGGCCTGGGCCGGCCCAGCAGGGCTGGGGGCTCCCTTCCCCTCCGCGCTCCCGGTGGCAGCCCTGGTTACATGGTCTGCCGGCTCCTGGCCCTGGTGGGCCCTGCAGCAGCTGGTGGTGGCCAGGGGCCCCTGCCCATGGGAGGCAGGGTGGGGGTCCCTGGAGGGAGGCTTCGGAGGCCTGGGGCTCCGTGTGCGCCCCTGTGAGTGTCTGTCTGTGTGTGTGTCTGTGTGTGTGCGTGCGTGCTCACTGCAGCACTGGCAGGCTGCATTCGATGTCAGGTGGTGTTGGGGGGGGCTGTTAAAGGGGCACGGAGCCCAAGGCTGTGGCCAGGAGCCAGGTGGTGCTGGGGGATGGGCAGGGAGACACAGACATGCCCCCTCCATGGACACGCCAGAGACAGAAACACACCCAGACGTGCCATATGCTCATGGATACACAAACACCCTGAGACAGCTTCCATGGACACAGACACACACCTAGATGCTTGACATGCTCTCACACTTGAACACACACCCCCCAAATGCTTTCAGCCCTACATTTAACACACATACTCAGAGACACAGTCACAGACCCAGAGGCCTGATGCACTTACAGGTATATATCCAAGCACAGAGACACAACTGCCTTCAGACACACCCCTTCCAAGACATAGACTCATACCAGACATACGTGGAGAAACACACCTAAGGACAAACACCCAGACACTAGACATACTGACAGATACACACGCAAACACCCACAGACACGCTCTCAAACAAACACAGATACTCACACTCCCTTGGACATAAATATGCCCTGACAAGTCCGTAAGTGAGTACTTACACAGATGCACAAGTACACACACGTACCATCACAGAAACACACCCTTAGACCCACACCCAGAGGTACAGTCACACACAGGCACACAATCGCCCTCAGACTTGCATGTCCCCAGATAAACCTCCACCTGCAGATGTGCACACCTCCCTAAGACAGACATCCCCCTCTGCCCACAGACATACACACCCCCCAACAAAGACACCCCCTCCATCCGTAGACATATGCACCCCGAACACAGATGCCCCCACCAGCACACTCATTGCCTGATAGGCATCCACCCACAAGGGCTGCCACTACGCGGCACAACTCCAGAAAGCACTGTTCACACTGTGGCACGCTGAGTAATGCCCCCTGGAGTTGTGCAGTGCACATTCTGCACAGCTGTACTTGGAAAGCCTCACACTCTCCCCTGCAGCCCTATAAACACACACATAGTCACAGATGTAGATACACACTCAGATTCACACCTGGACCAACTCACACCTGCAGACAGCCCTCCAACACAGCCCCCCACACTTGCCACACCCACCTACCCTCCACAGGTACACACCTGCACTCCACTTCTCCTGGATCCTCTGAATACACCCCAGCACTGCAAAGACATGCCTACCCACACAGACTCACGGTCACAGATATACACCTGCAGACAATCTCCACAAGCATAGGACTTCCCAGTAGAGATGGCCACCATGGACAGAAATACTAGCACAACTCTTGTGCGTGTGCATACACACACACACACACACACACACACACACACACACACACACACAC
>NW_004443993.1:1765488-1776240 GCF_000243295.1 Trichechus manatus latirostris
CACACACACACACACACACACACACACACACACACACACACACGGCTCCTAGCCCCCACCCCCTCAGCACACCTTGTGAGAGGCCATCTCGCTGACAGAGCGGTATGTCTGCATGGTCTCTAGCTGCTCCAGACACCAGTCCAGCTCCTCCAACGTCTCCCAGGCCAACTGCTGACACGTCTCCTCTGGGGAAAGGGTGGCCAGGCTGTGACTGCGAGGCTCCCCAGAGGCCCTGGCCCAGGGTGATGGGGACCTCCAGGTGATTGGGGTGCTGGAAAAGGGGGTGGGACAGCCATGCAGAGACAGGCCCTCCTCCCATTGGGGCAGCAACAGGGACCCTTTCCCACCCCCTGGGCTTAGCTACCTGACAGCATGGCCTTGCAGACGGGGGGTGGGCCGCCCATTGGTGACCGCCTGCAGAGAAATAGGCCCCAGTGTCAGCCTGGGCCCCCCACATCTCTGTCTCCCCACCCTCCATGATGCGCCCTCTGAAAACCCAGGACAGCACCAGTTTTCCTCTTCCTCAGTGCTCCTGCATCCCAAGCATGCTGCCATGTACCGTACCAGCAGCCTCTCACTGAACACAAGAACCCGTTTTACAGATGAGAAAACTGAAGCTCAGGGGTGTGAAACAGCCTCCTCAGGGCCACATGGCTGATCAGTAGCAGGGTCAGGTCCGGTGACTCCAAAGTCTCTGTTCCCTTGACTGCCACCCCCTACTCCTCAAACCATGTGAGAATGGCTCTGCTCCCCCTCCCCCCAGAGAGGCCAGCAGTTCTCACCATTTGCCTGGCAAATCCGCATCAGGGCCAGGAATGGCCCCAGGGCTGGAGCAACTTGCCACCCATGGTCTCACCCCCCCACCCCGCATCCCAATCCTTCATTCTGGGTCTTAGGCTCTCGAACCACAGTGGCTCAACAGTTCAGAGAGAGGCTTGAACAGAGGCTCACAGAGGCCAAGTGCTTGCCTGAGTTGAGGCTGCACAGCAGGGCTGAGAGTTGGGCCTGGCCTCATGATCATGGGTGTTGGCCTCCAGCCTCGACTTACTTGTTGCTGGGAATGGGCACATTGGTCAGGAGCGAGAAGTTGCTGCGAACACTCCGGAGACTGGCCAGCACCTGGGACAGGAAAGGGCAGTGAGGCGAGGTGTCCACTGGAGGGGCAGCCAGGGCTGTGCCCCTTTTCCCCAGTGCAGGGGAGAGCTGGGGAGGGGCCTCACCTGAGCAAACGGTGTTACGATGAGATCTTCGGCATGCCTGCAACCAAGGGCAAAGACAGGTCAGGGCTCCCCGTAGCAGGAACCCCCAGGGACCTGGGGAGCCAGAGAAGCAACTCTGTGGGGTGGACACTGTGGGGTGGGGAGGGTGGCTTGTGGGCAGGGCAGGGACTTGTGGGGTGGGGGCTCTTCCACCTCATAAGGGTGTAGGAGCTGGGCCTGAAGGAAGTAGTGGGCAGGGAGAGGGGCTCAGGTAGGTGAGCGGGGAGAGGCTGGGGACAGGGACAGAGAGGGGTGAACATGCTTCAGGAGCTGGGCTTGGTGAGAGTAGTGGGTGGGGAGGGTGCCTGGTGGGGCAGGAGGAGAGCCAGAGGACAAGAAGGGGGCTGGGGGCTGAGGTGGACACCTCCATAGGGGCAGGGCCTGGAGGAGCCAGTGAGTGGGGATGGGGTTGAGCAGGTCTCGGTGTGGGCATGACACGGGGGGCTGGCTTGGGGAAGGCTGGGAAGAGCAGGAGGGGGGCTCAGGCAAGGTGAGGAAGAAACTCATGCCCAGCTGGCGGTGGGCAGGGAGGGGCCGGGTGGGTGTGCGCCCTCCTTGCTGGAGCAGACAGCTGAGGTGGGGCCAGGCCTGGGCAGTCAATGGGTAGGGAGGGGCTCTCAGGGCCAGGACTACGTGGACATCAGTGGGGACTGGGCCTGAGGGAGGGGCTCAGTGTGGGTGTCGGGAGCAGAGATGGCGTGGGTGCACATGCTATATAGCAGCTGAGCCCAGGCTGAGTCAGGAGAGGGGCACACTCTGGGGGTGCTGGGCAGGTTGGGGTGGGCACCCACACTCCTTGCTGGGACTGGCAGCTTGGGGTGGGGCTGCAGAAGCAGGCAGGTGAGGAGGGGGGCGCTCACACTTCACTGGTGACCGACGAGTTCCGGGACATGGTCTTGGGTGACATGTCGTAGTCACTGTCCGAGCGGTAGAGGAAGGACTCTCGGCGTTGGCTGGCAGCCCCCGCAGGGTGCAGCACGAGGCCTGGGCTCGCCTGCGAGTCCAGGGGGCTGCGGCCGGGCGATGGCATTGGCCCATTCTCGGCTGCCTCGAAGCTGCAAGGGACAGGAAGAGGGGCAGGGAGGCTGAGCTGGCGGTGGGGAGGTCGAGAGGGAGGAGGAGACCAAGAGAGACAGACACACCAAGACAGGTGGGGGACAAGGCGTTGCAGAGAGCAGTTACTGAGCACCTGAGGGTGCCAGTCGCTGTGCAGGTGCCGGGGACACAACAGTGACCAAGACAGACCACGTCTGCCCTTCAGGGAGATGACAACATGGGTCAGACAGCTTAACAGAGCAG
Organism: Trichechus manatus latirostris; assembly: GCF_000243295.1. Taxonomy (NCBI): domain Eukaryota; kingdom Metazoa; phylum Chordata; class Mammalia; order Sirenia; family Trichechidae; genus Trichechus; species Trichechus manatus. Next base: position 1,768,047 of record NW_004443993.1, read on the forward strand.
CAAGGCCCCCCCCCAGGCTGCGGGGTCCTCTTCAGGTCTGCTCTTTCGTTTATGCCCCAAATAGATTCAGAATCAGCCCACTTCTCCCTCCCTCCTTGGCCAGTCCCAGTCATCTTCCGCTTGGACCAGTGCAGTTGTCTCCGCCCGTACTCCGCCCTCACCCGGTCTGTCCTCTCCAGCGGCCAGAGGAGCCTGTGAATGCTCAAGTCAGGCCATGTCCCTCCTCTGCTCAGAACCTTCCATGGCTTCCATCTCACTCAGAACAAAAGCCCAAGCCCTCACCGTGACCAACAGGTCCTGCACGCTCTGCCCCGTCACCTCCCTGCCCTTGTCTCCCCCATTCTCCCTCTCGCTCACTCTGCTCCAGCCACCATGGCCTCCTCCATGTTCCCTGAACATTCCAGGCACATTCCAGCCTCAGGGCCTTTGCACAGACTGTTGCCTCACCCTGGAACATTCTTGCCCCTGATTATCTACCTGGCTCCTCCCTCACTTCCTTCAGGTCTCAGATCAAATGTCACCTCCTCAGGGAGGCCTTCCCTGACCAAAAACACACTGTTGCTGTCAAGCTGATTCTGACTCATGGCTATCCCATGTTACAGAGTAGAACTGCTCCATAGGATTTTCTTGGCTGTAATCTTTATAGAAGCAGATCGCCAGGCCTTCCTTCTGTGGTGCTGCTAGGTGGGTTTGAGCTACCAATCTTTAGGTTAGCAGCCAAGTGCAAACTGTTTGTGCCACCCAGGGACCTGTCTTCCCTGACCAGCCCATCTAAAATTGCAGCCCCTTAAACAAAAAAAAAATTACATATCACCACCTGACATACTCTACAGTTTCCTTAGTTTCTTTACTGTTTGCCTTCCCTTCTAGAACTAAGCTCCACAGAGCAGAGACTTTTGTCTGCTTTGTTCACTGTGAGTCCCCAGGGCCCAGAACAGGGCTTGGCACACAGTGGGTGCCTGCTATGGATTGAATTAGTGAAAGTAGTGCCAGGAGCAGAACATGTCCTTTGGACCCAGGGTCCCTGCACTGAGAAGGTCCTAGTCCAAGGGAAGATTGATGACAAGGACCTTCCTCCAGAGCTGACAGAGACAGGAAGCCTTCCCCTGGAGCTGATGCCCTGAATTTGGACTGCTGGCCTACTAGACTGTGAGAGAATAAACTGTTTGTTGAAGCCATCCGCTTGTGGTATTTCTGTTATAGCAGCACTAGATAACTAAGACAGTACCCAATAAATATTTATTGACTGAATCATTAATAAATGAATGAATGAATACATGAACTGGATTGTGCCTTGCAGAGAATTAAAATGAGGTCCCGTGACAGGAAGTTACTGGAGAAGTGATTTAGCTGCAGTGGTCAGAGCAGGCCTCTCTGAGGAGGGGACATCTGAGCAGGGCCTGAAGGTGACATGGACCTGGTCTAAAGTCAGGAGGTAGGGAAGAGCACTCCAGACAAAAGGAATATCAAGTGCAAAGGCCCTGAGGCAGGAATTAGTTTGTTTTTGAAGAACAGCAAGGAAGCTGGAGTGGAGATACAAACATACCAAGACAGAAATACAGCTACACAGGGAGGGGAGACAGTGGGACCCCAGCTTGGGGGCACTAGTGAGACAGAGATCCCCAGGATGAGGCAGGGAGACCCTGGCTGTGCCACTTCCTCGCTATGGGACTTGTGGTAAATGACTTAAGTTCAGTTTCTTCATTCACCAAACGGGGACAACCATCGCCTCCCTCGCCAGGTTGTCCAGGTGACCAGCATTAAGATAGGTAACGTGCTTGGAATGGTACCTGGCACAGAACTCGAAAAATGCTGGTGACAGTCTGTCAGCCCCGAAAACTCTACTTGAGGAGTGGACTCAGCAAGGCAGCCAGGCAGTTGACACAGAGAGCTGAGGATGAGAGTGGGGAGATATGAACCCATCATGGGCTGTGTGGCTTCAGGAATGCCACTGCCCTCTCTGGTCTCTGTTACTCTGTCATTAAAGCTGGACTGGTCAGCAGACTTCAGGTTTGCTCTGAGTGGGGAGGGGGAGGGACAGGAAGCTGCTCTTTCTGTTCCTACATGTCAAGAATTATTTATTTGAATGGTCCGTCTGCTAAGAAATAAAACTTGAAATCTCCTAGACCAAAATACAGATACCAGCTTCCACAGTGGTGGTGTTGTGTGCCATTGAGTTGATCCTGACTCAGAGCGACCCTATAGGAGTGACTGGTGGGTTCAAACTGCCGACCTTTTGGTTAGCAGCCTGAGCTTTTAACCACTGGGCCACCAGGGCTCCAGCTTCCACAAAGTGAGCCTGTTTTCTGGGGCCACTTCTGGGCGTGCTTCATTGACAACATTTTACAGATGAAGAAACTGAGCCTCAAGGAGAAGAATGTTCACCTCTGGGTCACACGGCATGTCTGTGGCAGAGTTAGAATTCAAATCCATCTTCAGACTCAAAAATGTTAACTGTTTTTGCAACAACAGCACCTAACAACAACCCTCTGCCTTCTCGACCCCCACTGCAGCAGAGATGGCAAACGCGAATGTTCCCAGGGGTCAGGCAGCCGACATCAAAAGCAAGCGTGGCTGAGGGCCCTGAGTAGCCAGAGGTTCCAATTTTCCAAGCAAAACCAGAAATCCCCACTTCAAGTAGTGAAAAATTCAACCTTCTTAAAAAACACTGAAACTTGTGCTCTGCAAAAGATACTGTCAAGTAAATGAAAAAAGAAAAACAAGCTACAAACTAAGAGAAAGTATCTGACAAAGGACTCGTATCTCGAATACATAAAGAACTCTTGAAACTTAATAATAAAACAACTAAATAAAAAAATGAACAAAAGATTTGAACAGACAGTTCACCAAAGAAAATTTACAGATGGAAAATAAGCATAGGAAACATAACTCATCCTTAACCAAAAACCAACCCATTGCCGTCGAGTTGATTCCGACTCATAGCAACCCTATAGGACAGAGTAGAACTGCCCCATAGAGTATCCAAGGAGCGGCTGGTGGTTTCAAACTGCCGACCTTTTGGTTAGCAGCAAGCTCTTAACCACTGTGCCACAAGGGCTCCAATTCATCCTTAGGGAAATGCAAATTAATACCAGGAAATACTGTCACACCTACTAGGATAACTGAAAAACAAAACACCAAACTGACAAACCAAGTTCTGACAAGGATATGGAGCCCCTGGATCCGTCATACATTACTGTTGAGAATGCAAAACGTTAACAGCCACTTTAGAAAATTGTGTGGCAATTTCCATGAAATTAAATATACACTTATTGTATGACCCAGCAATTCCACTGCTCGGTATTTACCCAAGATAAATGAAAATATCTGTCCACGTAAAAACCTATATGCAAATGTATATAGCAGTTTTGTTCATAATCATCAGAAACTGGAAAGAACCCAAAGGTCCATCAACTGGTGAACAGATAAACCAACTGTTATAGATCCATACAATGGAATACTATTCAGCAATAAAAAGGAATGAACTACTGATATACAAACCAACCTGGATGAATCAAATGAATTCTGCTGAGAGACAAGCCAATGGTGGTGGTTACATGTGTGTCAAAACTCACAGAACTTTATACTAAAAAGTGTCAATTTTTATTCCATGTCAATTCTAAAGAGAATTTTAAAAACACTCTCAAGATGGAATAATCATTCACAGATTATCAGCTTGGGCCTTTGATGATAATACCCATTTATTGAGCGCCTGCTGGGTACCGGGTACCAGGTTAGGTCCGTTTAGGTATAGGATACAGTAAAACCTGTGAAAGCCGGAACCTGTGTAAGGTGGAAACCTGTGAGAGGTGGAAACCTGTGAGAGAAGGAAAACGCAAATATTTGTCACCAAAATGAGAGATAGAAAAGTGGTAAGACTGCACCCTGTCAAAGGTGGAAAACTTGCAACACCAGGAAAAACAAGGCAGTCTCATCGACTTCCAGCTCTCACAGGTTTCACTGTAACAAGACACTTATTGAGCACGTGCTGTGTGCCTGGCACTATCGAAGCACTTTGTACACATTAGCCCATTTATGCTTTCCACCAACCCCGTGAGGTGGGTACTGTTAACATCCCCGTTTGACGAGGAGACTGAGGCACAAAGAGGGGCAGCCAGAGGTTGGTGGCCTTGCTGCCTGGGAACCATGTCCCACCTCACAAGGCTGGGCCTGGATTTTCTGGCTCTGCTGACTGCCACAGAGGATGGGAGAGGAGCACACCTCCATATGGGGGACCCCAACCCTGCCCCAGGAACTGAAGCTGTAGTTTAGGGAGGGTGAGATCCAGGCCCGAGAGGGTGTTCAGCTGACAGTGCCCAGCAGATAGATACACCAGCCTCAGGGGGACTCCACTCTGTGCAAGCAGGAGCCCAGAGGCCAGAACGGGAAGAGGCATCCCCTGGAGATCTGATGTTTATGTTTCCAGGAGCGGATGTCCCCTGGGGCCAAGAAAGGGCAGAGGGAGGGGATTAGGGCTGGAGAACGGCAGCCTGGGAGTGGGGTCCCAGCTACCCCCCAGAATCAGAACCCCAGGGCCATGGGGAGTCACCCCTCTTTGACCTGGCATTGCTCAAGGTGGCCCAAAGTCATGCTGGAGGCTGCTCCAGAGATGTCCCAACAAGAGCCACAGCCAGGTACCAGAGTCAAGGGCCACCAAAGGACCCTGACATCACAGTCACATGCCCTGACACGCCATTAGAGAGGTGAAGGTACCTTCCCAAGACTCCCCCTCGGGCAGGCTGACCTTGTGATGGCACCTCAGGTGAAGTTGCTCTCCACTCCACCCCAGTGGGGCCCCTGGGCTTGCCCACCTGGGCAGCAAACTGGGCCTCTGGAGGACTGTGCAGCCCAGGGCAGAACCAGGCCTTGGGGAGCTCTGCTGCAGAGGCTGATGGGAAACAAACAAGCTGGGGGGGTGGTGCGCGGGCAGGGAAAAAGGACAAGTCACAGTTGATAAAAATGATAAAAACAGTGAAAGTAGCCAACTGTTTCTGAATACCACATGCCAGGCATGCATTAACAGCCTGTTTTCCAGAGAAAGAAACTGAGGCACAGAAAAGCTGAATAACTTGGTTAGTGGTGGAGCAAGGACTTGAACCCAGGCAGCTGGGCTACAAAGCTGCATTCTCAATCACTGTGTGTCTGTCTCCCCCAGCTCCCTGCCCCCTTCCACCTGACTCCCTTGGAGGAGGTGCCAGGCAGCCTTCATGGAAACGCTTGGCATTTGCCTTGTGAAGGTCACATGGAGGTTGAGAACGGGTGTTGGTGTGTGTCTGCCAGGCAGGCATGTGGTGCCAGGTGACACGGCTGTTTGTGGGGCTGGGTGTTTTAGGAGGGTCTGTGTGTGCGTGTGTGTGCGCATGTGTGCTTGTGTGTGTGTGTGTGTGTGTGTGTGTGTGTGTCAGGGGTCTGGGTGCAAGGGCACCTGGGTGCACCCAGGTGTCTGTGCAGACATATGCATCTGTGGGTGCAAGTGGGGGGTCTGAGTGTTTAGGATCTGTGCGTGAGCCTTTGGGACTTGGTGAGAGTGCACCTGCGCACCGCTCAGGAGTTGTGACTGTCCCCAAGAGTCCCTGAATGTGTACCCATGTGAATCCATGTGCGGGGGGAGCAAGGCTGGCATTTGTGAGCAGGAGTCAGGCCTGTGGGGGCGTGTGGGGCCTGGGTGTGTGTGGCGGTGAGCGCGTGCTCCTATGGGTGGCACAGTGGATGGAGGCTGTGTGAGGGGTGGGCCAGGGCTGCTGTAGTCTGTGTCACCATAGCCATGGGTCAACTGTGGGTTTCTCCTTGTGCCCCCACCAGCCAGAAGACACATACCTAGCACAGTAAACACCAAGTAACGCCAATTACCCAGTGCGTGGTGTGTCTGTGTGTGTCATGCATGCTGAGTGTCTGTGTGTGTCAGTGCTGTTGAGCATCTGTGTATACAGGCTGTTTGGAGGGGCTGGTGCAGGGCAACAGGGTCAAGGCTGGGGATCCCTGTGAATTCTGGAAACTTAAAGGCCACTTCTCTGCCCCAGCACTGGCCAGCTGATTCTAAATACCCTCTCTAGAAGGCCAGGAATCTTCCTTCCTCCTCCCATCCCCACCCCCACCCAGCTTGGTTTTCAGCCTGGCAGCCCCAGCAGGGAGGGAGAGAGAGGAAGGCTGGTGACACTGAGTGGGGTAGGGCCCGAGGATCTGGCTCCAGGCCCGTGGCCCGGGAGCAGAGCCCAAGTGACGCTGGACACCCATATTTGCTGCCAGAGTAAATGCTAGAGCCCAGGTTTCAGGGAACAAAGATGAAGGAATCCCACCTTGGACAGGCAGGAGGGTGCAGGACTCCAGCACCCATTTGGGGCAGCCACCTTCAGGAAGCCCCCAGCAGCACCCGGACCTTTAGGATCAGGGAAGGGGGTGGGGCCCCAGCCAGGTCCTGGAAGCCACTAGGGGGACTCCCGCCGGGTAGGTTAGGGACCACCCCCCTGCCCCCCCGCAGCGCAGCCAGAGCCCTCAGGACTCCAAGAAGGGGATTGGCAGCAGGCCACCCACCTGATGGATCTGCCCGGCAGGTGCAGACGAGTTTCCTCATCGCTGAAGGAGAAGTGGACCAGGGGCTCAGGGACCGCGGGGGGCAGTGCTAGGGCAGGGGGCCGGGGCCTGTGCCGCGGCGCCGCACCTGAACGCATGGGGGCCACGCGCCGTCGGGGCGCACATGGGGACGGCTGCAAGGTGGTGTGGCGTGAACTGCTCGCTGGCCCGAGGTGTCTGCGGCCGCAGCCAGCGCCGCCTCCACCCTCCCGGTGACCCCCCAGGGAGGCCCGGGCGTCCACAGCGCCAGGGCAGGCTCCGCGCCTGCCCGCCCCCTCCCTCCCCCACGCCGGGGCCCTAAGGATCTCGGCACACACCTCCCGTCCCCTCCTGCCGCTGGCCTCGAGGCGTCCAGGGCTCCGGTTCCCCTGGCTCGGCTTGCCCCGGCCCCGGCCCCGCCTCCCTGCCCTGACGTCGAACTGGACCCGCTGGAAGGCTCCGAACGCCAGGCGCCCCGGGAGAGCGGGACTCGCGGGCCGAGTGCGGGGCCCCGTGACAAGACCCCGGGGGAGGGTCAGCGGATGGGGGGAGGTCAGAAACAGAGACAGGGAAATGGGGACGGAGACACTAAAACACGGAGAGACACTTGGAGAGAGGCAGGGTTCTTCACCTCACACACCCTCCCTGACCCCATCGGGGCTCCCAGAGACCCTGGCTCCCCGCCCCCATCTTTTCCCCCGTGCATGAGCTGGGCCCCTGTCCCCTCGGTGTTTCTCCCCGTCTTGTGTCTCCAAACTCAGGTCCCAAACAAGTGCGCCGGCGAGTTTAGCGGGAGGGGCAGCCTAGGCAAGGCCGAGGTGGGAGAGGAGAGGCCTCTCTCCCGCGCCGGGGAACCCCCAGCACCAGCCCGTGCCCACCCACTCCTGGGCTGCCAGCCTCCGCCTTCCAGGATAAACGGACATTGGGAAGCTAGACCGGATGTGGCCTTGAGGCCCGTCACCTCCAGGCTTCCCGCCCCTGCAGCCCACCCTCAAGTCTGGCCAGGAAGGGAACTTCCATGTGTCGTCTGTGCCAGGTGCGCACAGCAACACTCAGCCTCTGTCCGGGCCAGAGGGCACCGCTGGGCCGTTTCACAGGTCACAAGACTGAGGCCAGCAGAACTAAACACACTTTCTCAGGCCACCCAGGTTGGCAGGTCCGCCTCACTCCCCCAAAGCCTGACCGCAGCCTCAGGTCTGCACAGGAAGTGGCAGGGACGCAGGGTTTATTGAGCGCCTACTGCATGCCCTATCAGATGTCTCCACGGCAACCCTGGCGGGCAGGGATGATTTTTATCGCTGCCATATGACGGAAGAGGAAAAGTGAGGCTGGAGTGAGCGAGCCCCAGACCCCAGGGGGCGCGTGAGGTGGCCAGGGGAGACGAACCCACAGCCACCAGTCCGCACTCACCCTGCCCACGCCTGGCGGCCGAAATCCTTGAAGCTACGGTGGAGCCGAAGGCGGCTGCGGAAAGTGGCGGAGGGGCTGGGGAAGAAGACGGGAGAGGAGGGCGGCGAACGCGGGCGGCGGGGCGCTAGCGGGGCCGGGGGCTCCGGCAGGAAAGCCTCATCTTCAGCTGCTGCCGCCGCCGGGAAGGCCGCCAGCTGCAGCTTGGAAATGCGGCCCAGGCCGCGGGGCCGCGCCA
>NW_004443993.1:1776410-1784266 GCF_000243295.1 Trichechus manatus latirostris
TCACGCTGGGGCCGCCCCCGGGGCGGGGCGGGCCTGGGGCGCCCACATGGCCGTAGCGGGTTCCACTGCGGACCCCAGGGGTGCCCCGCAGTCCTTTTGACGTCCCCTCACTTCCCGGAAGCGTCTCCACAAGCACCAGGGACGCCCCCCAAATCGCTGGAGCATTCCCCGCAAAGCCCGGTAGTGCTGAGAGGCCCCACAGACCACAAGGGCGTCCCCGCAGTCCCTCAGACACCCTCACAATCCCGGGTGCATGCCCACTGTCCCTGAGACATCCTCACAAACCCCAGACATGCTCTGAGAGGCCTCGTAGACCCTGGGGCACTTCCACATAATTCTACCAGTGTCCTCATTGTTTCTGATACATCCCTCACAAACCCCAGGGGCACCCCAAGAATTCCAGGATGTACCCACAAATCTCAGTGATTCTGAGAGAGCCTGAGAAATGCTTTCAGACCCCAGGAGCACCCTCCATGGTTCCTCAGATGTCCCCTAGATCCCCGGGAACACTCCACTATCCTTGAGACATACAGAGACCCCCAGAATCCCTCACAGCTTCAGAGCCACTCCCACAGACCCCACGATGGCCCCCAGAATCCCAGAGTCCCTCAAAGGCCTCAAGAATGCTTCCACAGTCCCTCAGTTGTCCCCCACTCCCTAAGTGGCTCCACAGCACCCCTGAGATACCCCCATAGGTGGAGAGACCCCAACACAACCCCAGGGATGCCTTCAAACTCTGGACATGCTCCCATAACCACGGAGATGCCACCAAAATCTTGGGGTTCTCCACAGACTGCAGGGGCACAACTAGCTTCTCCACAGCTCCTGAGACACTCTTACAACCTCAGACCATCCCTAGAACCCAAGATGTACCTACAATTCTTGGGGACACCCCCAGAATGCTCCAGGGATGTTGCCACAGCTCTTATAACCCTCAAGACACTCCCAAAAACGCTGAGCATACCCACTACCTCTGAGACACTCCCTAAGGACCCCCAACCCTGCTACTCCTCAGAATCCCTAGGGCACCTTTAGAAGTAGGGCCTCCACAGCTAATGAGGTGGCACCAAGAGCCCGGGTGCCCCTCAGTGCTAACTCCCACAGTGGACACAGTAGCACACACAGATGGAGGCTTTCTGGGGGCCCAGCAGTTGCCCTGCATGCCCAACCACTGTGACCCTGTAGGGTGCATATTATCCCCTTTCACAGATGAGAAAACCAAGGCTCAGAGAAGCAAAGACCCTTGAACAGAGCCAGTCAGCTGGTTATAACTCCAGAGACTCACCCAACCTGTCCACATCTCTTTGGGGATGGGGAAGAAGGAGACACTTGTCTTAAATAAGAAAAAATGGGTGATTCTGCATTTTAGGGCCCCCACCTGTATGAAATACTTTTCTCTCTCTTCCTGTTGGCTCTGATGCCATAGGGCCCAGAGTCATGTGGCCTAGGCTTGAGTCTCGCCTGTGGCAGTTAAGTACGTGACCTAGGGCAAGTCACTTCATTTCACCGAGCCTCAGTTTCCCCAGCTATAAAATGGGTATGAGAATACTACCCATCCTGTGGATGGGCTCAGAAACATGTCACACATAATAAGCTCTCACTAGATGTGAGCTATGATTATTACCATTATTTGACAAAACATTTAAGGGCTTATAATTTTCCAGCCACTGTGAGGCTACAGGTGATGATGACAATGATAACAATAGTGGCTAACCCTTTAGAAGGCTTCCTATGCATTCAGTGTCCCTACCTATGAAAACCAAACCATTGCCATTGAGTCGACTCCAACTCATAGCGACCCTACAGGACAGAGTAGAACTGCCCCATGGGGTTTCCAGGGGGCAGCTGGTGGATTCGAACTACCAACCTTTTCGTCAGCAGCCAAATGCTTAACCACTTCACCACCAGGGCCCCCTCTAGCTATGATTTTACTTAATCCTCACGAACCCCCCGGGAGGTGATACTGTTCCCATTTTACAGACGGCAAAACTGAGTCTTGGAGGGAAATAACCTGCTCAAGTTCACACAGCCAGTGAGTAGCTGAGCCAGACTCTAGATCAGTGTTTCTCACCCTTTATTTCCTTATTGCTCCCCCCAACCAAACCAAACCAAACCCACTGCCATAGAGTCCATTCCGACTCATGTCAACCCCACATGCTTCAGAGTAGAACTGTGCTCCACAGGGTTTTCTTAGCTATAATCTTACAGAAGCAGGTTGCCAGGACTTTCTTCTGTGGCACTGCTGGGTGGATTCACACAGTCAACCTTTTGGTTAGTAGCCAAGAGCAAACCATCTGTGTCACCCAGGGACCTCACCCCCCCCTAAGGACGAGGCTTTTTAGACATTTTTTCCCTAATCACCTCTCCCATGAAATACTAATACCACAGATATACTGTAATTCTGTTTATATAATGTGTGTGCCAAAAAAATCAAACCAGTTGCTGTCAAGTCGATTCTGACTCATAGCGACCCTACGTCGGATTCAAACTGCCGACCTTTTGGTTAGCAGCCAATCTCTTACACGTTGAGTACACCTGTGCTGTATACATAAAAGTTAAGATTTTTTCATCACCTTCTCCAAGAACCAAATTTCTTACTCTTGGGGGTGATATCACCCCATTGGGAATGCAAGGTCTCCCAACCTCAGCACTATTGGTATTTGGGGCCAGATAATCCTTTGTCCTGGAGGTTGTCCTGTGCATTGTAGGATGTTTAGCAGCATCCCTGCCCTCTACCCACTAGATCCCATTTCAGAGATGGGGAAGCTGAGGCGCGGAGCAGGGTTGGTTACCCAGCTGGAAGGAACAGAGCTGGATTATGAACCCAAGTGTCTGGTTCCAGAGACTAGAATTTTAGCCACTAGAAGACACAGGCCCTTCATGGGGTCAGTCTCCTTCCAGCCCAGTGACCTTTGACCCTTCCTAGGAAGTCCAGTGTAAAAGGAGACTTGACCATGGCCTACGAGGCCCTGCAAGAGCTGCCCTGTCACCTCCCTGGCTCATTTCCTTTCTCTCACCCCTCACTCACTATGCACCAGCCACACTCATTTCCCTGCTCTTCCTCCAATATATTAGACACGCCACCACCTCAGGACCTTTGCACTGGCGGTTCCCTCTGCCTGGAACCCTGTTCCCTCAGACACACGCATAGTCCCCTCCCTCACTTCATTCAGTTTTCTGCTCAAATGTTACCTCCTTAGAGAGGCTTGCTCTGACCCTAAGGTTCCTCTCATCTCATCCATTTCTTTTCTTCATATCCCACGTCACCATCGGAATTATCGTATGCCTTTACTTGCTATTTCTGCCTCAGCCACTAGTCTGAAAACTCCAGGAGGCAGGGACTCGGTCTATGTCATTTTGCACTGTAGCCCTGAAGATGCCCAATCAATGTTTGTGAAATGAATGGCCCTGTGGAGCCCTGGTGGCGCAGTGGTTAAGAGCTCGCTGCTAACCAAAAGGGTGACAGTTTGAATCCACCAGCCGTTCCCTGGAAACCCTATGGGGCAGTTCTACTTTGTCCTGTAGGGTCACTATGAGTTGGAATCAACTCGATGGCAGTGGGTTTGGTCAGGTTTTGGTTACAAATGAGGAAACTGAGGTTCAGACACCAGTGTACACACTTGAGGGGCTCCCAGCAAGAAAAGGGCAAAGACTGGATTCAGAGGTATAGCGAGGGGGAGGTTAGAGAGGGGCATTTGCCCCCGGGGTGCAAGTCCAAGGGGGTACCAGATGAGGCCAAGCAGCAAATCCTCCCCTACCCACCCCAGCGATGAGGGGGTACACAAACTTAGAGATTGCCCCTGGGCACTCCTTACCCTCGCTAAACCTCTGACTGGATTGCAACTTTTACTTAGGAGTGAAAACAGTGGGCTCAGCTGCCCTCTAAAACTCTGTTCTCACTCTGCCAGTCTGCCCAAAGCCCGTTTCCTGCAACTCAGAGGGGCTTGCAGTGGCTCTGTTACCAGTGAAAGATGAGGCGCCCTGGCAGCCAGGGGCTTGGGTTTGCGGTTTAGGGGATGCCCCCTTTCTGCTGATGTCACTTGAGGAAGTGCGTCTTCAAAACCCCAGCTCTGGCTGCCCAGCCCCGTGCTAGACATCTCAGCCTTACCACAATCCTGGGGGTGGGCAGTCTTATTCTTGAGCTTTGCTCTACTGATGAGGAAACTGAAGCTCAGGGAGAATCTGCAGGCAGGGCCACAATTTGAATCCCACTGGTCTGGATTCAAGGAGACCTAGTTTTTAATCTCTGTGCTGCTCTTCCTTGCTGTGTGACCTTGTCCAAGTCATTGCATCTCTGTTTCCTTGGCAGAGTGAAAAGCCAAGGACGTTGTTGGTTTTAGTTGCTATCAAGTCGATTCCGACTCATGACGACCCCACGTATTACAGAGTAGAATTGCTCCATAGGGTTTTCTTGGCTGTAATCTTAACGGAAATACATCGCCAGGGCTTTTCTTCCGCAGTACTGCTGGGTGGGTTCTAATCGCTAACCTTTGGGTTAGCAGTCAAGCCTTAGATGCTGAGTGTTACACTACAGGTTGGTGGTGGGAGGCCCGGCCATGGGTACAGGGAAGGGCGAGCAGGCAGGATGTAAACTCCGCGTCGCCGCCGAGAACATCTCAGCCAAGTTCCTCTCCTCTCCATCCGCCAGGCGGCTCTCTCCGACGCTCTGGGAAGCAGTGGGGTGGAGGAGGATGGAGACAGCGCACTAGTCCCAACCCGGGGAGGGCAAGGACCCAACCCGGAGCCTGCGGTCGGCCGGCCTGGCGCCCTCCGGGACGCTCAATAACCATGAAATAATAATACCGGGCGCCGCTGTAGTGCCGGCGGCGGCGACTTTGCTTTGCTCGGCGATCAGCGTTCTGGAGGCAGGTCCGGCCTCGGAGCACACACCCAGGCTGTACCTTTCTCATCGTCCAGCAGAGGGCGCGCGGAGGGAGGGGCGCGAGGAGAGACCCGCTCCCAGTACAGATCCAGAGATAATCGGAGCGCCAGCGACCAGGGAAGGTGAGGACCCAGGTGAAGACAGAGACTACGGGCGATAGACAGACCCCCGCCCAGCTGCCTCCACCTCTTTTTGGGTCCACGCAGCGTTTTTATAGCGTTTCCCTGTGTAGGGAGAGTTTGGGGGACCCAGCCGAGGGGGCATACCCTCCTCCCCAAAGCAGGCAGCCCCTCTACCAAACGTCCTTCTCCTCCTCACGCTCCATCTGCCTCTTGACACAGTGTGCCGGTGCCGTGACTCAGCCTCGCAGGGCGCCGGAAGCTCCGGTTTGTATATCTGCAGGTCTGGAGGGGGTGCGTGGATGCCATCTCTGACGGGGGCAGTGCCCTCTCTAAGGGTTCACCCTGCGACTCAAGTCTGGAGGGATTCTCTGGAGCCCCCTTCTGGAGGCTGGGTAAACTTCGACTTGGGGAGCGCTAGGAGCCCCCTCTGGGGAGAAGTGGCCTGGCCCATGCCTGTTCTAAGGAGGGGGAGTTCCCAGCAGAGGCCTCTCAGTTCCCCTTTGCTCTTTTCTGCCTAGAGAGGGACACTGGCACCAAGGACCCCCCCTCAGGCTACAGCCCACCCACCGGGCCCAGCTGTGGGCACTGGCACAGCCACGGGCCCAGAGTGCGACAGAAACCTGAGCCCCTGAAGTTCCTGCTTTCTCTCCCCACCACAGAGGAGCAGGGTCCACCCAGGCCCCACCCCCTCTCCCCTGAGGCCAGGTCCCTGAGCAACTATCCACCGTGTGGAGCCCTTTACACACATCCCTGAGGGCAGAGAACTTTCAAACTGACCCCCACAGAACAGTACCACCAACATCCCTGCTTTACAGATGGGGAAACTGAGGCTCAGAGAGGGTAAGTCACTTGCACAAAGATTCACAGGCATCAGACAGATCTGTCTTGTGCCGGTTGCCATTTCCTGGTTGTGTGAGCTTGGGTGAAAAGGAGAATGGACTTTGCATTTCTGGGCCTCAGTTTCCCCATGTGTCCAACAGAGATTCCTCACCCAGCTCTGGGGATGAGGACGTGTGGAAAAGTCCCTGGCGTGGAGCCCCAGAGTAAGCCATTACGAGATGGATACCAATAAAATAATGACAACAATTACCACTCAGCCACTGTCCCCCTAGAGTTGGCATCCCAGGAGGCCAGGGTAGGGGGAGTCTCCAGGGCTTTAAAAAGGGGTGAGGCTGGGTTCCTACTGCACCCCACCCCCACTTTCTTCTCCCAGTGACCTGCGGCAGTTTGGACTGCTGCCCCTGGTCTTGGCATTTCCTGTTGATTTCAGCTTTGTTTTCCTTCAGCTTCTTTCACGCTCCTCTTGGGAAATATCAGGCTGTGTGTGCTGAACCCATGATGCTTGCTTCCTGGGCAGGGACGGGGTCCCAGGGCTGGGAGTGCCCAGAATGGGAGTAGTAGGCTTGGGGAGCTGTAGTACCTGCTGGAGGGGCCCTGGAAGACCTAGGAATAGTAGAGTGACAGCCCAGAGGGCCTGCATTCAGGAACCCCAGGGGTGAGAGGCCCCCATCTGACTTAGTATTGTCTCAAGAAGAGGGGCACCCATGGTGCAGAGCACACGGTCAAAGCCATCAGTCAGACGCCACCAGAGCAGGCAGACCCCAGAGCACCATCGCAGCAGATACAGTAACTAGGCAATTGGAGGACAGAGAGCTCACCCACCTGTCGGCCAGGAGCACAGAGCAGCGATGAGGACACCCTGTAGGCCAGAGCGCAGACCTCGGACATGAGGCAGGCAGGCAGCCGAGAGCATGGCCACAGTGGCCCAAACCAGTGTCCCAGAGAGCACAGACAGTCCCACTGACACAATCTCACATTGTCCCCAGGAGTGTACACATCACAGTGTCATAATTACTGCATCCCAGGAGTGCATAACTATCACAACTACTGTCCCAGGAGAACACAGTCACCCTATCACAGTCACAGCGTCCCAGGGGCACATAGTTACCCTGTCACAATCAGTGTTCCGGGGACACGCACAGTCACCCTGTCAAAATCACAGTGTCCAGGGGCACACGCAGTCATCTTGTCACAGTCACAGTGTCCCAGGGGCACGCACAGTCACCCTGTCACAATCACAGTGTCGCAGGGGCACACGCAGTCACCCTGTCACAGTCACAGTGTCCAGGGGCACAGAGTCACCCTGTCACAGTCACAGTGTCCAGGGGCACAGAGTCACCCTGTCACAGTGTCCCAGGGGCACACAGTCACCCTGTCACAGTCACAGTGTCCCACAGGCACACAGTCACCCTGTCACAGTCACAGTGTCCAGGGGCACACAGTCACCCTGTCACAGTCACAGTGTCCACGGGCACACGCAGTCACCCTGTCACAGTCAGAGTGTCCAGGAGCACACACAGTCACCCTGTCACAGGCACAGTGTCCCAGGGGCACGCACAGTCACCCTGTCACAATCACAGTGTCAAGGGGCACACAGTCACCCTGTCACAGTCACAGTGTCCAGGGGCACATGCAGTCACCCTGTCACAGTCACAGTGTCCAGGAGCATGCGCAGTCACCCTGTCACAGTCACAGTGGCCCAGAACCACACACAGTCACCTTATCACAGTCACAGTGTCCCAGGGGCACACAGTCACCCTCTCACAGTCACAGTGTCCAGGGGCACACGCAGTCACCTTGTCACAGTCACAGTGTCCAGGGGAAAATGCAGCCACCCTGTTACAGTCACAGTGTCCCAGGGGCACACGCAGTCACCCTGTCAGTCACAGTGTCCCAGGGGCACACAGTCACCCTGTCACAGTCACAGTGTCCCAGGGGCACACGCAGTCACCTTGTCACAGTCACAGTGTCCCAGAAGCACACACAGTCACCTTGTCACAGTCACAGTGTCC
>NW_004443993.1:1784366-1786452 GCF_000243295.1 Trichechus manatus latirostris
ACAGTCACAGTGTCCCAGGGGCACACGCAGTCACCTTGTCACAGTCACAGTGTCCCAGAAGCACACACAGTCACCTTGTCACAGTCACAGTGTCCAGGGGAAAATGCAGCCACCCTGTTACAGTCACAGTGTCCCAGGGGCACACGCAGTCACCCTGTCACACAGTGTCCCAGAAGCACACACAGTCACCTTGTCACAATCACAGTGTCCCAGGGGCACATGCAGTCACCCTGTCACAGTCACAGTGTCCCAGGGGCACATGCAGCCACCTTGTCACAGTCACGGTGTCCCAGGGCCACACACAGTCACCCTGTCACAATCACAGTGTCCTGGGGGCACACGCAGTTACCTTGTCACAATCACAGTGTCCCAGAGGCACACATATTGACCCTGTCACAATCACAGTGTCACAGGGACACAATCACTGTCACAAACACAGTATCCCAGGGGCACACGCAGCCATGCTGTCACAATCACAGTGTCCCAGAGGCACATACAGTCACACTCACAATCACAGTGTTCCAGGAGCATGCACAGTCACCCTGTCACAATCACAGTGTTCCAGGAGCCCACGCAGTGACCCTGTCACAATCAGTGTCCCTGGAGCACATTCACACTGTCACAATCAGTGTCACTGTCAAAAGCGCAGGACCTCAGAAACCCAGGTGGAACACTCAGTCAAGTCAACCACAGCTAGTCATCACACCCACAGTCAGAGCCCTGGGGGGACAGAACTCAGGTGGGTCAGAGGCTATACATCACCGCCCGCCCAATGCCTTCCCTACTACATTGTCGCCTCGGAGGAGGCAGGGACTCCCTCACCCTATGCTGGACAGTGCACCTCTCCGCACTGTTCTCTACCGCTGGGCAGCTCTTGCCCTCAGAGGGGGCTCCAACCCAACACATAGGCCCCAACACAGTGTAGCCCAAGACGCCCCCTCTGGGCTTCTGACTCCAGTGCTGCAGGGTGAGTCCGCAAGTACACCCCACCCCACACAGTCCTCCACCCCCTACAAGGGCCCTGAGACCCCTCCAGCCTGGAGCAGATTATGGTCCTAGCAGGTACCCCTCTAAGTGTCCCCAGGGCACCCCCAAGCACACTGAATCTAGCCTTCAATAAGGTGCCACCCGGAAGATCCCTCCAAAAAGCGCTACTCAGCCTATCCGCCGCCCTGCACTACCACCACCGAGGATCTAGACCCCTTAAGTTGCGGTCCCCTCCCCCAATCCAGGCCCTGTTGATACCACTCGTAACATGGCCCCCTCTACGTCCATCTCTGGACGGGATCCATCGGAAGCCTCCCGCACAGTGCACCGCCAGGAACGCGGTCCCGGACGCCCCCGCAGTAGACAGAACCCCCCCCCCAACGCCAAGCACACTGACCCCACCCGCGTCACAGCGCCCCCTGCGGTCGGCTGGGAGAGTTGCGTCCTCTCTGCGCGCTTATCCGCTCCGCGCGCGTCCACCGCCCAGGGTCTTACCGCCTGCAGCTACCTCCGCCCGCGCCGCCGCTGCCGGTGCCGTGGAAGGACGAGGGCCAGGACATGCGGGACTTGCGCAGGCCAGGCCGGTCGCTGGTATCCACGGCGTCGGCGCGTTCTATGGGCCGGTGCGGCGGCCGTTCGGGCTCTGCGCGCTCTGCGCTGTCCGAGTAGCCGCGCTGCTGGATACGGATAGGGGTCCGCGGCTGCCGCCACAGGTGCTGGGGGGGCGGCTTCAGGGTAGCCTGGCCCTCCCGGGGCCCAGGCAGGGACAGAGACAGGCTCCTCTCCGAGGGGGCGGCCGGGGGCTCCATGGCGCCGGCCTCCACCCGCGCCCCGGGGGCCCCGGCCTCTCCAAGCTGCACCTCGCTCAGCGGCTCGCGAGCCGACGCTTCCAGGGCCCCACGGGTGCACCCGGCCTCGGTGGGGCCATGGCGCCCCGGGGACAGACCCGGGGGCTCTGCGGGCCGATCGCCCCCGGGCCGGGCGCCACGGCTTCCTGTCCGCACCCGACGCTTCCCTCCGTGCCGGGCTGCGCTCTCAGCGCTCGGCGCCCCGCTCGGCGCCAACCCTGGCTCCTCCGCCCCGTCCCGCCCCTCCCCGC
>NW_004443993.1:1786569-1794383 GCF_000243295.1 Trichechus manatus latirostris
TCCCACGCAGAGCCCCATTCCCGGCGGGGAGGGGGCGCCGGAACTCTGCTCTCTCCAGAGCGCCCTGCGTTGCCGCGGAGCGCACGGGCACCAAGGAGTTAAGCGGTTAATCCGACCGGGAAGAAGACAAGCGACTGGTTGCTGGTGTGTCAGTCAGTCCGTCCATCATGGCGGGGCGGAGCCCAGGGTTGGAGTGTCCTCGCCGCTACCCCTGGCCAGGGGAGGTTGTGGATAGTAGGTCCCGGTGCCACGGGCACGGTGCCTGCGGCCGGCAGCGGCAGTGTGCGGGAAACTTCCTGCGGATGGGTCCGAGGATGGCAATGGTGTGTGTCCGGGGCGGGGTGTGCACGCACGTGGCCCCTTCCGAGGGTTGTCTGTGTTTTCGGTGTCGGCTGGAAGTGTGCGTGTGCACGTGGTTGGCTGCTGCGGGCTGCCTGTTTCTCTGGATTTCGCTGTGTATCTGTGTGTATGTCTGTGGGTGAAGGATGTGTGCGCACGTGTGCTTCCTGTTTGGAGGGTGTGCGCCTCTACAGGGTCTGTTCCGGTGGCCTGGGAGCTATGTGTGTGTTCCCACGCGTTTGGTGTGCTTTGTGGTCCATGCGTGTGTGCAGTCGGCGATGTGCTTGCGATTCAGCCTCCGTCGTCTGACCGTGGTGTCTGAGTGCGTATAAGTGTGCTGGTGCCTTGGGGTGTTTCTGGGGTGTGTTTCTTTGGTTCCCGTGTGGCTCCGGGAGGACACCGTGGCCACTAGCCTGGCTGCCAGCCCACTGCTCAATTTATCTCTGTCTCTTTTAAAGTGTTTCTGCAGGAGGTAAACTGAGGCAAGCTCGCCGCAGCCGCGGAGAGCACCCGCCTGCCCCTTTTAGGCTAGTAAACAGCCGCGCCTCCTCCTGCGGCCCCCGCCAGCAGAGCCCCCCTTCCGGCACCTAAATCGGGAGTTGCCGTGACTCACGCTCCCGCTTCCCCCAGCGCCGCGCCAAGCAAGCAAGGAGTGAGCGAGCGGGATCTGAGCACCCCCACCCCCCACCCCCGGCCCGTGCCGAGCCGGGCAGGTGGCTGGGCGTGGGGCGAGGGGCGCGCACGCGCCCTGGTGCCCCTCCCCCAGGGCCGATCCAGGAGCCGCGCGAAGCCGCCCCAGTGCGCATCCGAGGGCAAGGCCAGCGCCCCCGAGCGCCCCTTCCCACGTGCTCCCTGGGGCAGACCGCGCTGTCTGCCACCGCCCCTCTACCCCGGTGCTGTACTCATTATAAAAAACTGCCCGTCTCCAACCCCCACAGCCGCTTTTCTTCCCGCCGAAGGGGGCTCCAAGCGTGGGCGCACGCGGAGCAAAAGTCAGCCCCCCCCCCCATCAGAAGCTGCTGGGTGTCGCAGAGGCCTGAACTGTGCTCCCCACTTCTCGCGGGGAACCCCCCAAGCACGCGCTCCAGAAGACTTCTGGGAGAATCTGCAAGGGCTGAGGATCGCCCCAGATTATTTGAGGGTCCTGGGCTGAGCCAAATTCTTGAGGAGGGGTGTTTGTAGCGTTGGCCAGACATTTGGAAGGGGGATGAGAACGCCCTGGATGGGGTGGGGGAGAGAGACAAGCCACAGCTGAGGTTGCCGAAGAACGAGGGCGGGGGCGAGAGAAGGCAGAGGGCCAGAGCTGGAGGTGGGGGCTGTGGCCTGAGGCTGGGATGATCAGGTGGAAAATGAAGGCGGTAGAGCCTTGGGGGTGGGGGGTGGGGGGAGGCGCGAAAGACAGTCACTTCCTCCCCTCATCTGGAAATGAACCATTGTACGAGGACCCAAGCAGAGACCCTGAGTAGATAAACTGGGTAAACTGGGGGCGGCGGGGGTGGGGAGGCTGCAGGGAGCAGTGGCCTGGGGAGAGCACTGGTGTAGGGACAGGCCAGCAGCCAGGGCCAGCTCAGCTGTCTGCCTTTAAGACTCATTCTTGGGCCAAGACAGGGGTGGGGGTGCTCTTGGAGGACCCCAGATGAGAAATAGCAAGAAGGTGAAGGCTGAAGCTGGGCTCAAAGACCCTCCCAGAAAAAAATGCCCTCCAGACCTCCAGGATCCCACTATCCCCTCTGGAAGTGAAAGAAACCGAATCCTTCCAGCAGGGAAACGCCGGCCCACAGCGCACTCGTCAGAAGCCCAGTCCCCAGCCTGTGCTCGCTCGGTGAATGTGGGGGCATTGCTGGTGGCAGGAGGTCTGAACCCGCTTTTCTCAATCCTGCCCCCAGCAGAATCAGGCAGCTGCAAAAATGGAAGAAGGGGTTCCTAGAGGCTGCAAGAGGCGCCTTGGGGGAGGGGTACCACAGCCCGACGGTCCAGGCTTCAGGGAGCCTGGAGCTCCAGAAGGGCTGGTGACTGGATTAAGCCCAGGTGGCCCTGTTCCTCCTCTCTTTCCCCCATCCTAGCCAGGTCCCTCTCGCGCCTACCTGTCGGCCTCCGCCCTGGTGATGGAAATCCGCGGCGGGATCAGCAGCGGCAGCGTGGTAGGCCGTGGCGGTAGAGAGACCCCAGGGTCCGAGGGCTCAGTCTGGGCCCAGCCCAGGCCAGGACCGGACGAAAGGCGGCGGCGGGGGCGGCGGAGGTCGGCCCCCAGCATGTTGTAGCAGCCGGGCTCGGGGATCTCCCGCAGCCTCTGAGGAGGAACAAGGGCGGGATGGGGGCGCCGCATAGCTGGACAGCTCTGAGCCCCAACCCCCAGGAACGTCCCCACCCAACCATCTGAGGACGTGGCTGATGGGGGATAGGCCCTCAGTGCCCTTCTCACATCTAAGCCACTCGCTGACCCCTCCCACCAAAGGTCCCCTCCACTCCTCACATCTGGGGAGTACTTTCTCAGCCATAATTTTTGTGGGGCTCTCTCTCACTGTCCCAGCCCTGGGGCTCTGGGTCCTCAAGTCAGTGCACTCTTGTCCCTCACGTCTGAGGCCCCTCTAACACCTCACTTTTTAGGTCTTTTTCCATGCTCCAGGGAGCAACCTCTTGTCCTTCATGTCTGTGGCCCCTCCCACCCCTCACATCTGAGACCCTCATGCCCAGCGCCCTCCTCCCATCTCCTCCCCACAATCCTCTCCCCATTTGGGAAGCCCATTGCTCTCTGCTCCTGGTCTGAGAGCTCATAATGCAGGCAGCAGGAGAAGAACGGAATCAAGGATGTAAACGGAGGCACAAGGGAACGAGACAGCCTCGCAGCTTCGAGGCAGTGACGCCACGCTCAGGAAACCGCGATCACCAGAGGGCGTCCGTCTTTTCCCCGTGACCCATGCCCCGCCCCCGCCAGACCCCGCCTCTCGCACCTCGTCCCCCGTCCCGGCCACCGACAGGACACTGCGACTCCTCTTCATCCCGCCAACTTAGAGCGCAGTGAGGGATGCAGGGGCCATGGCGGCTTCGGCCAGCGCCTCCTGCAGGACCAAACCGAAGGCATCCGCCATTAGCGCCCCGGGGCTCCCCCTGCCGGTCAGGCTTGGAACCCGCTCCCGCCCCGGAGCTGATGGCCTCTCTCGGGGCGTGACGTCAGCAGGCGGTTGACGCACTGCCTGGCGGTGACGTCGCCCGCCCGTTACCAGGGCTACGGCTGACGCACGGCTGGGCTGTGGACAGCGTCAATGCCCAGCTTGGCCGCTGGGGGGCCGGGAGCCTCCGGGCCCGGGTTGCCCCAGCCCCCACCTATCTTCCCGCGGGGCTTTCCCCGGCTCGGGGATCCCGCAGAGAAGACCAGGAGCTCCCGGAGGCGGCCGCGTGTGGCGCATGGTCCGAGCTGGGGGCCGTAGGAAGCGTCTCCTCCGAGCTGTTGGGCTTTTATGCCTAAACCCGAAATAACTCTGATGTGCGGGGGCTGGGCGCAGAGAGACGGCAGCATGGGCACAGATGGGGGACGCGCAAGCAGAGGCGCGCGGAGACAGACAGGGTCGCGTGGAAATAGAAACAGACAGGGACAGAGACGCAGCTAGCGATGATGGATGCGCGCTGCTGCAGCCGTTGCAAATCTAAAAGCTTGGGGTAGAGAAGGCTGGCCCACTCACTTTTGCGCCCAGGCGCTGCAGATTATTGCTGTGTGGCCATGGGTCAGTGGCTTCAACTCTATGAACCTCACTTTCTCTTCCGTGTACTGAAATGATAATCTCTGCGGGGTCCGTGTGAGACTGCGATGAGATCATATTTGAAATCTCACAGAACAGTGTCTAGCACTCGGTGCCAGAAAAACCATTACCGTGGAGTCGATGCCGACTCACAGCGATCCTCTAGAACAGAGTAGAACTGCCCCCATAGGTTTTCCAAGGCTGTAATCTTTGAAGTATGGTATTGGGGAAGAATATTGAATATGGACTGCCAAAAGAACGAACAGGTCTGTCTTGGAAGAAGCACAATCAGAATGCTCCTTAGAAGCAAGGATGGTGACACTCTGTCTCACACACTTTGGACATGCTATCAGGAGGGATTAGTCCCTGGAGGGCATCATGCTTAGTAAAATAGAGGTTCAGGGAAAAAGAAGAAGACCCTTGATGAGATGCATTGACACACAGGCTGCAACAATGGGCTCAAACATTTCGACGATTGTGAGGATGGCGCAGGACTGGGCAGTGTTTTGTTCTGTTGTACACAGGGTGGCTGTGAGTTGGAACTGACTGGACAGTACCTAACAACAACAACAAGCTTCATGGAATCAGACCGCCACATCTTTTTCCCTCAGAGTGGCTGGTGGGTTCAGTACTCGGTTAGCAGCCGAGTACTTTAACCACTGCATCACCAGGGCTTCTTAAGCACTCAGTAAGGGCTTACTAAATTCCACTAACATATGAACCTGTGGTAGCCAGTTAGAACCCAAGTCCGATCATGTCCCTCTTCTGCCCAAAATCCTCAATGGCTCCCATTGCACTTAGAGGAAAAGTCAAAATCCTCAACACGTGGCCTATACAGCCCTGCACCATGCGCCCCCTCACCTCCCTGCCTTCCTAACTCCTCTCCTCCCCCATCCCTCTGGCTTATTCTGCTCCAGCCACACTGGCCTCCTGTTTCTGGACACACCAGCCACACTAGTACAAGTGAGTGTACGCATCATCTCTCCTGACTTAGCACTTAGCACTCAATGGACCCTTGGCAGCCACCTGTTGAACAAATGGATGAATATAAAAAGATAACCTAAAGGTCATCTCCAATTTCTCAGTCTAAGAGAACCAGCCCATGTTCTGGGCTCCCACTGCCACCTACTGCCATTAAAGCACTTGTCACTCTGAGTTGTAATTGCCTATATTTCCCAGTAGACTGGGCATTCTGTGAGGGGAAGAACTATGCCTATTCATCACAGTCCCTCCCCACCCTGATCAGGGCCTAGTACACATAATCTCAACAAATGCTGAATGAATGAAGGAAGGAAGGAATGAGGCAGACACAAAGAGGTACTGAGAGACACTTGCAGGGAGATAGATATGCTCAGACAGGCAGAGGGAGGGCTGTGTAGTACAAAGCTCCAGCTTCCGAATCAGACCGACAGACCTGTATTAAAGTCCCGGTCCTGCCACTTATTAGCTGTGTTACCTTGGGCAAATCACCCAACTTCTCTGGGCCTCAGTTTCCCCATCTGTAAAATAGCGATAATACTAGTACCTACCCAATGGAGCTGCTGTGATGATGAAGAAGCCATGCACATAAAGTTCTGAGCACAATGCCTGGCTCATAGTAAGTGCTCACAAAATGGTAGCCACTATTCTAATAATCATAGTAATTGTTGTTATTGATTCACGTGGAGCTATAGACAGACACAAGAGACAGCAATGTATTCACAGAAATCTTACCTCTTCCCACCCTCCCCCTCGCTCATTTTCCTCCAGTCCTACTAGCCCCCTGACTGTGCCTCAAACATTCCAAGCATATTCCCACCTCAGGGCCTTTGCACTTGCTTTCCCCATCACATGAGAAACAAGCCTCAGAAATCCTGTGCTCTCCCGCTCCCCTGGTTCCTCTCACACTGCATGTTTTGTTTTGTTTTAGACTTACAACAGTCTAACAAAATATGCAGATTACTGTTTATTGTTATTAGATATTGCCTTTTCTTTGATTAGGATGCAAAGCAGGGATGGTGGTCTGTTTTGTTTCCTAATGGGTCCCAGGGCCTAGAACACTGCTGACATGCAATAGGTGCTCCACAAATATTTCTCGAATGAATAAATGAATCGACCTGGTACCCTCACCTCCTTCGGGTCTCTGCTCTAAGTCACTTCCTTCCAGAGGCCTTCTCTGAGGTAGACCGCCCCCACAGCCCTCACTCCCTGCCCCTCACCCAGCTTGATTTTTTTCCTGACATACATCTTCATCTGTTCCCCCTCTCCCCAACGCCTCAGACCCACAAGGGCAGGAGATTTTTCTGTGTCCTTCTAGGCTGTATCCATAATGTGCAACCTGTGCAGTTGCCCAGGTCCCAGCCCCAGTGCTCAGAAGGGCCCCATTCACGACCTTGAGTACATCCCACCTGAATTTAGAGACCGTCTTAAGAATAGATTTGACCTGTTGAACACTGATGACCGAAGACCAGACAAGTTGTGGAATGACATCAAGGATATCATACGTGAAGAAAGCAAGAGGTCATTAAAAATATAGGAAAGAAAGAAAAGACCAAAATGGATGTCAAAAGAGACTCTGAAGCTTGCCTTGAACGTCGAGTAGCTAAAGCAAAAGGAAGAAAGATAAACAGAAGATTTCAAAGGGCGGCTCTAGAAGACCAAGTAAGGTATTATAATGACACGTGCAAAGAGCTGGAGATAGAAAACCAAAAGGGAAGAACACGCTCAGCATTTCTCAAGCTGAAAGAACTAAAGAAAAACTTCAAGCCTCAAGTTGCAATAGTGAAGGATTCTATGGGGAAAATATTAAACGACACAGGATGCATCAAAAGAAGATGTAAGGAATACACAGAGTCATTATACCAAAAAGAATTGGTTGACGTTCAGCCATTTCAAGACGTAGCATATGATCAGGAACCGACAGTACTGAAGGAAGAAGTCCAAGCTGCATTGAAGGCATTAGTGAAAAACAAGGCTTCAGGAATTGATGGACTATCAACTGAGATGTTTCAACAAATGGATGCAGCACTGGAAGTGCTCACTCGTCTATGCCAAGAAATTTGGAAGAGAGCTACCTGGCCAACTGACTGGAAGAGATCCATATTTAGGCCTATTCCCAAGAAAGGTGATCCAACCGAACGCAGAAATTATCGAACAATATCATTAATATCACACACAAGCAAAATTTTGCTGAAGATCATTCAAAAGTGGCTGCAGCAGTATATCCACAGGGAATTGCCAGAAATTCAGGCCAGATTCAGAAGAGGACGTGGAACCAGGGGTATCACTGCTGATGTCAGATGGATCCTGGCTGAAAGCAGAGAATACCAGAAAGATGTTTACCTGTGTTTTATTGACTATGCAAAGGCATCTGACTGTGTGAATCATAACAAATTATGGGTAACATTGTGAAGAATGGCAATTCCAGAACACTTAATTGTGCTCATGAGGGACCTGTACATAGATCAAGAGGCAGTTGTTTGGACAGAATAAGGGGATACTTCATGGTTTAAGGTCAGGAAAGGTGTGCGTCAGGGCTGTATCCTTTCACCATACCTATTCAGTCTGTGTGCTGAGCAAATAATCCCAGAAGTTGGACTATATGAAGAAGAATGGGGCATCAGGATAGGAGGAAGACTCATTAACAACCTGCATTATGCAGATGACACAGCCTTGCTTGCTGAAAGTGAAGAGGACTTGAAGCACTTACTGGTGAAGATCGAAGACCACAGCCTTCAGTATGGATTACACCTCAACATA
>NW_004443993.1:1794483-1848228 GCF_000243295.1 Trichechus manatus latirostris
GGTAAATGGAGAAAAGATTGAAGTTGTCAAGGATTTCATTTTACTTGGATCCACAATCAACACCCATGGAAGCAGCAGTCAAGAAATCAAAAGATGCGTTGCATTGGGCAAATCTGCTGCAAAAGACTTCTTTAAAGTGTTGAAAAGCAAAGATGTCACCTTGAAGATTAAGGTGCGCCTGACCCAAGCCATGGTGTTTTCAGTCGCCTTATATGCATGCGAAAGCTGGACAATGAATAAGGAAGATCGAAGAAGAATTGACTTTGAATTGTGGTGTTGGTGAAGAATATTGAAAATACCATGGACTGCCAAAAGAACGAACAGGTCTGTCTTGGAAGAAGTACAATCAGAATGCCCCTTAGAAGCAAGGATGGTGACACTACATCTTACATATTTTTGGACATGTTGTCAGGAGAGCTCAGTCTCTGGAGAAAGACATCATGCTTGGTAAAGTACAGGGTCAGCAAAAAAAGAGGAAGACCCTCAACAAGATGGATTGACACAGTGACTGCAACAATGGGTTCAAGCATAACAACAATCGTGAGGATGGTGCAGGACCGGGCAGTGTTTTGTTCTGTTGTACGTAGGGTCGCTATGAGTCGGAACCGGCTCGACGGCACCTAACAACAACAGTAACACTGCTGTCTTGAAATTCTTCTTAAGTCTGAACACAGGGCCCTGCATTTTCTTCTTGCTCTGGGCCCTGCAAATTCTGTTGCCAGTCCTGGCTGTTTGCCCCAGTGCTGGAACAGCCCCTGGCCCATGATAGACACTCAAGGATTTGTGGAATGAAGGAAGAAATGGAGGCATGGATGCCCAGAGGAGGCTGACAGGCTGGAGAGAGAGAAGCAGAGATGCACACCCCACCATCACCGGACACATGTGAACATCTGCAGACATCAGCCCAGCATAAGCCGGGAAGCGGGAGGCAGGGCCTCAGGAACTGGCCTGATGCCCCAGGTAGGGGGTGCCTGTAAGCCTGCCTACCCTCCCCTGGGCAGCAGGCCGGCTGGGGAGGGGGTTCCAGATGGCAGAGGAGACCGCACTGGGCAGCTGGCATTGAGCTTGGGTTGGTTGCCTTGCAGCCCCTGGCCTGGCCTGCGGGAGGAGCCCAGCCTCCTGCTCACCCCCACCTCCCTCAGAAGGAGGCAGGAACGGGTGGCCACACAAGAGGGAAAGAAGTGAGGATAAAGGCCCTGAATATCCCCTGAGCAATCAGGCGTAGGAGGGACAGTAACTTTCCAAGCTCCATGCCCGGAGCTGCAACAGGGCTGGAAAGGACTGTCAGGGGCCCCAGGCATGTGTGCGCACGCGTTAACTTTGGACAGGGCTGTGCATGTGTACCTGGACAGGCAGAAATTTCTAAGAGTGTGAGTGCTGTGTAGTTGAGACTGTACCTGTGTGAGTGAGCACACATTATGGGATGACACCATGTCAGTCTACGTGGGCATGAGGTTGAATATGAGAAAGTGTGGGTGGGGGGAGAGGCAGGGAAAGATGCATGTGGACGCAGCGGGAAGCAGCATTTCACAGGTGTCAGAAATGCAGACTCTGAGCTCAAATCCCTGCTCAGCCACTCACTAGCTATGTGGCCTCAGGCCCTTACTTAGGCTGTTGGTTTGGACCTGTGTACAGGATTAGTGTGATTACTTTTGTCTGGGTTTGAGTGCGCACGTGCATGCGTGCACAAGGGTGTGTTTGAAGAGTAATTCAATCCCTCCAGGAGTTCCTCCTGGATATCCTACCTGAAGTGGCCCCCCCCGCCCATTTTTCTCTCTTGTCACAGGCCCTCTCTTGCATCACAGTCCTAATCACAATTTGCTAGGTATTTATTTATGTTGTCTTTTCCGTTTCCTTCATTAAATGTCAGCTCTATGGGGCAGGGAGTTTGGTTCCCAGCACCTGGCATATAAAAATAACAAACCAAACCTGTTGCTGTTGAGTCGATTCTGACTCATAGGATAGAGTAGAACTGCCCCATAGGGTTTCTAAGGAGTGGCTGGTGGATTCGAACTGCCAACCTTTTGCTTAGCAGCTGAGCTCTTAACCACTTCACCACCAGGGCTCCTGGCATATAATGGTGCTCAATAAATACTTGTTGAAAGAAAGAAGGCAGGGCTGTGTCTATGTGGGTGTATGAGGAGGGGTGGGCACTGGCTGGGCATCACGGGCACCTGGAGTGCCCTGTGCTCAATTCTGGTCTCTACTTGCTTCCTTTCCCAGCTGTTCACATCCATTCATTCATTGTTGCTAGCTGCCTTTGAGTCAGCCGTGACTCATGCACAACAGGACAAAACGCTGCCTGGTCCTGTGCCATCCCCATGGTCAGTTTTGAATGGGACCATTGTGATCCACAGGGTTTTCATTAGCTGATTTTCAGAAGTCGATCACCAGGCCTTTCTTCCTAGTCTGTCTTAGTCTGGAAGCTCCTCTGCTGAAACCTGTTCAGCATTGTAGCAACACACAAGCCTCCACTGACAGATGGGTGATGGCTGCGCATGAGGTGCATTGGCCGGGACTCAAACCTGGATCTCTCTCATGGAAGGTGAGAATTCTAGCACTTAACCACCAACGCCCCATCTGCCCGCTGTGTTGCCTATGTCTTTTCCCTTCTCTGGGGCTCAGAGACTCAATCACCTCATCTGTAAAATGGGGGATGGGTGGAGGTTGGATTACTTCATGATAAGCTCCCTTCCTGATCTAAAGGCCTATGAATCTAATGTCCCCTTTAATTCACTCAGAATTTATTGAGCACCTACTGTGTGTCAGATACTCTTCTGGCCCTGGCCCTACCCCCACGTAACTCAGTGAGAATGAGGAAGGCAGACTTGAGCCAGAAATCTCATTTAATCTTGAGTGCCTCCTCCCCCAGTCCCTCTCTCCACCTGCTGGAATTCTAGTCTTCACAGTGTGGAATCACCTTGGGTATTTCTCTGTTTACACACCGATCTTGCTCCCTCATCAGCTGGAGAGTCAGTAGAGCAGGGACCCAGCAGGTCCTGTTTATTGCTGCAGCCCCACAGCTTTGCCAAAGTACCTGGCGCACAGTAGGCCCTTGGGGAATAGGTGTGGAATAAACGATGGAGCAAAGGGGGGCTTGGCATGCATGACCTCGTAATTCTCGATGTGTCTGTCATTACCCACTTTGCAGATAGGGAAATTGAGGCTTAGGAAGGCAAAGCCACTTGGCGCGGTTCCCGCCGCAGCTAAGCGGTGTGTGGTTGTCGGATGCAGCAGAGGAAGGAGGGGCAGCGGAGAGGAGCAGCCCCAGCTCTCACCCCACCCCACAGAGACAGGATATACAAGGGGGTGCACTGATGCGGGGGTAAGACCAACGGATAGCGTAAAGCAATTCAAGGGTCTGTCTCAGCCCCCAGGGCTGGTGATGCTTTGCTGGAAGGAGATTAGGAAATGTTTGGCGCTGATGCGGGAGCTGCCTGTTCCCCAGTTGCCAGCGCTAAAGAGCTGGGACGCCTGAGATCCTGTTTCCTGGCAGCTCCAGGCTCCGAAGCCTCGGAGAGACCCCCTGCGCCTACCCGGGAATCCCCGGCATCCGAAGTCCTCACCACACACCCGGAGCCGGGCCGCTGGGCCGAAGCCCGCAAAGCGCGGACGCGGTGCCCCGGCTTTCCTGAGGGGCTGGGGACCCCCCCATTCCGGCCCCCCACCCGCCGCGGCACTGGGCCCCTTTCCCGCCGCAGTTCGCAGCACGGAGCTTACCTTGCAGGGGGGCTGGGGAGGGAATGTGTATGTGTGTGCGCGATTGTGAGTCCCGCCGATGTGTGGGTACGTGCGCGCGCGTACTCAGGCCGTGACGGCCGCCAAGATGCTGGACTGCCCCGGCTGGAGGGGGAGCGGGGGGGGACTCCCGCCCCCGCTCGCCCACTCGCGGGCTTGAATGGAGGGCGAGGGGGAAGGGCGGCAGCGGGAGGGCGCTTTTGTCTGGCTGGCCCCTCCCTCTCTCCGGACCGGGAACCCCCGCCCCCCCTCCGCAATCTGGAGACCTTTCCTCCATTCCCTCCTGTCCCCCAATCAGTGGCTTCGAGGGAGTCTGGGAAGTGGCGCCCCTCACTCGGGTGCTGGAGCTCCTCCCATCCGCCCCCGGCGGAGCGCCCTTTAATCTGATAATCCCGGCCCTACGCTGTAACCAGGCCTTTTATCCTGGTATCAAAGCGTGGGTTGGGATGTATGGAAGAGTGCGGCCAGGGTCCCCCAAGCTCAGAGTAATGAAGTCTTTGGAACCCTGGGCGAGGAAGGGGGCCCCGACGAAACTGAAGGAGCTGTCAGCGGCCCCAGACTGCGGAGCCGAGGAAAGACCCCCATCCGCCTCTCCACGCTTCCCCGCCGGGCGCGGGACCAGGAGCATTGGCTCCAGGCTGGACATTAGCGACACCCAATGGCCGCGCGTGGAGACATCGCAGGCAGGCGCCCAGGAAGGTGCTGGGGGGGGGGGCGGTGAGCCGGGGTGATTCCAGAGGGGCGTATGTATGTGTTCGAGTCTCCGCTCAGGAGTGGCAGAAGACGGGGGCGGGAAAGAGACCTGGAAGGTGAAGGCCGATGTCCGAGCCGGGGAAACGCTAGCCCCTAAGGGCAGTGCTATGTCTCGCTCGGACTGGAAAGGTCTTCTCAGATCAGACACCCTTCTGAGCGCGGGGCTAGGTGCCCCCTCACAACGGGCAGGGGGCGCGTCTTCTCGTCGAGGCCCCGCCCCCTGCAGTGGGCTCTGGTTGACGTCATGCGGCGTGGCCCAGGGGACAATCCCCGCCCTCACTCTCGCCAACTGCCCTCCCTGGCCGCTGCAAACGCTCACCGAGGGGCGGCAAAAAATGAAGGAGATTGTGGCTGCAGCACCCGCCCATGTGCCCTCAGGAGGTGCCCATTGGAATCCCCGGGCCCTCTGAGGAGGGGGTCTCGGCGGGGACACCGCGGAGCGGGAACACGTAGGCAGTGCCTTTTAAGGCGGGCTCGGTCTCCAGTGCCGCCGCCGGGTTACTAGGGATGTGACGTCACGAGCGGGCGGGGGCGCGCGCGCCCGGGCGGAAGCGGAAGGGGCGGGGTTCCGCAGGCAGAGTTTCCAGCGCCGCTGCCGCAGTCGCCGCAGCTGCCGCGGGAGCCGGAGTGGGCTGGGCTGCTGAGGCAAGATGGTGGACTACAGCGTGTGGGACCACATCGAAGTATCGGACGATGAAGACGAGACGCACCCCAACATCGACACAGCCAGCCTCTTCCGCTGGCGGCACCAGGTATACCGCGCGCGCCCGCCGCGTTCCTCCTTCGCTTGGGACCCGGCTCCGGGGTTCTGAACCCAAATACAGGCCAGGGACCTCGCCTTTGACGCCTGGTACTCACGTCTCACACTCTGGATTTTTATTGTCTCCCGGGGTTCCTCGATTCAACTCCGGAACCCTCAGTACCCCCAGGACCCTGTCCATCTTACTGCGATCCCGAGACCCCTCTGATAGCTGCGTGGGACTCCCTATTGATCCCTAGAACAATTTTCCTAGTCTAGACTCCCAATATAAGCTTGGGAATACCCCCAGTCCTTTTAGCGATTTTCTGTTTACACTCAAAACTCCGCCTCAGAGTCTGGACCCTCAATTCAGCTAGGTGATTCGTGATCCTGTTCGGGTCCCCACCTCTGATCTGGGATCCTCCATCAGGCCCCCCAACTCCTAGGGTCTAGGACCCTAATACTTTAATTCTATCCTGGGATCCACCTCAGGGAGTCTTGACGGGGATTCCCAGTCAGATTCCTGTTCCTGGCTTGGGACCCCAACCCACACCCGGGACCGCTTCCTTAGAAGTGAGACTCGTGATCCACCAGGGTCCTCATCTTACCTGTTGTTCCGACTCATGGCGATCCTGTGTGTGCAGAGTAGAACTGCTCCATAGGGTTTTCAAGGCTGTGACCTTCCTGAAGCAGATCACCAGGCCTTACTTCCAAGGTGCCTCTGAGTGGGTTTGAACCGCCAACCTTTAGGTTATTAGTCCAGTGCTTAACCACTTCCTGCACCCAGGGACTCAGCCTAGGACCACGCTTTTGGAACTTAGTTCACCTCCAGACTCAATCGCCAGCTTCCACACTGTGGAGTCTCCAGTTCTGACTGTTCTTCAGCCTCACCTACTGTAGACCTCATTTCTCATTACACCGGGAGCCCCACCCCCATGGCTTCCAGCCCAGCTAGAGCCCCTGCCCCTGCTTGATATTGCAGACCCCATTATCACCTACCTCCAAGACAGGCCTCCTGTGTGAACCTGTGCCAGCATTGGAAACCCAGTGGAAACCACACCAAGCCCAGGACCCAACACCCACTGGGCATTACCCTTGCCCCCAGCCTGGTCTGCCATTATCTGATGCCCAAATTGGCCCTGCTCTCACCGAGGGACCCTACTGATTTGATTTCCAAATTCACTACCCCTTCTTTTATCTGTCTTCCCACAACCACCAGTACCAGTTGCCATTGAGTCAACTCCAACTGATGGCGACCCCATGTGTGTCAGAGTGGAACTGTGCTCCACAGGGTTTTCAGTGGTTGATTTTTCAGAAGTGGATTGCCAGGCTTTTCTTCTGAGGTGCCTCTGGTTGGACTGGAACCTCCAACCTTTTGGTTAGCAGCTAAACACGTTAACTGTTTGCACCACCCAGGGACTCCCCACAACAGAACCCCCAGATCCAGATCTCAGAATCCCAAGTCTAGGTGACCTGTGGCCTGCCACCCCTCTCCTTGCCCACTTGTGCTTACGGGCTAATAGGGTGGCTTTCATAAGACCGAATGATCTAATCTCCTGCTCCCCCAAATCAGAGCTCCTGCACTCACATACCTGTGCCTGTTATACTGTCTAACTGATGGCTTATGTTAGCTAGGAGCTCTCCACCTTGCTCTCCCGTATGGCAGCTCCCAGTCATTTATCCAGAAACTTCTCGAAGGGCACTTCCCCATCCTTAGGGGACCCCGCACTAGCCCGTATGTCTGGCCCCTAGTCCCACTTCCAGCCCCCCATTTCTTAAAACAGTAGTCTCCT
Organism: Trichechus manatus latirostris; assembly: GCF_000243295.1. Taxonomy (NCBI): domain Eukaryota; kingdom Metazoa; phylum Chordata; class Mammalia; order Sirenia; family Trichechidae; genus Trichechus; species Trichechus manatus. The sequence goes on from NW_004443993.1 coordinate 1,801,507, forward strand.
GGGTAATGTACCTACTGGGCAAGCCACCGGAATATGGCAAGAAAGTTCTCGCACCTCTATTGCTGTGTGTAACATTTTGTTATGAAATATTTAAGACCTCCACAAAACTCTAAAGAATATTCTTGGGAACACCTGTTTCTGTCATATAAAGAGATTAATCTTTACTACTATGTGGAGGTGATTTGGTCCTGCGGGGTGCCAGGGCAGGGTGTGAGGATAATGCCCCCTTTCCTGCAGGGCCTTCTTGCAGCCACGCCCTCCTCCCTGGCCCAGAGCCTTTTCCTGTCTGGCCACTGAGAGCTCCGCCCCTTTCCTTGTCTTAAAGGCCCGGTGGCTGTAGTGGAGGCGGGGGCTTCGGTGTCTTCAGCACTAGGTTCTGTGACCGGCAAGCTTGGATACTCATCCCAGCCGTACCCATTGCTGCCTTGCTTGATGGGGAGTGAGGTTCATAACCCTGCTCCAGGAGCCCTTATGAAAACAGGGATAATATGGCCCTGTCTTTATGAAATTGTTGTTGGAATGAAAATGAGGTTAGGTCTGAAAAGAACCTGGCTCAGGGCCTGGGAGGGAGTAAGTGTTCTGGAAAAGGAGGTGGGGTTAGTCAAAAAGTAGTCTGGTGTCTTTTAATTAACCCAGCTCCTTCTGCACCACTGACAAGCTGCCTCAGTTTCCCCAGCTGGGAATATTAATAGTATCCAGTCCCAAGTGTTGTGACGAATATTCTGCTTAATGTCTGTAATGTTTTGTGTGCAGTATCTAACACATAATAAGCTTTCTATAAACTGTAGCTATTCTCATCAGTTAGTATTTAGGTAATTCACACTCGTGGTGAAAAATTCCAGAAGGGGTAAGAGGATGAGTGAGTCTTGCTTGCCAGACCAGCTCCCCAGCTCACTTGCCCAGAGACTGCCACTGTTTCTGGTTTCTTGTGGCTCCTTCTAGTAAGCTGTATGACAGAGAGGTTCTGTGGGCCTTGTTTTCCCCCTCTGTAAGGAGAGGGCAGTGATTCCTGCTGCCGTGGCTCCTGGCCTGCCTAGCCGGCTCTGGGCCCTTCCTGACAGGTGGAAAGCCAGGGCTGGGCAGGCTTCCGGCCTCACCAGCTCCAGGAGGCCTTTTTTTAGCTTTTGCCTCCCTGGCGGCCTCTCAGAGGACGTTGGGAAGAGCTTGGTGGCCGTCCAGCAGAGACAACCAAGGTGGTCGGTTCCTGCTGAGGCCTGGGGCCAACTGTGATGTCAGCTGCAGAGAGCCCCTAGTGGGAAGGCTCCAGGGTGACACAGAGCCTTGTGGAGAACGGGTGGTAGCAAAGGTCAGGGCTCCTGTCTGAGGCCTGGGCCTTCTCCACCCATTATTCATATGAGAAAAGTAAGCCTCAGGGCTGGCTCTGTCAGTTCAGTTGGACATTGGAGTAGGGCCCTGCTCTCAAAGTTCTCACCTGCCGTTGACCTGACCCTGTGCTAGAAACTGGGCAAGCCACCGGAATATGGGAAGAAAGTTCTCGCACCTCTATTGCTGTGTGTAACGTTTTGTTATGAAATATTGAAGACCTCCACAAAACTCTAAAGAATATTCTTGGGAACACCTGTTTCTGTCATATAGAAACTGGGGGGGGGATACAGCCTCATAGAAGGCACAGAAGTGAGTCAGCAGGTTATTCTGGTGGTGGTGACGATGACAGTGGTGATCAGTGGGTAACATCTACTGAATGCTTACTGCATTGGAAGCATTTTTTTTAACTCATTTAGTCCTCATACTTTGTCTCACTGACTTTGGACATGTTCAGGAGGGACCAGTGCCTGGAGGACATCATGCTTGGTAGAGGGTCAGTGAAAGAGAGGAAGACCCTCAACAAGATGGATTGACACAGTGGCTGCAATAGTGTGCCCAAACATAGCAACGATGGTGAGGATGGCCCAGGACCAGGCAGCGTTTCGTTCTGTTGCGCGTGGGGTCACTATGAGTTGGAACTGGCTCGATGGCACCTAACAACAACAGCAGTCCTCACAACAACCCTGTGAGGTCCCATTTCACAGAGGGAGAAACCAAGGCAGGGAGAGGTTTAAGCAACTTGGCCAGAGTCGTGTTGCCAGTAAGTGGCGGTGTTGGGGGCGGCAACAATGAGGTTACAGCAGCCACCGCCAGTTCTTGAGCATTCGCTCTGGGCTGCAGGTTGATCTGAGCACCTAAAGTACTTTTTCGTGTTTGAGCCCCAGAATCGTCCCCAGAGAGAGAGATTGTCTTCTTGAATGGTGGTCTCTGAGTGCCCAGTGTGGCCATGGCTTTTTACTTTAACTGCCGCCTTTGTTTTTCCTACTACAACCCCGTGAGGTAGGTGCTGTTGTTTGCATTTGACAGAGGAAACCGAGGTTCAGAGAGCGGCACTCAACCAGTACATGGTGATCATGGGGTAGGACCCTAGCTCTGGGGCCCCAAGGCCGTCCCACAGCACGTGGGATAATTAGCTAATGATGGCGGAGGGGCCTGGGGGGCTCGATGACACCTCACGTGGGGGAACTTGGGGACAGCTCTGTTGGAGCTGAGACTTGGGTGAAGCAGGAGAAGGGGGTTCCTGGTGGAAGGAGCAGCTTGTGCAGAGGCCAAGAGGCCAGAGAGCGCTGGTGCGTTTGGGGAACCACAAGGGCCAGCATCTACCTGGGACCTGGCATTGAAAGAGGAGAGCAGGACCCAGTTCCCATAGGGCATCATTGCCAGCCAGGAGCTTGCTGAGGGTCAGGAGCACATCTGAACCCTAACACACCGAGATAGGTATGGGGGAGAGATGTGGTCAAGTGTACCTGTCTCAAAGACTCCTCTGGCGGCCTCTGAGCCTGGACTGAGGGGCAGCAGTTGAAAGTGGTGGCACCTCTCAGGGTTCAGTCAGCAGCTCTGCATTCAGCCAGGAGGAGCAGGAGCCGGGAGCCAGGGGAGGTGGTGGTGGAGCCGGGCAGGAGTGCAGGAGTGGAGAGCAGAGAGGTCTGAGTAGTCTCATGCGGGCCAGGAGAGGTCTGAGCGAGAGGAGGAGTGAAGGTGGGGGCCAGGAGTCTGAGGAGACGGGGCACCATTGACGTGTGTGGGGTGCAGTGGAAAGAGAAGGTGCGACATCAGGAGGGCAGGAGACTGATGGACACTGAGCTGGGGCTTAGGAGGGCACACTGGCTTGGAGACAGCAGAGGGACCTCAGCAGGGATCCCGGTGCAAGATTAGTTGTTGTCAAGTCGATTTTGACTTATAGTGACCCCATATGTGTAGAACAGGGTTTTCAAGGCTGTGACCTTTTAGAAGCAGATCGCCAGGCCTGTCTCCCAAGGCGCTGCTGGGTGGGTTCGAACTGCCAACCTTTTGGCTTATAGTCAGGTGAGATTGGAGGTGGGCAAATTGGAGGAACTTCTAGGAGTGGAAAGTGTCAGGACTTGGTGGCAGAGTGGGAGGGAGCAGGAAGCAGGGGTCCTTCACTGAGGGAGGACACAGCAGAGGACAAGGGTTTTGGGAGGCAGGTCACACATGCCTGCAGGACAGGACATCCAGGTGAAGGTGGCTTGAAGGGGCTCTTGGGGGGGGGGGTGGCGAGGGCTGGAAGGTAGTGAGGGAGGCTCCAGTGAGAGGGGGGCCCCTGGCCAGCATCTCCTCCTTCACCCAGCAAGTGCCTCCTGAGCTCCTAGTGTGTGCCAGGCCTGGTCTAGGCACTGAAGACGCAACAGAGAACAAGCCCCTGCCCTCATGGGGCTCGTGTTCTTAGGGGGACAGTGACCTAAAGGTGATAAATAGTTGTCACAGATGTTAGCAGATGACAGATACTGGTGAGAATGATAAAGCAGGGCACGGGACAAGGGAATGTTGCAATTTTCTGTAGGGTGGTCAGAAAAACCCTCACCTAGAAAACAACATTTGAGCCAAGATCATGAGCAGTAAAAAAAAAAAACCAACCCTGTTGCCATTGAGTGGATTCTGACTTATAGCGACCCTATATAGAACAGAGTGGAACTGCCCCATAGAGCTTCCAAAGAGTGGGTGGTGGATTCAAACTGCAGACCTTTTGGTTAGCAGCCGAGCTCTTAACCGCTGTGCCACCAGGGTCCATCATAAGGATACGAGGGAGTAAACAAAAACCTATTGCTGTCAAGTTGAGTCTGCCTCATGGTGACCCCAGGTGTGTCAGAGTAGAACTATGCTCCACAGGTTTTTCAGTGGCTGATTTTTTGGAAGTAGATTGTCATGCCTTTCTTCTGAGGTGCCTCTGGGTAGGCTCGAACCTCCAACCCTCTAGCTTAGCAGCCGAGTACATTAGCCGTTTGTCACTCCACAAAGGAGTAAACTGTGTGGATGTCTGGGGAAAGAGCATCCCAGGCAGAGTGTGTTCAAGGAAAGGTGAAGCAGCCAGTGAGGCTGGAGCAGAGCGCAGAGGGCAGAGTGGGCACAAACAGGGCAGATGGCGTAGGGCCTAGCGGGCCGTAGTGAGGACTCAGGCTTTTGCTCAGAGTGAGGTGGGAGCCATGGAGGGCTCTGAGCAGAGGAAGGACGTGCCCTGACCCAGGTGCTCACAGGCACCTGTGGTGGGGCTGAGGGTGGAGGCCGGGAGACCAGGGCAGAGGTGGGTGCAGACATTTTGCAGGGCCATCTCAGGTGCCGGGGCTTCAGGCCTGGCGGGGTTGGGGTTGGGGCTGGGGCCAGGGCTCAGCCCCCCACCTCCACCCCCCAGAGTGGCAGGCCACTGGCTATCCCCCCGACAGGCCCGGGTCGAGCGCATGGAGCAGTTCCAGAAGGAGAAGGAGGAGCTGGACAGGGGCTGCCGCGAGTGCAAGCGCAAGGTGGCGGAGTGCCAGCGGAAGCTGAAGGAGCTGGAGGTGGCCGAGGGCACAGGCAGCCAGGTAGAGCTGGAGCGGCTGCAGGCCGAGGCGCAGCAGCTGCGCAAGGAGGAAAGGAGCTGGGAGCAGAAGCTGGAGGAGATGCGCAAGAAGGAGAAGAGCATGCCCTGGAACGTGGACACGCTCAGCAAGGACGGCTTCAGCAAGGTGGGCAGGGCAGGGTCTGGTGGGGGTGCACGCAACTGCCGCGGCCATGGAGGGAGGGTGGGGCGGGTGGGGGGAATAGGTCCAGGGGGCTGGGCAGATGAAGCACCCCACCGGTCCCCCCTCTGATCTCCCCAAAGGCCCTAGTCCGAGGCCATACCTGCCACTCCCACGCTCCCGCCTCCTTGACGCTCATGGCACCATCACCACCTCCACCGCTGATGGGATGGGCACTGCGGCCACGGCCCGCCCGGCCGTGCTCAGGGCGTTCCGCAGCAGCGATGCCCCAGCCCACTCCCCCTCTCGCCCCACCACAGAGCATGGTCAACATCAAGCCAGAGCAGGCGGACGAGGACTCAGAGGAGGCAAGGGAGCAGAAACACAAAACCTTTGTGGAGAAGTATGAGAAACAGATCAAGCACTTTGGTGAGTTGGCCCAGGGGCCTCCAGTGGGGATGGGGGAAAGGGGTTGGCCCTGTGCCTCTAGGGCCCTTCCAACACCTTGCTTAACACCTTCCTGCAGGCATGCTCCGCCGCTGGGACGACAGCCAGAAATACCTGTCAGACAATGCCCACCTGGTGTGCGAAGAGACGGCCAACTACCTGGTCATCTGGTGCATTGACCTAGAGGTGGAGGAGGTGAGTGGAGCCTGCCCTGGGGGTGGGGAAAGACTCCGCACTGAGGCTGCCACTTGGTGATGCCATGCCTGTTCTCCCTTGGTAGAAATGTGCACTCATGGAGCAGGTGGCCCACCAGACCATCGTCATGCAGTTCATCCTGGAGCTGGCCAAGAGCCTGAAAGTAGATCCCCGTGCCTGCTTCAGGCAGTTCTTCACAAAGATTAAGGTGAGCTCCCTGAGGGGCCATGGGGTACTGGGCGTGGCCAGAGGCTCCCTCCTCAGGAAACCAGCCTGTAGTCCATGGGGGAGGCAGACATGTGTCCGTGGGACTCAGGCCCCTATGATCAAAGCCTCACACATCAGGGGAGGATGGGGCTCTGGGGGGCCAGAAGAGGTCTTGGATAGACTGAGGGCGGAGCCGGTGGCTCTGCTGAAGGTCCCAGTGTGGTGCTGAGGGACAGAGTAGGATGCCCCCAGGCCTTTACCTGAGCACCTGGAGGAACGGTGCTTCACTGACTGAGATGGCGGAGACCGAGGGCAGGTCAGATGAGGGGTGATCAAGAGCTCGCATGCGGCTGTATTGAGTTTGAGATGGCTGTGAGACCCCCAGGTGGGGATGTCGAGGTGGGTGTCGGGTCTGCGGCTCAGGGCATGCAGCAGGAGGCCCCGTGTGGTCCTTAGGGTGTAGGTAGTCAGGCTGAGAGTGGACAGAGAAGAGGAGCGGCCCAAGCCCCAGCGCTCCATCCTTTAGGGAGACGCAGGGAGCCTCAGGGCACCCCTGCAGAGCTGCCACAAAAGGGTCAGCCCTGGCCCCCGACTGCTGCCCACCTACTGCAGACAGCTGACCGCCAGTACATGGAGGGCTTCAACGACGAGCTGGAGGCCTTCAAGGAGCGCGTGCGGGGCCGTGCCAAGCTGCGCATCGAGAAGGCCATGAAAGAGTACGAGGAGGAGGAGCGCAAGAAGAGGCTTGGCCCCGGCGGCCTGGACCCTGTTGAGGTCTACGAGTCTCTCCCTGAGGTGCGCTCCCCTGGCCCCAGGTGGGCGGCAGGCGGGCGGTGAGCAGGGCCCCGGGTCGCTAGGACGCGGGCCCTGACCCCCAGCCCCTCTGCACCCCCAGGAGCTACAGAAATGCTTTGACGTGAAGGACGTGCAAATGCTACAAGACGCCATCAGCAAGATGGACCCCACCGTGAGTAACCGTGCCCCGGGCCCACCCGCCTGCCACCCCTCTCAAGCAGGCTGCAAAAGCACCTCCTCAGGCCTCTCGCAGGAGTAGGGGCACTGGGTCACCATGTGGCCGGCACACGTGGCAGCCAGGCTTTCATCCACGCTCATGTTTATCAAGCACATACTGTGTACCAAAGCATGCAGCACATGTCCCCTGCGATCGTCCCTGCCGCCACGGGCCACTTATGAGCGCAACCTCAGGAGCTGGCACACTGGGGTTGAGCCCCCAGTGACTCACGGTGGCCTTGGGGGTGTGCTCCTTCCCAGCCTCAGTTTCCTTATCCAAACCACAGCTACTGTCTTGAAATTAGCCTGCATGGTGCGTGGGGAGGGCTGAGCACACAGTAGGAGGTGGTAAACATTGGCTGTTACTACGAGAACTTAGTAGACCTGGTGGAGTCCCTGGGTGGTGCAACAGTTAACACTCTCAGCTGTTAACCGAAAGATTAGAAATTTGAGTCCACCCAGAGGCTCTTTAGAAGAAAGAGCTGGCGATCTGTTGCTGTAAGATCGCAGCCGAGAAAACTCTATAGAGCAGCTCTACTCTGTCACATGGGGTCACTAGGAGTCAGAGTCGGCATGTTGACAACTATTTTTTGTTTTTTAAGTAGAGCTAGTAGAACAAGGCTTTAGAGCTTAATAAGACCTTGGTTTGACCCCATTTTTGCTGTTTGGCTTGCTGGGTGGCCACACCGGTTTCCTCATCTGTAAAATGGATCTAGTTGCAGGATTCCCAGAAGTTTCCATGGGAATGAGCATCTAGACCAGGGGTTGGCAAATTACCACTCACAGGCCTGCTGCCTTTTTCTTACAAAGGTTTTTTTGAAACACAGCCCCACTTATTTGTTTTTATATTATCTCTGACTGTTTTTGCCCAACTACAGCAGAATTGAGGAGTTAGGGATTGCGTAGCTGTGACAGACACCCTATATGGCCCACAAAGCCTGAAATATCTGGCCCCTTACAGAAAAAGTTTGCTGACCTCTGTTCTAGATGTACATGATTGAAATTTAATCAAAGTTAAATAAAACTTAAAATTGTGTTCCTCAGCCACATCAGCCACATTTCAAGTGCTCACTAGCCACTTGTGGTTCGTGGCTACTGTGTTAGGCAGTGCAGATTATAGAAGATTCCCATGGTCACAGAAAGTTCTTTGGACAGCTGTGGTCTAGAAGGAGCAGTGAGCGGGCTTCAGGACGTGTGGTAATGAGCTCCCTGTTGCTCGGAGCCCAGGCAGCTGTGGGGCCCCCTGGGTAGCAGTAGCCTGATTTCATCCGCCTACCCTTCTGTCCACAGGACGCGAAGTACCACATGCAGCGATGCATCGACTCCGGCCTCTGGGTCCCCAACTCCAAGTCCAGCGAGGCCAAGGAGAGGGAGGAGGCAGGGCCTGCGGATCCCTTGCTGGAAGCCGACCCCAAGCCAGGGGATGAGAAGGATGTCAGCGCGTGACCCACCCCAGCCGCCGCCCGCCTGCCTGCAGGCCCCTGCGTTCCCCTTTTCAGAAAACAAAAATAGACACCATCTCCCCAGCTCCTGGTTTCCTCCACTTTCGCTGCTCCCCCAGCCCTGGAGGGAGGGGGCTGCCCTCCCCTCCCTCATTCTCCACCGCCCCCAGCTCTCATCCAAGTCTCTGCTTTGAGTCAAGGGGCTTCACTGCCTGCAGCCCCCCATCAGCACTATGCCAAAGGCCCGGGGGTCCAGGGAGGGGCAGAGGTCACCAGGCCGCCTGTGGGGGGGGTGGGTCCCCAGCCGAGGGCCTGCTCCAGTCACTGTGGGCTCTGTTCACTGTTGGTCTGCTGTCAAGTCTTCTATTTAGTAAACAGCGATGATCTTCAAATAAAGGATTTCAGATGCTATCAGAGCTGTGGTGAGGGCTGTTGGTGCAGCCCGTCTTGTGGGGGTGGGCGGGAAACATGGGCAAATGGAGTGCGGAGGCTGGGCTGGCGGCCCTGAGCTTTTGCCCTCTAGCCTCCAGTCAGGCGGTGTGGAGGATGCTGAGGCGCAGTCTCCTCCCAGGCTTTTGCATGTCCTGTTCCCTCTGCCTGGAATGTTCTTCCTCCTGATGCCTTCTCGTCAGTCTTCAACCTTCAGTTCTCACCCACTCCTCCAGAAAGATTTCCCCAAGCCTATGCCCCCTTCCCCACAGCCCTTTGCTTACTTGTCCCCTCCAACCTGCTTGTTATCGATTAAATCGTGTCCCCTAAAAATGTGTATCAACTTGGCTAGGCCATGATTCCCAGTATTGTATGATTGTCCACCATTTTGTGATTTGATGTGATTATGTGTTATAAATCTTAATCTCTATGATGTTAATGGGAGCCCTGGTGGCGCAATGGTTAAGAGCTCAGCTGCCAACTAAAAGGTTGGCAGTTCTAATCCACCAGCCGATCCTTGGAAACTATGGGGCGGTTCTACTCTGTCCTATAGTCGCTATGAGTCGGAATCTGCTCAAACGGCAACGGGTATGATGTTAATGAGGCAGGACTCAATCTGCAGGATCAGGTTGTATCTGAGTCAATCTCCTGAGACATAAAAGAGAGAAGTGGGACCTTATACCACCAAGAAAGAAGCACTGGGAGCAGAGCATGTCCTTTGAACCTGGGGTCCTGTGCTGAGAAGCGCCTGGATCAGGGATGATTGACGACAAGGACCTTCCCCCAAAGCTGACAGAGACAGAAAGCCTTCCCCTGGAGCTGGTGCCCTGAATTAGGACTTCTAGCCTCCTAGACTGGGAGAACAGATTTCTGTTAAAGCCACCTGTTCGTGGTACTTCTGTTATAACAGCACTAGATAACTAAGACACTGCTTATACCTCATCTGAGCCTCGACGGTTGGCACGGCCAGCCACTCAGGAGCAGTGTTCTTTACTCCAACCCCCACCAAGCAGCAGCCAGAGGGAGCCTGTCATGATGGCAGGGCCTGGCCCTCCTTGTCCCAGGACACTCTCAGGGCTCCAAATTCTGAGCAAATGCCCAAGTCCCCCAGGTAGTTCACAAGGCCCTGCACCATCTGCCCATCCCCTCCCTGCCCTCACGTCTGCCCTCTTCCCCTTTTGCTCAATCCAGCCCCACAAGCCTCCTTGCTGTTCCTTAAGCACTTGGAATTTTATCAGTGTGACCTTGGACCAGCTACTCCGCCTCAGTACCAGTGCCTCCTTCCAAGGATTGCAGTGATGAGGGCTAAGTGAGGTAATGCAGGCAAATACGGCGCCCAGCACTCTGATGCTCACAACGTGGGCCCTGGTGCTTGCCCGGCCCTCTGTCCACAGCACCCTTCCCTGCAAACCTCCAGTGGGACTCCTTAAGAAAAAGTAACGAAGTATTTTAGCCATAGGAAAAGGCTGAATTAACACTCAGGTACACGTAGATCCACTGGAGCCCTTTGCCCACCCCTCCCGAGGGCACCCACCCTCTGGCGGCTGCTTGTCACCTCACAGCAGCTCTCCTGGCTCACCTTCTGAGTCGCCCTCAAGCCCAGCCCCTCAGTTTGCCTCACCTGAAGATGCTCCCAGACACCCTGTTTGCTGACCTGTTTACCGCGGCCCCCCCCTTATAACGGAGCACCACCAGGGCACAAACCGAGTCTTTCCTATTGCTGCCATATCTGTAGCACCCGGCAGAGGTCCTGGCACACAGTATGCCCTCAGTAAATTTGCCAAAGGATTGAATAACCAATTGCTGACAAGTCGATTCAGACTCTTGGCGACCCCATGTGTTACAGAGTAGAACTCTGTTCCACAGGGTTTTCAGTGACTGATTTTTTAAAGAGTAAATCACCGGTCCTTACTTTTGAAGTGCGTCTGGGTGAGTTTGAACTGCCAACCTTTAGTTTAGCAGATACCAGTGCTAACCGTTTGTACCACCCAGGGATTCCAAAGGATTGAATAAGGGCCCCAGAATGCTACTGTGCCCATGCCGATCACCACCAGGGGGCAATAGTGAGCTGCAAAACCAAGTAGTTTTACCTAAAAAACCAGTTACCATGAAGTCAGTGCCAACTCATGGCGCCCTCAAGTGTTTCAGAGTAGAACTATGCTCCTGCTCGCTTTTTAAACTGGGGTGAGAATAGCAGGTGGGGGATCTGGCGGGAGTGAGGGCGTCCAGAAACCCTAGATAAACCTCACCCACCTCCCAAGATTGCCAACTTCTTTCTTAATTCTTTATTGTGAAAATTTCCAAAGAATTAGTATGACTAACATTTCCTTTTGCCTCAAGCTCAAATGTAGCTCAGCCGTGTTCCTGATCCTGCCGTCACTTATAGTGTGGATATTTTGTTCGTCATGAGTTGTTGTTTTTTTTTGCATTCTTTTTTTTTTTTTAATATTGCATTATTTGCCTTGATTCCTGAGTTCTTTGGCGCCCTCTTTACCTCGCCTCATCCTAGCCCCTGCCTGGGAGATGCACAGATTTAAGCATCAAACAATATGAAAACGTAAGCAGTGAAACTTCTGCCTCCCAGCTCATCCTCCATCACCTCGTTCGCTGCCCCAAACCACAGGAAACCTCTATGAACAGGTTCTTGCCACTCTCCCCAGGATTTCTGTTTATAAAAGCAGATATGTTCTCATCCCTTCTTCCATTTTTTGGTGATCTGCTTCCATAAAGATTACAGCCAAGCAAACCTTAGGGAGCTAAGTTCTACTCCATAACACACGGGGTCTCTGTCAACAGAAACAGGTTTGGTTTCTGTTTTATCCCCCACTGTTTACACGGTGTAGCGTATCTTGCTTTGTTCCCTGAGCAGCAGGTTAGCAGAGCCTTGCTTATCAGCCCATCAGCACTTCCGCATCCTTCCTACACTGTCAAGTGCCTCAGTTTGTGCATGGACCCGTGTTTATTTCAACCAATTCCTTTTGGCTGATGTGGGTTTTTCCCAATCTCTGCTTTGACAAACAATCCTGCAAGAAATAACCCTGTGCACCCATTTCCCATAGGTGTGTGCGTCTTACTTGTAGTATAAATTCCCAGGAATGGAATTGCTGGATTCTAGTGCTGGGTCCTAGTGGGAAACGGGGAGGGAGCCTGGGTGGCACAAATGGTTTGTGATCAGCTGCTAACCTAAAGGTTGGCAGTTCGAGCCCACCCCAGTGGCTCCATGGAAGAAAGTACTGGCAAACTGCATCTGTAAAGATTACAGCCAAGAAAACCCTATGGAGAGACCAAATGGTCAACAATTACTCTAGAGCAAAGATGAAAGGGTAAGGTGACAGGGAAACCAGATTACTGGAAGCGAAACATCCAGAAGGGGATTAATGAGAATGTTGACACATTCTGAAAAATGTAACCAATGTCTCTGAACAATTTGTGTAGTAATTGTTAAATGGGAACCTAATTTGCTGTGTAAACTTTCACTGAAAACACAATAAAAAATTTTTTTAAAAAGAAAGAAAACCCTATGGAACTGCTCTACTCTGTAACACATGGGGTCGCCATGAGTCGGAGGCCAACTCAGCGGCAGCTAACAACAAACAAGAGCGGGAAACGGAATCCTACTCAAAAGGGTTTAACTGAACAAACTGTAATGAACGAACCATTTTCAGTGGTGTGAGCAGGATTGAGGTCACTAACAAATTATGATGAGTGTATTCACTCTTTATGGCTGCTATAATAAATTACCACAAATTAATAGCTTAAACAACACAAATTTATCATTTTACAGCTCTCGAGGTCAGAAGTCTGACCCAGGTCTCAGTGGGCTAAAATCAGGACAGCAGCAGGGCTGCATTCCTTTTGGAGGCTCTGGGTACAATTGGTTTCCTTGCCTTTTCCAGCTTCTAGAGGCTGCCAGCATTCTTTGGCTAGTGGCCCCCTTCCTCCATCTTCAAAGCTAGCAAAGGCGAGTCAAATTCTTCTCATGTCAGTGTTTAGTGCTTCTGTTCTACCTCCTAGCTCCCTGTATAGTGCCTGGGGTCTTAAACGCTTACAAGCAGCCATCCAAGATACAATTGGTCTCTATTCACCTGCAGCAACAAAGGAAGAAAGAGAGTCAGGAATAAGAGAAAAAAATGGAATATGTGGCTAATTGTCTCCATGAACAACTGCCTCCTTTGCCATGAGATCAGAACCGGATGGTGCCTAGCTACCATTACTGAACATTTTAATCAAAGATTCTATAGAAGAATCCTTACCGAAAAGGGGGAAATTTAGAACAGAATTTCAAATTCTCATGGAATCCAGATCTTCTGGAACCATGGAGTTTAGATGGACCCCTGAAATTATTGCCCTGAGAGAATCTTTGAATCTTAAACCAAAAATATCCCTAAAATTTTCTTAAAACCAAACACTAGCTTAGCTTAACTGGTGAAGAATGTCTGCCTTGAGCATTGTGCTTTTTTTAAAGATCTATCTATGTGGGATCAAATTAACAACAGCAATTCAAAAGATTAGAAAGGAAACTTAGGAGGCATTGAGTTTATGTTAATGGAGGAGGAACAACTCAGAAAAAGAGGGTGAGAATGGTTGCACAACTTGAAGAATGTAATCAACGTCACTGAATTGTTGTGGTGAAATGAGTTCCTGCGGTGCCATGGATCACTTTTATATGGCCTTTCTCACGGTGGACTTGTAACTCCCACCAAATGATTGGATGAGGCTATGCAAATAAGGTGTTTGCGGCTCACCAACGGGATTGGACAACTTGGTAATAATGCAAATAAAGTGCATGACATCCTTGTGGGGGTCAGACCATGCAAATAAGGTGTATGGAATCCTAACGAGGGGACTGGTCAGTTTTGCCATCCTGCTAGGCTTTAAATGATCCATCCCAGAGGCAGAAAGGGGGAACCTCTCTACCAACAAGAAAGAAGAGCCAGGAGCAGAGCATATCCTCTGGACCCAGAGTTCCTCTGCTGAGAACCTCCTACACCCAGGAGACAGAGAGCTGTAACACCAGACATAGCATGAGAGGGCGAGAAGTGGCAAATGTGACAAAGAACCCACACTAGCAGAACCAGAAGACTGGCAGGAGATGGTGTGGGGGGCTTCCCAGCCCACAGAGTGAGAAACCTGAGTGCCTTTGGGCAGGGGGCCTGCTGGTGGAGTGGGGTGCCTCAGAGCACTTGGCAGAGCTAGGTTTGTGGGCCCGTAAGGCTAGAGAGCTGAGTGCATTTGGGCCGAGGCTTATCGTCTGAATGGGGTACCTCTGGGCACTTATTGGTGGAGCTAAAGAACTTTGTAACACTTGCCTGATCAGGGAAAACGCTGGGCTGGCCCAAGAGGCCCAAGGGTCCAAGGGTCCAAGGGCCAAGAGGCAGAGGGCTAGGGAGAGGCCTGCCTTTGGACATGGCCAAGAAGCTGTCCTGCCCAAAGAACTATATCCTGAGTCGTTCCTGAATTGTAACCTGTTACTTCCCTAATAAACCCCATAACTGTGAGTATGGTCTGTGAGTTCTGTGTGGCCATGGCAATGAATTATCAAACCCAGCAGAGAAGTAGAAATTGCCGTGGGAGGGAGGCTGGTGTCAGAATTGGTAAAAGGTTGGAAAGAGGAGGTATGTCTGGCCTTGGCCTCATAGGAATCAGCCTTAGGTTGTTGATCTTGATTTCCTTCCCCCTTGCTAAGTCAGAAGAAGTCAGATGCTCGCTCCTGCCACGCCATTTTTATAGTTCCTTTATGTGGCCTTTTGCCTTGGTTTTTTTGAAAAACAGTTTGAGAGATTTTTCCCCTAATCCGTAAAGAGTTACCTTTGCCCTAGTTTTCTACCCCAGAGGGTTTGTTACTTTTGTCCGGGTTGATTGACATTTCCTGTAAACAATTTATGGTTTGATACTTTTTGTCTGGTTCTGGGCTGCAGCCTGTCCTGTGATTGGTATGCACCTTGCAGGGATTGGTCAATACACTATGCAAAGTGACTATAGACCTTGCAAATGAAGTTATTATAGCCTACTATGCAAATAAAGTGTCTGTGGCCTACAGAGAGGGGATTGGTCAGTTTGTGGAACTTGGTGGGACACTATGCCTTGAAATTAATGAGGTTTTCAGAGAGGCAGCAGACAGAAGCAGAAGGAAGAAAGAAGAGAGAAGAAGCAGAAAGACAGGAGGCAAGAAACCTTTGAGAAGAGCTATAACACAGGTCAAGGGCTCTAACACTGAAGATAGTGACAGACCTGGAAGAGTCTCTGCAGCAGAGTTGGTGGTGACAGACAGCAGGGCTAAGAGGAGCCTGTCCTCAGGGGACAGAGGAGAGGCCTGTATGGCTGAAAGGAGCTGAGAGAGCTGCCCTGCTCTGAAAAAGGGAGACTTTGCCTACATGCTTCCTGATCCTGATCCAAAGTTGTATCCTGTTAATCTTGACCCTGAGTTTGTACCCTGTTACTTCCTTAATAAACCACTTAACTGTAAGTATAGTCTGTGAGTTCTGTGTGGCCATGGCAGTGGATTATTGAACCCAGCAGAGAAGTACAGAGTTCCGTGAGAGGGACAACTCTTGTCAGAATTGGTGAAAAGTTTGAAGAGTGGCAGTATGTCTGACCTCCACCTTATGGGAATCAGCTTTGGGCTGATCTTGATTCATATTATCCCCCCTGAAGTTAGACAGGCTCTGACGCTACTACTATTACTACTACTCCCACCACTTTACAATTGTACATGTAGAAAGTGTTGAACTGCTGTATGTTCTACTATGTATACTCTCAACAACGACAAAAATAAAATAAATTATTGAACAAAGAAAATCCTGTGGGGCATAGTTCTACTCTGACACACATGGGGTTGCCTTGAGTTGAAATTGACTCCACGGCAACTGGTTGGTGTTGAGATATACTTTACATACCATACCATTCACCTGTTTGAAGTGTACAATTTAATGGTTTTCAGTATATTCACAGGTATGTGCAACCATTACCACAGTCAATGTTAGAACTTTTTCATCACCTCAAGAAGAAACTCCATATCCTTCAGCTATCGCGCCCCCATTCCCCCAAAACCCCCTACCAGCACTAAACAACCAGCAGTCTACTTTCCATTTCTATAGATTTCCCTGTTCTGAACGTATCGTATAAATGAAATCATATAATATGCAATCTTTTGTGTCTAGCTTTTTTCACTTGTCATAATGTTTTCACAGTTCATCCATGCTATAGCATCTATGAGCACCTCCTTCCTTTTTATGGATGAATAATATTCCATTGTATGGATACACAACATTTTGCTTATCCATTCATCAGTGATGACTATTTGGGTTATTCACATCTTTTGGCTATTATGAATCGTACTGTTATATTCATAAATGGATAAATATTAAAGTTGTCAAGGATTTTATTTTTCTTGGATCCATAATCAACACCCATGGAAGCAGCAGTCAAGGAATCAAAGTAGTGCATTGGGCAAATCTGCTGTAAAAGACCTCTTTAAAGTATTAAAAAGAAAGATGTCACTTTGAGGGCTAAGGTGCGCCTGATCCAAGCCATGGTATTTTCAATCACCTCTTATACATGTATGTGAAAGGTGGACAATGAATAAGGAAGACCGAAAAAGAATTGATGCCTTTGAATTATGGTGCTGGCAAAGAATATTGAATATACCATGGACTGCCAGAAGAATGAACAAATCTGTCTTGGAAGAAGTACAGCCTGAATATTCCTTAGAAGCAAGGATGGTGAGGCTTTTTGTCTCACATACTTTGGACATGTCATGAGGAGGGACCAGTCCTTGGAGAAGGACAACATGCTTGGCAAAGTAGAGAGTCAGTGAAAAAGAGGAAGACTCTCAACAAGATGGATTGACACAGTGGCTGCAACAATGGGCTCAAGCATAACAATGATTGTGAAGATGGTGCAGGACCCAGCAGCGTTTTGTTCTGTTGTACACAGGGTCGCTATGAGCCAGAACCGACTCGATGACACCTAACAAAAACAACAAGTTTTTGTTGTGGACATATGTTTTCATTTCTCTTGGGTGGAATTCCTGGGTCAGATGGTAACTCTAGGTTTAATCGTTTGAAGAACTGCCAGACTGTTTTCCAAAGTGGCCACAGGTTTGAGGAAAGTTTAGATTTATCTCTACACCTTTTTGGATGCCTGAAATATTACATAATAAAACAATTCCACAGAACAGATCTATGCATAGTAGAAAGGAATAGTTGCCAAGAAATACTGTGAAATGAAAGAGATGATAGCACTGGCTCTGGGCCAGGCTCCTTACTAAGCTGTCTACACATATTAATTAGCTCATTTTAATGCTTCCAACATACCTGTCCAGTTGGAATTCTGACTAGCTCCATTTTGCAAAAGAAACTGATGCACAATGAGGTTAGGGGACATCTCAGGATTATACAGTGGCCGAGCTGGAATTTGAACCCAGGCCAGCTGGCACCAGCCTACTCCAGTTTCCTTTCTAGACCAGCACAGAGTGTCCCACCTGCAACTGTGTGAATTTTCTAGACCCTATGTGCATACACGTGCCCAATAGGAGCATGGAAATTCCCAGGGAAAATTCCCAGGGAACCAACCTCAGGATTGTTTTGGAGAAGGTGCTACCCGTTCCCTAAACTCTTCCATTCAAAAGGACACAAAAGGATTTTGTCTTTAATGCACTAGCTCTTGGCTTTTCCACCAGCCTGTGGGAGCTTAGGGGAGGCACCCACTGCAGGCCTTCCTGCGTCAGGGGAATCCCCTAATTCAAGCTTCCTCCAGAAAACCCACAGGGGAAGAGTGGCACCTGGTTTGCACTGAAAGTCCCCTGTTCCAGGAACCCCCTCAGTCCTGGGCAAACCAGGCCAGTTGTTCACCTTTCACGGGGGCTGGAACCTCCCTGCTGGACCTGGGTTGGTGAGTAGGAGTTCAGGAAGGAGGCCTCAGCGCTGAGCCTCCTTGGCTCCCATTTCTTCAGCTGTCACATGGGGTTGCTGGCCCACTTCAGAAGGATCTGGAGGCCCTGGGAGTGCTTTGCACTCAGCCGTTGGCCCAGCATTCTGGCTGGGAAAATAGGAGCTATTATTATAATTCATTATTATAATAGAGATTATTACCATCATTGTTATTGTTAGTCACCTTATCTGATACTTCCTGTGAGTCCCTAGGGTGGTGGACGTCAGGCCCCAGGCCCACCCATCCTCTCTGGTTCAGCCTCCAGACAGGCGATTGAGGAATCTGACAACTTTGGCTTCCTCCTGCTGCAAGCCTGAGGCTAAGAGGAAGCTCAGGCCAGAAGGCCACAAGGCCACAGCCAGCCCCTCTGAAGTGGGCAGGGTGGCACCCTGGGAGCCTCGGCTCCTTGCCGCCCTGGCCCAGACAGCTCCCCAGGCCATTCCCCCTACCAACACTGGCTCATTGAACACCTACTGGGCGCCAGGCACATTCCAGGTGCTTGTGACACAGTAGGGAACCAGACAGACAACATCTCTCCTCCCTCCTGGGGCTAACATTCCATAACCAAAGCCAGGCATTAAAGTAGATACTCAAATAAACTTTAAGTGAAATGTCCGGTTGTGATAAGGGCTATGAAGAAAAATGGGGCAGGAGTTTTCTGACTCAGAATGGGGAGCTTCTGGGAAGTGGGAAGGTTGTATTTCTCGGCTTGGGTGGTTTGTTTGTTTCATTACTGTTGTTCTTTAAAACTATGCCCATAAGTTTTCACATACAAGAATGTTCCTTGTAGCAAAGAATTGTAAACCCCATAAAAGGTCATCAACAGGAGAATGGGCAGTTAAGTTGTAGTCTATTGATCTGTACAGAGAAATACAATATGGCAGAATGGAATGTTCTAGATCTACTTGCATCAACATGGGTGAATTCAAGGAAGTATCATTAAGTTAATAGAGTCAAGTGGCAGAAGAAAATATTTTTATGAAGCCAAAAAGCACACAAAACAGTAATTTAGTATTTGAAAGTCTAAATAAAACGAGTGGAAGAGCCATACAGAAATCTCGGGAAGTCTGTTCCAGGTGAGGGCAGTGGTGGTTCAGTGGTAGAATTCTCGCCTTCCGTGCGGGAGACCTAGGTTCGATTTCCAGCTAACGCACCTCATGCGCAGCCACTGCCCATCTGTCAGTGGGGGCTGCGATGCTGAACAGGTTTCAGCAGAGCTTCCAGACTAAGACTAGGAAGAAAGGCCTGGCAATTTGCTTTTGAAAATCAGCCAATGAAGATTCTGTGGATTACAACCATCAGAGCCCATTGTGCAAGGGGAGTTGCACAACAATGGAGTTGGAGGTTCACTCCACAGCCCCTAACAACAACAGCAGCATATTTCAGGCAGAAGAAACAGCCAGTTCAAAGGTCCTGAGGTACAATGTCTTGGAGAAGCATTGAGAAGGCCAGTGTGGAAAGCAAGGGGGAGAGCAGGAAGACGTGAGGGCAGGGGGGAGATGGGGCAGATCACATAGGGCCTGTGACAAGGACTTGGGCTTTTATTCCAAGTGAGGTGGGGCCATGGAGGGTTCGGAGCAGCGGGGGACATAACCTGACTCAGGTGTTCACAGGCACCCTCTGGCTAATTCAAGGTGGACAAACTGTGGGGGTCAAAGGCAGGAGCTGGGGACCAGGGCAGAGGCCACTGCACTGGTCCTGGTGAGCAGTGACGGGACTGGACCAAGAGCAGTGGGAAGCAGGCAGATTTCGAAGCCTACAGAATTTACTGATGAACCAGAGGTGGGTGTGAGAGGAGGGGAGTCAAAGAGGACCCTAAGATATCCTTCCCTGAGATAACCAATATTCCATTTTTCTCGATTCCTCCTAGAGATAGACTAAGCAAGCACCAGGAAACATTCTTGTTTTTCCTCTCCTTTATTGTAAAACATACAGACACTCTGGAGAGTTATCCATATCAGTACAGACAGAGCCCTCATCTCATTCTCTTTTTCCAGCTGCGTATTGCTCCCTTGCCCAGATGGATCACTCTGCTCATTCCCAGCCCTCCAGATTCCCAGTTCTTACTACTGGCCAGGCGCCAGGCTAAGTCTCTACCATCTTCACACCAAAGCTGCCCTTCCAGGAAGGGTCTGTCTTTCCCCAAATTTTCTCAAGACTCAGAAAGGAGCAGCCTCCTGCCCTTGGCCACAGCAGTTATTGCTCCGACTCCAGAAACGGACCCAGCTCTGCCCTTACGTGCTATGTGACCTGGGAAAGTTACTGAATCTCGCTGTGTGCCTCAGTTTCCTCCTCTGCAAAATGGGTATAATAATAGTCCCCAGTCAGAGGGGTGCCAGGATCAAGAAATAATGCGTGAAAAGAGCTCAGTACATAGCGCTCAGTAAATCTCGGATGTGACAGGACATACAAGATGCTACCTTGATAGCAAGGGAGGGGCCGCAGGTGATCAGGAAAGAAATGTGGGCAGGTGCGCCGGAAATGGTTCCCGAAGGAGAAGGGGTCTCAGCCAGCTAGGTGGGGTTGGCCGAGCAGAAATGAGGGTAGAGAGGCGCGACCGGGTGAGTGGGGAGCCAGATGGCAGGGAGTTGGAGGATTGAATGACGGCAGGCTACAGCCTTGAATGCCGAGGCAAACACGTGGGCTGTGTACCACTGTGAGGCCAGAAGCCTGACTGGGGCCCAGCGCCCGCACAGGCATTACAGAATCCGGCCGCTCTGCACATATCATACTCCCTCGCCCAACTCTGCAAGGCACCCCATCCTGGTCTCAGCCCGCCGGGGCTCAGTGAGACTGTGGGGCTTCCGGGCACCGCCCCAACCAATGGCTGAGTGACGGATAAGCCCGTGGACCAATCAGAGAGTCGCTTTTGCGGCAACGCGACCAATGGAGACACGCTGATGGGCGGGCGCGTTTCAGGCGGCCAATGGGAAGCGGCATCTCGGAGGTGAGTGGGCGGTGGCTGCCGGTGGCGGCGGCGGGGCGGGGACTGGGGTTCGAGGTGGAGTCCTGGGGGAAGGTGAGTTTGGAGGGGGCATAAGGGGCGCTCCCGGAGGGCGTCAGGCAGGGCTACATAGGGCAGGAGGCCATGGGGACTGGCTGCGTTTGGCAGGAGGTAGATAGCGTGGGAGCACCCGATAACTCTGCACTAGCCCGATGCCCGGTGTGTGCAGGTCGCGGTTCCCGCCGCCTGCCGGCCGAGTTTGGAGGTCCTGGCGTGGGTCGGGCTAGATCTCACCCCGACGCCGTCTTCAGAGCTGGGTCAAGGTCCAGTGGAGACGAGGAAGGATGGGACGCGGCACCCCAGAAGCCCCATCCCCAGGATCTCCTCCCAAACTTTAATAGAGAAGAAGCAAAACCCGCTACCGTCGAGCCGCGAACACTTAGTAAACGCTTACTGCACGCCAGGCCCTGTGCCAGGCACTCTCCCTGCGCAAGTCATTAAACCCTCCCAACAACTCTGGAGTAAAGGTGTTACATCCCTATTTTCCAAATGAGGAAACAGCTTCAGCCAGGAGCAGATTCTGAAGAACCTGACATTGTGCAATATTACTGCATTTTCATCTTCCCATCACTGTCTTAAATCAGTAACTTGGAATCGCTGACGGCTCCTGCCTGGCCATATGGGAACCTCGGAGCCCTTAGCCCTCAGCCCCCCTCTCGAAAAGTCCCCAAGGCTGGCTTGGGGGGACTAAGCTGGATATCACCCCTCCTCAGCTCCATGGAGTTAGGAGCGGCTGGGGTCGCTCATGGGGGTAGATGTGGGAGGCAGGAACCTTGGCCTGAAAGAAAAAAGCGATGATGATGAAACCAATCATAATGATTCTATTCTTTTTTTCGTTACATTTGTCATTTTTTCATGCATGTACCAAGGCCTGTGCTGAACGAGTAACATGCAAAATTGCGTTGAAATGTCACAAACATCTTTTGATGGCAACACTGTCAGCATCTCCATTTTCCTGATGGGGAAACGGAAGCCCAGAGTGACTAACTGACTTGCCTGAGTTGACACAGGGACCTCCAGGACTCGCCCCGGGTTTGGCTGACCACACCTGCTTGCTTGGTTATTTGGGGGAGGTGGGGCCAGAAGGGATTTTTATATTGGTGCAAATTGTCAAGGGGGAGGGAGGAATTCTGTGTTAACATTCACCAGCAATCTAATAGGTGAGGATATGTACCCCAGCCCCTTTGAATATATGCAGAAACCAAGGCTGGGTGAGGAAATTGGGTGCCTAAGGTCACGGGAGGAGCCATGTGGTGCAGTGGTTAAGCTCTTGGCTGCTAACTGAAAGGTCAGCAGTTCGAACCCACCAGCCACTCCGAGGGAGAAAGATGTGGCAGTCTGCTTCCATAAAGATTATAGCTTTGGCAACCCTATGGGGCAGTTCTACTCTGTCCAACAGGGTCTCTGTGAGTCAGAATCAACTTGATGGCAATGGGTGAGGTCACGGGGGAGGGGAGAGGACAGAATCCACTCCTCAGTGTCTTGGCCTGGACAGGTAGAGGTAGAAGATTGAGGTGCTAAAGGGGGCCTCCAGGCTGAGTCCTTGGTGTGGGGAGGAAGTTGGGACAGTCTCACCCCGATCCCATCTTCAGAGCTGAGGTCTGGGGCCTGACAGGCTGTTCTTCTCCAGCTGAGCCACTGTCCAGAGCATGCCACTGTGCCAGTGGGGTGGCACCGCCCGGGGCAGCAAGCCTAATGGGGACGGAGCTCAGTCCATGGTCACCGGGGAAGGCCTGAGGGTGCATCTGCACTGGGCTGGCCCAGGCGGCGGGGAGCCCTGGGTCACCTTCAATGAAGCCTCACTGACGGCCGAGGAGGTCTGCATCCACATCGCACACAAAATTGGTGAGTTGGTAGGGGGTGGCGGTGGGCAGGGGCAGCACAGGCAACGGCTGGGCCTCATCCATCCATCCATCCATATGTCCATCAGTTCATTCAGCAAACATTGAGTGAGCACCTACTGTATGCCGGCCCCAAATTCCTGCCTTTGTAGAGCTGATGTTCTAGTGGGGAAGACAGCGAGGAACACAGTAAATAAGGAAACTGTGCAGGAGGCCAGAGGGTGATAAGTACTATGGCGAAAACTCAGCAGCAGAGAGAGTCTTGGAGTCTGGGGGTAGTCGGGTAGGCCTCCCTGAGAAGATGATATTTGAACAAAAACGTAAGGAAGTGAGCGAGGGAGCTATGGACATACCTGGGGGAAGAGGATACCAGGCAGAGGGAACAGCCAGTGCCCAGGCCCTGAGGTGGACACTTGCCAAGAACAGTAAGGAGGCCAAGGTGGCTGGAGTGGAGAGGGCGAGGGGGAGATGAGAGGAGGTGTGGACAGGGAGGGGAAGGGCAGGCTGTGTAGGGCCTTGTGGGCCGCGGAGAGGACTTTGATTTTTACTGTGAGTAAGGTGGGAGCCACAGAGGGCTGTGAGCAGAGGAGGGGCATGCCGTGGCTCAGATGTGCACAGACTCCTATGCCTGCTGTGAGGAGAACAGACTGTGGGGGCGAGGGTGGGAGCCAGGGAACCAGGGTGGATGCCACCTCCAGGTGGGAGATGGTGGGGGAGAGGTGAGCCAGGCCAGTCTTACATTCCAGAGAGAGGAGTTTAGAGTTTATTTTTAAAACATACTTTATTGTGTTTTGGGTGAGTTTACACTGCAAATTAGGTTCCCATTTAAACAATTTTTTATATAAATTGTTCCATGACATTGGTTACACTTTTTGCAATGTGTCATCTTTCTCCTTATTTCCATTCTGTTTGTCCTGTTTCCATTGATCCAGCTTCCCTTTCCCTCCTTGCCTTCTCATCTTTGCTTTTGGGTAAATGTGGACTGTTTGGCCTCATCTAGTTGATTGTTTAAGGAGGCACATTCCTCATAAGTGATACTGTTTATTTTATAAGCCAATCTGTTATTTGGCTGAAAGGTGACCTCCAGGAGTAGCTTCAGTTCCAAGTTCAAAGGGTATCTTAGGGCGATAGTCTCGGGGGTTCCTCTAGACTCTATTGGTCCAGTAAGTCTGGCCTTTTTTAGGAATTGGAATTTTGTTTTACATTTTTCTCCCATTCTCTCTGGACCCTTCTGTTGTGTCCCAGTCAGAATGGTCCATAGTGGTAGCTGGGCACCATCTAGTTCTTCTGGTCTCAGGCTAGAAGAGAACGTGGTTCACGTGGGCTATTAATCCTATGGACTAGTTTCTTCTTTGAGTCTTAGGTCTCCTTCATTCTCTTGCTCCAAATAAGTAGAGACTAATAGTTGAGGAGTTTAGAGTTTAAGTGTTCTCCTGAGGGCCGTGGGGAACCAGCTGCAATGGAAGAGCTTAGAGAACCTGCAGTAGATGTGCTCAGAAGTGCAACTTAAATGCCGGAGGAGGGGAAGGCCTCTCCCAGGGAACTTCGCTTACACATCCCTCCTTCTGGACAGTCTTCTCAGCCCCCCTCCCCCCAGTCGCTGGTTCTTAAAAGACTTGACGGGTTTGCTAGGTGATACGATACATGCCAGACAGAGGTACCAGTGGGTATAAAGGGCCCAGAGAACATGTCCTATTTGAGGAAGCAAAAGACCTTCAAAGTGTTGATTCTGAGAGTTTGGAAGAGGAAGTAAGAACAGAAAGCAGAGCATAACTGGCAGGGGCCAGATCATGGTTATTCTCTGCTGAGGGGGTTGGGCTTTCTCAGGAGGCATTGTTCTCAGGGGAACAATGGAAGGCTTAAGGCAGAGAGTGAGATTGGTTCTTTAGGAAGTTCTGTCACAAGGGAGACATTCTCCTTCTGTGGGGGGCCAGTACAGTCAGATGCAGCAACTTTAGAGAGCTGTTTGACATTATCTAATTGCTTTGAAAGGAGCCCTGAGGGTGCAGTGGTTAAGCACTCAGCTGCCAACCAGAAGGTCGGCGGTTTGAACCTACCAGCCACTCTGCAGGAGAAAATGTGGTAGTTTACTTCCGTAAAGATTACCACCTTGGAAACCCTATGGGGTAGTTCTGCTCTGTCCTGTAGGGTCGCTATGAGTCAGAATCGACTCCACTGGCAACAGGTTGGGCTTTTTAATTGAATTGAAATGTGCATTCCTTAAGGCCAAGCAATTCCATTCCTACGTACACACCCTAAAGACACTCCACTCATGTGATCCAGGAGATGTATACAAGAATGTTTAGAGCTGCTACATTTATCCTAGTGCATCAACAGGAAGATGCACATAAGTTGCAGTATGGTTGAACATTGGAATACTATACAGCCAGGAAAAAGGAACAGGCCAAATTTATACATATCATGTATGAAGCTTTAAAACCTTTTGTAGCATGAAAAAGAAAATCGCAGTGGGAGACCTATCATACAGTACCACACATTTAAAGTTTGTAACCTTCAATGCTAGCTCTGTTGTTGTTGCTGTTAGTTGCCATCAAGTTGGCTCTGACTCATGGTAACCCCATGTACAACAGAACAAAATGTTGCCCAGTCCTGCGCCATCTTCACAATCATTGGTATGCTCAAGTCCATTGTGGCCCTGTGTGTTTTGAGTGCCTTCCAACCTATGGGGTCATCTTCCAGCACTATATCAGACAGTATTCACTGACTGATTTTCAGAAGTAGATCTCCAGGTCTTTCTTCTTAGTCTGTCTTAGTTTAGAAGCTCCACTGAAACCTGTCCAGCATAAATGACCCTGCTGGTATTTGTGATACCAGTGGCTTCCAGTATCACAACACACAAGCCACCACAGTTTGACAAACGGACTAGATCTAGAGGATACAAAAATGAGAAACACTAGCCCAGGCATGTGATTACCTCTTTGGAGGAGGAGGAAGGAGGAGAATGTAGGCAGAAGTTTCAATGGTATTTGCAAAGTTTTCTTTATCTTGTGGCTGGTACATTGCGTGTTTATAAATGATTCTGAATGGGCTATTTTAGATAAATCTTTTAAATGATGTGTATCATAAAGAACAAAGCCTTGGGTGGCTGGTATGGGAATGATGGCAAACCTGGAGGCTGAGAGATAAGCGAGGAGGCTGGACTGGGGCTGGGCTTTGGGTTTAGGGAAGTAGATGGACCCCAGAGAGTTGGGGGATGGAGAAAGAGCAGGACTTGGTGACAAAGGTAATGCAGAGGGGCTAGGAAGAATTGAGGACAAGGATCAAGTTTCTGACTTGAAGAACTGGGCAGAGGAGGGGCAAATTTGGGGATTGCAGATGAGATCTGTTTGGAACAAGGTACATCTGCGGGGGCCTGTGATGTCCAAGGAGAGACAGCTGGGAAGTAGTTAGATGTTTCTTCAGGGCTGGATGTCAGGGAGAGACCAGGCAAAGTGCCAGTGGTTTATAGAGTTGTGTTAGTCAGCCTAGGATAGGTTTTGCTACAGTAACAAGCAACACCTCCCTGCCCAATCTTCCTGGCTTAGGATAGTCAAGGTTTACTCTTAGTTATCTAGTGCTGCTGGAACAGAAATACCACAGCTGGGTGGCTTTAACAAACAGACATTTATTTTCTCACAGTTAGTAGGCTAGAAGTCCGAATCCAGGGTGCCAGCTCTAGGGGAAGGCTCTCTCTCTCTCTTTCGGTTCTAAAGGAAACTCCTTATTTATTTTGTGCTTCTGTTCCTCGGTGGTCTTTGTGTGGCTTGGCATCTATCTTCCCCCATCACTGCTTGCTTAATTCTTGCTTAATCTGCTCTTTTATATCTCAGAAAAGATTGATTTAAGACATACTATACACTAATACTTCCTCATTAACATAACAAAGAGAACTCATTCCCAAACAGGATTATAACCACAGGTATAGGCATTGGAATTTTCAGCACATGTTTTTTTGGGAGACAATTCAATCCATAACATTTACCTAATAAAATCTAATGCAGGGCAGGTGGTTCACCTCTTATAGCTTTGCTACCTGGCACACAGGGCCTCCAACATTCCTGAGGCAGGGAAGATGACTGGAGGGCCTATTGATTGGCCAGAAATGCGCATGTCCTTTCTGCCCACATCCCGTTGGCCAGAAATCCTAGCTGCAAGGGAGGCTGGGAAATGTAGTCTTCCTGTGAGGCCACAGCATAGCACATTGCATTGTCCTCTGTCCCATGAGCAACGTAAGACTGAAACTGCAGGCAGGGGAGGAGATCCAGGCAGGGCGTGTGAAGGAAGACAGAGGGTCTGGGGGCTCACAGGGCTGATGGCAGCAGGAGACTTGACTCCTGGCCTTCTTTTTCCCCTGTTCCAGGCATCACTCCACTCTGCTTCAATCTGTTTGCCCTCTTCGATACCCAGGCCCAAGTCTGGCTGCCCCCAAACCACATCCTGGAGGTCCCCAGAGAGTCCAGCCTGATTCTGCACTTCCGCATGAGGTAAGCAAAGACCCCTTGGAAGGCTTGTCCCCTTTTGTCCTGTCGCTCCCCTTCCTGGAGCTGAGCTGAGCCTGCGCTGACCCCTGGCTCCATTGTCTGAGCAGTGACTGTGGAAGCAGGAGGGCAGTGAGATGGCATTCTGAGAGCCCCAGCTGTGCCCCCTCCCTGCCTGCAGGTTTTATTTCCGGAACTGGCATGGCATGAATCCTCAGGAGCCAACTGTGTACCGCTGTGGGCCCCCTGGGGCCGAGGCTCCCTCAGGTCAAGCAGAGCATGGGCTGCAATTCCTAGACCCAGCCTCCTTTGAGTACATCTTTGAGCAGGTGTGAGCAGGGCGGGGGGGCGGGACTATTTGTGGGGGACTCAGGAGCCATTGAGGAACTCCCACTTCCCTCCCCAATTCAGTATTGACAGTAGACTTTAGCTCATGCCATCTGGGGTCCTTTGCCTGTTCTGCGACTCTCTAAGGGTTGCATGGGAAAGAGTGCTGTGATTGATTAGTGATGTCTGCCGTGGGCACAGAATTGGACATAGGAGGTGTACATGTTGTATGTTTGCACTTGCCAATCATTGTCCCTTTCTTCCCCAAGGTGTTCCGAAGGGGAATGAACAAGTCCTCATGTCTCCCTTTCTGCCGACCCCCCCACCCCCAGGGCAAGCATGAGTTTGTGAATGACGTGGCCTCACTGTGGGAGCTGTCGAGTGAGGAGGAGATCCACCACTTTAAGAACGAGAGCCTGGGCATGGCTTTTCTGCATCTCTGCCACCTCGCTCTCCACCGTGGTGTCCCCCTGGAGGAGGTGGCCAAGAAGATCAGGTATCTGGGAATGGGGCAGGGGCACCATGTGGGGGTGAAAATACCCCAGACATCTGCGGCCAGGGGAGACCTTGCATCCTGCCATGTCTTCATACCACAGACATTTATTGAGCACCTGCTGTGTGCTGACACTGGTTCTAGGTGTTGAGGACACAAGACTGAGCAAGTCAGACAAAAATCCCTGCCATCCTGGAACTCCCATCTCCTAGAGGAGATAGGCGAGAAAAGAATTACAAAAGGCAGATGTACAGGGTTTCAGATGGTGAGAAGCGCAAGGGGAGAAGGTTAAGCAGGAAGGAAGGGTGGGGAGTGCCGGGAAGTGAAGGGGAGTCAGGGAAGTCCTTACTGAGAAGATGACATTTGAGCAAAGATCTGAAGGAAGCGAAGGAGGGAGCCGCATGTGTATCTGGGGAAGAACGTTCTGTGCAGAGAGAACAGCTGGTACAAATACCCTGAGGCTGGACTGTGCCTGCTATGGTGAAGGAACAGCGAGGAGGCCACTGTGGCTGGAACAGAGTGAACTAGGGGAAGAGTGGGAGGAGGTGCGGGCAGGGAGATGGGGACTGGCAGATCCTCAAAGCCCACTGGCTTTGAGAACTCATTAGAATTTAAGGGCAGGAAGGAGGCATGAGCTGGGGAGCTGGAAGCTGCTATGGATCCCTGTATTGCAGCAAAGGCTGGAACAATCAGAGCACCCTGCCTGGAGGGGGCAGCATAGGAGCTGGGTGTTTAAGGACCTGTTTTCCAGTCCCTGCCGTGCTATCAAAAGGAGCCCTGGTGGCATAGTGGTTAAGTGCTCGGCTGCTAACCGAAAGGCCGGCGGTTCAAACCCACCAACCTGCTCTGCAGGAGAAAGATGTGGCAGTCTGCTTCCATAAAGATTACAGCGTTGGAAACCCTATGGGGCAGTTCTACTCTGTCCTGTAGGGTTGCTATGAGTTGGAATTGACTCGATGGCAATGAGTTTGGTTTTTGGTTTTGGTTGTGCTGTCACTCTGAGGGCTGGGGCTGTGACAGTGAAGCCCAGAGCACTGGGAAGCCAGAGGAGGCACCTTATTCAGCCTGGAGATCAGAGAATACGTCTCATTGGGGGCAACTTCTCCACTGAGACCTGAAAGTGGAGAATGTTTCATCCAGATGCAGACTGCCCTGGCAATGCGTTCTAGGTGGAAAGAACAGCACCTGTGGTGGCTCAGAGGCAGAAGTGGTAAAGAGGAGATCTGTTTGCAGGGGAACTGAAAGTAGAATGTGAAGCTGGAGTGCAGGAGTCGGAGAGGCCCTTGTCAGGGGCCTGTTCCCTCAGGGTACTGGGGAGCCCTGGATGGATTGGGAGCGAGGGTAGGAGGCAGCTAGTAGAACCTTGAGCTTTAGGATCCCTCTGGTCATGGGGCAGGGGAGAGAGGCTTGGGAAGTGGAGAGTGAGGTGCAGGGACCCGTGATCTAGGCGTGCCACACTGGTGGTCGGGTGTAGGACAGGTGGTGGGGAGAACAGAACGAATTTGGGAGGGTAAGAAGAGGAGACTTTTTTTTTTAATTGTGAAAATATACATAATAAAACATACATCATCTCAGTAACTTCTGTAGGTACAATTTAGAGAATTGTGCCTTTTATTATGGAGCCCTGGTGGTGTAGTGATTAAGTGCTCGGCTGCTAATGGAATCGGTGGTTCGAGCCCACCAGGCATTCCATGGGAGAAAGATGTGGCAGTCAGCTCCCGTAAAGATGATGGCCCTGGGAACCCTATGAGGCAGTTCTACTCTGTCCTGTAGGGTCGCTATGAGTCAGAATCGACTCATTGGCAAGGGGAGGATGTCTCTCATTGATAATCATATTGATAAAAACAATAGTGACTTCTCGCATGATAATAATGCCTGACACTCAAAAAACCAACCAGTTGCTATCGAGTTGATTTCAACTCATGGCGACCCCATGTGTGTCAGAGTAGAATTCTGCCCCATAGGGTTTTTAATGGCTGATTTATTTAAATTTTATTGTGCTTTAGGTGAAAGTTTACAGTACAAATTAATTTCTCAGTCAAAAATTTATACACAGATTATTTTGTGACATTGATTGCAGTCCCTGCATTGTGTCAGCACTCTCCCCCTTTCCCTTTCCACCCTGCGTCCCCTGCATCCATTCATCCATTCATCCAGTTTTCCTGTCCCTTGCCTTCTCCTCATTGCTTTTGGGTGGTGTTGCCCATTTCGTCTCATGTTCTTTATTGACCTAAGAAGCACGTTCCTCACATGTGCTATTGTTTTATAGGCCTGTCTAACCTTTGGCTGAAAGGTAAACTTTGGGAGTGACTTCAGTTCTGAGTTAACAGGGTATCTGGGGGCCATAGTCTCAGGGGTTCCTCCAGCCTCTGCCAGACCAGTAAGTCTCGTCTTTTTTTGTGAATTTGAATTTTGTTCTACATTTTAATCCCGCTCTGTCCAGGACCCTCTACTGTGATCCCTCAGTGGCTGATTTTTTGAAAGCAGATCTCCAAGCCTTTCTTCTGAGGCACCTCCAGGTGGACTTGAACCTCCAACCTTTCAGTTAGCAGCCGAGCATGTTAACTGTTTGCACCACCCAGAGACTCTGCCTGATACATACTCCTTAATAAGTGCTGATACAGTATCTTAAGCACTTTGCATATCATAGTTCATTTCATTCAGCAGCCCCAGTGGCAGGCGCTGTTTGATCCCCATTTTACAGATGAAGAAACAGAGTCCCTTAAAGCTGAGGAAGTTACCTAAGAGCTGATTCCAGCCCAGCAGTCTGCTCCAGAAACTTGAGCCTGGGCCCCCCACCACCCCGGCCTCCATGTGCTGGCCCTGTATCATCTTCTGTCTTTCCACCTTCACAAGACTCGCCCGTTTCTAGACTCTGAGGCTCGGAGAGGTTAAGCCACTTGCCCCACGTCCCCCAGCCAGGCCCCCAGCCTAGGTCACTGACCGGCCCTTCCACATTGTCCCCACAGCTTCAAGGACTGCATCCCGCGCTCCTTCCGGAGCCAGATCCGGCAGCACAATGCACTGACGCGGCTGCGCCTGCGCAGCATCTTCTACAAGTTCCTGCGAGCCTTCCAGCCCAGCCACCTCTCCCAGCAGCTCGTCATGGTCAAATACCTGGCCACGCTCGAGCGGCTGGCGCCCCGCTTTGCCACTGAGCACATGCCCGTGTGCCATCTGGAGCTACTG
Source organism: Trichechus manatus latirostris (assembly GCF_000243295.1). NCBI lineage: Eukaryota > Metazoa > Chordata > Mammalia > Sirenia > Trichechidae > Trichechus > Trichechus manatus. The sequence continues at coordinate 1,832,501 of NW_004443993.1, forward strand.
GCCCAGGCTGAGGGGGAGCCCAGCTACATCCAGGACCGCGGGCAGGCTCCTCTGGACCCAGGACCGGAGTCTGTCCCTGGACCGCCCACCCACGAGGTGCTGGTGACAGGCACCAGGGGCATCCAGTGGCGGCCAGTACAGGCAGAGGTGAGCAGAGCCCTCATCCACTCTAGGGGTCCAGGTGGGGCAGGTGTGGGGTCTCCTGCCCTCCATGGCACACGCGAATACGTGTCTGAATGCACGAGTGTGTTTGTGTGCGAGCATGGCTGTCTTAGACCCATGTGGCTCCAGGAACCTGGTTTCTAGGGGTGTGTCTGTCCACTGGGGTCTGTTTCTTGGGGAATGACTGATTTCTGGGGTCTACCTCTGGAGAGTCCCCTTGTCTCTGGCTCTGGGGACCGGGCATCTGGTGGGGGGGGAGCTAGGATTCTTGTCTCTGTTCTCCTTGAGGTTCTGGCTTCCAGAATGTGTATCTTCTGGGGGGTCCCCAGTCCTGCTTGTGCCACTGGGGCTTGGTCAGTAGGGAGATGCCTGAGGAGGTGCCCTGGCCCTCGGCTCCCGCCTGTCCCCTGGGGAGAGCTCAGGCGGAGGAAGGGCATGACCCGCTCCATCCACCGGCCCGTGTGCTGGGTTTCCAGGGTTCTGGTGGCAGTGGTGGTGGCAGCAGGAATCCTCCAGCTAGCCCTTCTGGGAAGAAAGCCCAGGCTCAAGAGGCGGACGTCCAGCCAGCGGGCAGGCCGAAGGGGCTGCCATGGGCCTCTTTCTGCAACTTCCAGGACATCAGCCACCTGGTGGTGAAAGAACACCGCGTCAGCATCCACCGTCAGGACAACAAGTGCCTGGTGGGGCCTGGGGCTGGGGCCAGGCTGGGCCAGCTGGGGCCTGGGACACCCGCCTGACGTCCCCCTGCTTGCAGGAGCTGACTCTGCCCTCCCGGGCTGCAGCCCTGTCCTTGGTGTCACTGGTGGATGGCTATTTCCGCCTGACAGTCGACTCGAGCCACTACCTGTGCCACGAGGTGGCTCCCCCACGGCTGGTGATGAGTATCCAGGATGGTATCCATGGACCCCTGCTGTGAGTGCTGGGCAGGGTGGGGCGAGGCAGGGCAGGGTGGGCAACCAACTAGACTATGAGCTGTAGGGATTGGTGACTTGAACGTGGTGTATAAATGCGTGTGTGTGCGTGTATGTTGGTGTGTGTATGCATACATGTCTCAGTGTGTGTGTATGTGTGACTGTTCACACCTGTGTGTTCCTGTGTGAGTGCTTGTGTATCCCTGTACATGTGTGCACACGTGTGCATGAGTGTGTGTGTATGTTGTGTGCATGTGCACCTATGTGAGTGCACAGGCATATGTGGTGTGTGTACAGGCATATGTGGTGTGTGTGCACACGTGTGTACACATGAGTATGTGTGTGCACATATGTGTCAGTGTGTGTGTGTATGTGTGCCTTTGCACACACAAGGGGTATGGGCAGTTAAGATATCATGCGAGTGTGTGTTTGGGACTGTCATTGTGCATGTCCCGATGTATAACAGCTGTTTTTTGTGCAACTGTAACAGAAATCCCACAAGTGGGTAGCTTTGAAGAACAGAAAGTTATTTTCTTACAGTTCTGGAGGCTAAAAGTCCGAATCAGGGCGTTGGCTGTGTCACTTCCTTCCTTGTCAGTAGCCCGTGGTCTTCTGTGGCTTGTAGGTGATCCTCACACGGTGTCTGTCTTCCCCTGTGTGTCTCTGTGTCCCTTCTGCTCTTTTGATAACTGAGAAGTGATTACATTTAGGACCCACACTGCTCGGTATGATCACATTAACATACACAGAAAGCCCTCTTTCCAAACAGGATCAGATTTACAGGTACAGGGGACAGGATTTCAGTACATATTTTAAGAGGACACAGTTCAGTCCATAACAGTGCTCAAGTGGCTGTGTTTGAGATCATCGTAGCATGTTTTTACATAGGATAGTGTCTTAGTCATCTAGTGCTGCTATAACAGAAATACCACAAGTGGATGGCTTCAACAAACAGAAGTGTATTCTCTCACAGTCTAGTAGGCTAGAAGTCTGAACTCAGGGTGTCAGCTCCAGGGGAAGGCTTTCTCTCTCTGTGGGCTCTGGAGGAAGGTCCTTGTCATCAGTCTTCCCCTGGTCTAGGAGCTTCTCCAAGCAGGAACCGCAGGTCCAAAGGAAGCGCTCTGCTCCTGGTGCTGCTTTCTTGGTGGTATGAGGTCCCCATGTCTCTCTCGCTTCTCTCTTTTATACATCAAAAGAGATTGGCTCAAGACACAATCTAATCTTGTAGATTAGATTAACTGCCATTAACATCATAGTGATAGGATTTACATCAGATGACAAAACGGTGGACAATCACACAATACTGGGAATCATGGCCTAGCCAAATTGATACACATTTTGGGGGGACATAATTCAATCCAAGACATTCCACCCTTTGGCCCCCAAAAATTCTTATCATTGCCACATGTAAAACATATTCACCTCATCATATCATAGCAAAAATCTTAAATCAACTCTAAGTTCAAAATCTCATCTTCTGCAAAATTCTTCTTTATCTGTGAAATCTAGAATAGAATCAAGTTATCTGCTTCCAAAGTACAATGGTGGAACAGCCACAAGGTAGACATTTCCATTACAAATGGGAGAAATTGGAGGGAAAGAAGGCATAACAGGTACCAAGCAAGTCAGCAGAACACATTACATTAGCCCTCAAGTCTTGAAAATAATCCTCTGATCTCAGATCATTCACACAAGAGCCCTCCCTTCCAGACTCTAGATATTGGCCATACTCTCTGGATTCTGAGTGGAGGCCCCTTGGCCCTGGGCTTCAGCTATACCTTCCAGGCCCACTGGGACAGCAACCCTGCTCCCTTTGCTTTAGGTGCCCCATTCTCCTAGTCCATCTAAGTGGTGACTCTACCCTTAGGAACACCAGAGGCCATGCCTTCACCCTTTGAAACCCCAGAGGTCGTGTCCCTACCCTTTGAGACTGAGGCAGCTCTGCTTCCTGTGTTCCTGGTCTCTTCAGCTTCTGCTTCCCAGTTCCTTGGCTTCTTGGCCCTTCAGGCCTCACCACCCGCATCTGCCCTGCTGGGGCAAGTGTTCCAAAGCTCTGTAGCTCCACTGATAAGTGCCTGGAGGCACCCCACTCCACCAGTAAACTTCAGCCAGAAGGCACTCAGCTTTCTTGTTCTGTGGGTCAGCAAGCCTAGCTCCACTGTTAAGTGCCCAGAGACACCCTGCTCTGCTAGGAAGCCTCCTGCACAAACGCACTCAGCTCTCTTGCCCTGTGGGTCACCTCCAGCGCTGTGTCTCAGTGGTCTCCTGGTTCTGCTGCTGCTGGTCCTCTGCCATTTCTCTGCCGCTTCTCACCGTCTGCACCGTCTCCAGTTTAACAGCTCTCCACATTTTCTTCCAAGTCTTCTATCCATTCACAGTCTCAAAACTGCTTCCACATTTTAGGTATCTGTTAGAGCAGTACCATACTCTCGGTACCAACTTCTGTCTTAGTTATCTAGTGTTGTTATAACAGAAATACCACAAGTGGATGGCTTCAACAAACAAGAAGTTTATTCTCTCACAGTCTAGTAGGCCAGAAGTCTGACTTCAGGGCGGCAGCTCCAAGGGAAGGCTTTCTCTCTCTGTGGGCTCCGGAGGAAGGTCCTTGTCATCAATCTTCCCCTGGTCTAGGAGCTTCTCCGAGCAGGAACCGCAGGTCCAAAGGATGCACACTGCTCCTGGCACTGCTTTCTTGGTGGTATGAGGTCTCCCTGTCTCTCTGCTCGCTTCCCTCTTTTATATCTCAGAAAAGATTGGCTTAAGAGACAATCTAATCTTGTAGATCTCATCAACATAACTGCTGCTAACCATCTCATTAACATCATAGCGATAGGGTTTACAACAAGTAGGAAAATCACATCAGATGACAAAATGGTGGACAGTCATACAATACAGGGAATCATGGCCTAGCCAAATTGGTACACATGTTTTTGGGGACACAACTCAATCCATGACAGATGGGGTGGGTGATTTTGGGGGGACTGTGTGTAGAAGTGGCACAAATGCCGGTGGCTGTTCAGGTGTATGTGTGTGTCTTCCTTGTATGTCATCTCTGAGCAACTCTGACTCATGTAGCTGAGTGTGAAGGTGTCTCTAAGTGCTTATGTGGTCGTCAGGTGTGCATGTGGCTGTGCTGCATGCTGCCAGGACAGGATTTGTAATGATCAGCTTGTCTGGTGGTTGGCCTTGTGCCTGGGTGTCCTACCTGGGACACTGGGACTACCCCTGCAGGTGTCTAAGGAGGTCTCTGACCCTTGTACTACACCTTCGGCAGATGAAGTGCCATTTCACCTTGTAAAGCCTATGGCTTTGTCTGTTGTCATGGCTGGGTGTGTGCTGCTGGTACAGGTGTCTAGGGGCCACGTCAGTGTGTGAGCCACTGCGTGTGTCTGGGCCCATGTGGCTGTGTCACCTTGTACATGCCCGTTTGTGTTTGTGATGGTTGTCATCTCTGAGTTTGTGATGTTGATGCCCCTATGTGGCCATGCTACACTGTGTAAGCAGCTGTATCTGTGTGTCTTAGTTATCTAGTGCTGCTATAACAAATACCACAAGTGGATGGCTTTAACAAACAGAAATTTATTCTCTCATAGTCTAGGAGGCTAGAAGTCTGAATTGAGGGTGTCAGCTCCAGGGGAAGGCTTTCTCTCTCTGTGGGCTCTGGAGGAAGGTCCTTGTCATCAGTCTTCCCCTGGTATAGGAGCTTCTCCAAGCAGGAACCGCAGGTCCAAAGGAAGCGCTCTGCTCCTGGTGCTGCTTTCTTGGTGGTATGAGGTCCCCCGTTTCTCTGCTTGCTTCTCTCTTGTATCTCACAAGAGATTGACTTAAAATACAACCTAATCTTGTAGATTGAGTCCTGCCTCATTAACATAACTGCCATTAATCCCACCTCATTAACATCACAGAGGTAGGATTTACACACATAGGAAAATCACATCAGATGACAAAATGGTAGACAATCACACAATACTGGGAATCATGGCCCAGCCAAGCTGACACACATTTTGGGGGGAACACAATTCAATCCATGACACTGTGGTTGTTGTCCTTTGGGTGTGTGACTGACTACTGACTGTGTGTCACCCTGTGAGCGGCTGTAGCTGTGTCCATGTGTGTTTGTGTATGTGTGTGTGTCCATCCAGCATCTGTGTCAGTGAGTCCGATGGGTGTTTTCCTGTCTCAGTATGGCACCATCTGAGTGGCTGTCTGAAAGCTGTTATGTTCAGGCGTGTGCCTGTGCCCTGTGAATGGCTGTGTCTGTGACGGGACAGTTGTTACGTCTGGGTGTGTGTGTGTCCAGGGTCACTGTTGCCATGTGAGCGGCTATGTCTGACATTTGTCCCAGCTGGGTATGTGCCCCTCTGGGCAGGTTCTGTGTGTCCTTGTTGCCAGGTGTGGGTCTAGCAGTGGCCCTAGGGGCCTGATGGTGCCCCTTGTCCCCCTCTGCCCCCAGGGATCCATTTGTGCTGGCCAAGCTCCAGCCCGAGGACGGTCACTACCTCATCCACTGGAGCACCAGCCACCTCTACCGCCTGATCCTCACGGTGGCCCAGCGTGACCAGGTGGGCGTGGGCAGGCCCCGGGCTAGGGCAGGCACACTCCATGCCTGGATCCCTGCTCACCAACACCCGTGCCACCCCCACCCCACCCCCAGGCACCCGGCTCACAGAGCTTGCGCTTACGGAAGTTCACCATCAAGCAGCAGGCTGGGACCTTTACACTGGAGGGCTGGGGCCGGTCCTTTCCCAGCGTGGGGGCACTGCGGGCCGCCCTGCAGGACTGCTCACTGCGCGTCGGGGAAGACTGCTTCCCTCTGCGTCGCTGCTGCCTGCCACTGCCAAGAGGTGCCCAGGGGGGCCGCAGGGTGGGGGTGGGGTCTCCCATCACAGGAGCCCTCAGTGACTCAGCCCCCGCCCCCAGAGCTCTCCAACCTCATCATCATGCGGGGGCCTCGGGCCAGCCCCAGGCCACTCAACCTCAGCCAGCTCAGCTTCCACCGGGTCTGCCGGGATGAGATCACCCAGGTGTGTGTGTGGGGGTGGGTGCTCCTGCGCCTGGGAGCATGGAGGGTGCTGGGAACTCAGCGGCTGGCTGTTGTCATGGTGACGTTCTCTGCCGTGCTCCCCCAGCTGTCCCACTTGGGCCAGGGCACAAGGACCAATGTATATGAGGGCCTCCTTCGTGTGGAGGGTGAGGGCCCCGAAGAGGACAAGGAGGACAGCGGGGACCCTCCAGTGCCCAGCAGGGGACGTGGGCAGGAGCTCCGAGTGGTGCTCAAGGTGCTGGACCCCAGTCACCACGACATTGCCCTGGTGAGTGAGCACGGCCGGGCCCTGGTGTCTGTGGAGTGGGGGGCATGGTTTGCAGCAACCTTACCTGCTCCGTCCCCACAGGCCTTCTATGAGGTTGCCAGCCTCATGAGCCAGGTCTCCCATGTGCACCTGGCCTTCGTGCACGGCGTCTGTGTGCATGGCTCCGAGAGTGAGTGCCCCCCGCCCCAACTTATAGGCTGACTCCCACTTACACCCAGTCCCTGACCTGTCCCCCTATCCCTAACTGCACCCTGACACCTTATCATCCCAATCCTCACTTGCATCCCATCCCCTGACCGCACCCCTTCCCCTGACTACACCCCAACCCTTGACCTGCACCCCTTCCCCTGACCACACTCCCTCAACCTGCACCCCTTCCCCTGGCTACACCCCAACCCTCAACCTGGACCCCTTCCTCTGGCTACACCACAACCCTCGACCTGGACCCCTTCCCCTGGCTACACTTGAGCTCTCAATTAGATCCCAGCCCCTGATTACACCTTGACCTTCACCTGTACCCCAGGCCTCACCTGTACCCTGACCCTACATCCTGGTACACCTTGACTCCTGACTCCATTTCAGTCTCCATCTACCACCCAAACCCCTCTATACCCAGCCCCCATCTTCCCTCTGACCCCATTAGCACTGACACCAGCGCAGATATGCACCCTGACCCCTAGACCTCAGCCCTGCAGTTCAACCATGCTAAGCCCACTCTACTGTGTGTCCCTCAAAACCCCTGTACCCATCCACCCCCAGCCCTGCCAGTACAACTTCATGTATATGTCTCTCCCGCTTTCCAGCCCAATGCTGGGCCTGCCCGTGACGTGCACCCTCCCAACCCACATCATTCACCCCCACCCTCACCCTCCGTGCCTCCGCCTGTCTACACCCACCCCCAGTTCCCAGCCTTACCATTACCACTTACACTCACTTCCTCCAGGCCCCAGCCCCACACTTTGCCCAAGCCCACTGCTCCCCTCTGCCCTCTGCCCCCACCTCAGCCCATGCTCCATCTTGCATTCTCTGCTTCTCCAGAACCTCCTCAGACACACTCCCAAATCAGACCAAACCTCGCCTGACCTCTGCCCTGACACCCTCAGTCCCAGCCTACAGCCCCCTCTCCTGCCCTGGAGGGTGGGTGCCAGGGGTGGTCTGGGCCTTTGCAGACATCCTGGTGACGGAATATGTGGAGCACGGGCCCCTAGACGTGTGGCTGCGGCGGGAGAAGGGCCATGTGCCTGTGGCCTGGAAGGTGGCAGTGGCCCAGCAGCTGGCCAGCGCCCTCAGCTACCTGGTTTGTGGCCTGTGGGCAGGCCTGGGTTGACGGGGGAGGGCCAGGGTGACCTCAGTGTTGGGGTGGGGAGGCCTTAGTCCACACACTGGCCCTGGGAGATCTTTCCAGCACCCAGCCGTGGCCGCGGACCTCCCCAGCTCAGACGCCCCTGTGGCTCCCATCGCCTTCAGGAGAACACCCAGCTCCTCAGCCTGGCGTCCCGGGCCCTGTGGCGTTCTCTCTTGCCATTCATCCCCCACCCCTCCTGCTCCGTCATCCCAGTTTCCGAGTTGCCCCTCCTGCACTCAGTGTTTACTGGGCACCTCTGGGTGGCCAGGCCCTGTCCTAGGCCCTGGGGACACAACAGGCAACGAAACCAAAATTTCTGTCCTGGGAGCAGGCATTTTAGTTGAGGAGAGACCAACCAGAGGCACTAAGTATGTTACATAACATGTTAGAAAGTAGTAAGAACTGTGCCAAAGAGGGAGGAGATAAGGACTTGCTTCAGTTTAGGGAAGAAGTGAAGTCTGAAGCAGGCAGGTCAGGGAATGCCTCCCAGGGCCACCTGAAGGCAGTGAGGAAGGGGCCCTGAGGGCATCTGGGGGAAGCGCTTCTGGCAGAAGGAACAGCCAGGGCAGAGGCCCTGGGGAAAGGGCCACCTGGCATGGGTGTGAGGACAGCAGTGGGGTCCTCTGGCCTTTTGTCCCCAGCCAAGAGCCTTGGCCACCAGCTCTGTACCCAGTGCTGCCCAGTCACAATGACAACGTACTGGTATTCTGATAATGACAGTGAATGTGTTTGCCATCTGGCTGTCCCTGTGGGGGCCACATGGGGTGGGGACTGGGGGTGGGGTCTGCATCCCCCACCAATGACCATGCCCCTCTCCTGCCCACCCAGGAGGACAAGAACCTGGTTCATGGCAACGTGTGTGGCCGGAACATCCTGCTGGCCCGGCCAGGCCTGGCAGAGGGCACTAGCCCCTTCATCAAGCTGAGTGACCCCGGCGTGGGCCTGGGCACCCTCTCCAGGGAGGGTGAGGAGTTGGGAGGTCCTGGGCACAGGGACGGGCCTCCTCTACACTCCTCATCCTCAGTGACCTCTCACCCTGACCCCCAGAGCGGGTGGAGCGGATCCCCTGGATGGCCCCTGAGTGCCTACCCGGTGGGGCCAACAGCCTGAGCACGGCAGCTGACAAGTGGGGCTTCGGTGCCACCCTCCTGGAGATCTGCTTTGATGGTGAGGCCCCTCTGCAGGGCCGCGGCCCCTCCGAGGTACGTTCAGGGGACCCCCACCCTCCCTACAAAGAAGGCCGGGCACCTGCGAGGAGTCACGGGGGCAGAGTCTTCTTACTGTGCAGCCTCTGAGCCCCAGGTAGCCCTCTATTGGGGGTAACTGTTGTCGTGACCTCACAAGGTGGTTCTGGGGCTCAGGAGTAGTGCCTGGTACCCAGAAAGCCAGTCAGGGACAGGCTGCAGGGTAGAATGACCAGGGCCGTGACAGAGGAGGTACAGCTGTGGGGGGCCCCGGAGGATGCCCCTGACCCAGCCTGAGGGATCCAGCACGGCTGCCAGAGAAGGTGTCATAGAAGTTCAGAATTGTCCTGTGAGTGCGGCAGGAGGGCAGTCGAGGCAGGGGGCACAGCCTGTGCTGAGGCTCTGCGGTGTCGAGGGAGCTGCAGTTTGCAGGGGCTTTTTGAGGGTGGAGGGATGAGGGGCCAGGAGCAGAGGTGGGGAGAAGCTGCAGCATGGCAGAGTAAGCTGGACTTGGGTTTGAGTCCTAGGTCTGTAGCCATGAGCAAGTCCTCTCCTCATTGCCGAGCCTCAGCAGCCTCATCCGTAGAGTGGGAATGACAAGGGCACAGACCTGGCCAGTCCAGCCCTGCTGCTCTGGGGTTGACTCTGCCCCATAGGGGAGGGGCTCCAGTCCAGGGACAGGACACTGACCCCTGAGCGTTCCCTCTCCCACAGAAGGAGCGTTTCTACCAGAAGCAGCATCAGCTGCCCGAGCCCTCGTACCCAGAGCTGGCCACCCTCACCAGCCAGTGCTTGACCTATGAGCCGGCCCAGCGGCCGTCCTTCCGCACCATCCTGCGTGACCTCACTCGGCTGCAGCCCCACAGTGAGCCCCACCCCAGCTCTGGGGCCCTGGGGGGAGGGCCCCCGAGGCTGGGATCCCTGCTGAGGCCGGCACAGTGAACCAAGGTGTCCCGGCTCAAGGGGTGCACCCTTTGCTAGTTCACTCAAGGACCAGTGGCTGCTGCGAGCCCTCCTGAATGTTTTGCTTGGAGAGAGAGACAACTGCTCTGGGGGAATTAGATCCTTTCAGCTTATGTTCTTTTCTATGTTGATGAAAAGCTTGTGACCTCACCCAGTCTCGGAACATCCCAGGTGTCGGTTATGATGCAGCTGACCCTGTGCATTTGGGATAGGAAATGGAATTTTCCAGCTGTTGTAAAAAAAAAAAAAAAAAGGGTTTCCTTACCTCTGGGATAGGATGCTGGGGGAGCAGTTGCCCACTTCTTGTGCCCCCCAAAAAAGTGGGCCTGCTGGGAAAGGGCCGGTCCTGGCCTCTTCTTCTACGTCCTTTTTAGATCTTGTTGATGTCTCAGCTGTGAGCCCGGACTCCCCGGCGTCAGACCCCACGGTTTTCCACAAGCGCTATTTGAAAAAGATTCGGGATCTGGGCGAGGTGAGGGCGGGGCCTGCGGGTCGGGGGCGGGGCCTGAGCCGGGAAGGCCACCTGGTGGGGCAGGATTTGGGGATATACCTAAGGAAAACCCAGCGTGGCTTGGAGGACGTTCACGGGAGATATGAGCGGGGCTTGGCCTAGAAGCTTCTCAGCTTCTTGGGAGGCCCAAGGGAGGCCTAGGCCCCAAGAAATCCATCAACGGGAGTAGGTGGGACCTGTTGTTTTGGGGTGCCGTTGAATCGATTCCGACTCAACTGCCCCATACGGTTTCCTAGGCTGTAATCTTTACGGGAGCAGATCGCCAGGTTTTCTCTACCGCAAGCAGCTGGTGGGTTTGGACTGCCTGGCTCTCAGCAGCTGAGCACTTACAACCTTTGTGTCACTAGGGCTCCTTAGGTGGCCCCTAGGGCTTTGCAAAACATACCTGCCAGGGGACGGGGTCTGGGAGGCGGGGTCGGGGCTTCTCTGGATGGGTCTGACCCTTCCGCGTGCTCCGGCCAGGGTCACTTCGGCAAGGTCAGCTTGTACTGCTACGACCCGACTAACGACTGCACTGGCGAGATGGTGGCCGTGAAGTCCCTCAAGGCAGGCTGCAGCCCCCAGCTCCATTCGGGTTGGAGGCGCGAGATCGACATCCTGCGCACGCTCTACCACGAGCACATCATCAAGTACAAGGGCTGCTGCGAGGACGCAGGTGGGCGGACCGGTGGGGCTGGCCTGGTCAATTGGTTTCCCAACCACAGGCTGCGCCATGGTCTGCGGGGCAGGCTGCCTCTTTGCCACCGGGAGGGCACTGTTAGAGCTGTTAGGGCTCTTCCTTGCCTGGGGGCGGGATCTGGAATGGGCAGAGCCAGGAGGCCCGTCCCACGTGTGGGCAGGACCACGTGGGGGCTGACTTGGCCTGCCCCCCCCACCTTGTGCCGTGCCTGGGAGCCCAGAGTTGGCTCTGCAGGGCTCGGGTGGGCGGGGCGGCCTCTCCTGTACCTGCCCCCACTGACGCTCATCTCCGCTGCAGGCGAGAAGTCGGTGCAGCTGGTCATGGAGTACGTGCCCCTGGGCAGCCTCCGAGACTACCTGCCCCGGCACAGTGTGGGGCTGGCTCAGCTGCTGCTCTTCGCCCAGCAGATCTGCGAGGTGGGCCCGCCCTTCCCCTGCTCCAAAGCGGCCCCCTCCTGTCTGCTCGCCAGCCCTGTCCTTGCTCTCTCGGCTTGGTCTCTGGTTCTTGGGCTGATACCTCCGGGTCCGGACCATTCGCTCTTTCACTTGGCCACACCCCTAACAGGCCTAGTCTCCTCTTGCTAGGACCCGCCCCGCCAATTTGGCCACACCCAGCAGGCCTGGTCCCTCCCAGCTCGCCCGTCCAGGCCCAGCATCCCTACCTCGGCCCCACCCCAGCTTCCCAGCTCTGCCCTCTCTTGCTTGGCCCCACCTGCCATCCTGCCTGCTCTCCGGACTGGGACCCGCACGCCTGACCTGCCCGTCCCCCAGCCATCCTGGCCACCATCTTCAGTTCCCACTGCCGCCTGCTCCCCACTGATCGAACTCACCCCGCCCCCAGGGCATGGCTTACCTGCACGCGCAGCACTATATCCACCGAGACTTGGCTGCCCGCAACGTGCTCCTGGACAATGACAGGCTGGTCAAGATCGGGGACTTTGGCCTGGCCAAGGCCGTGCCTGAAGGCCACGAGTACTACCGCGTGTGCGAGGACGGGGACAGCCCCGTGTTCTGGTGACCAGGCGGGACAAGGGGGGGTACCAGGGTCTCCTGGAGCAGGCAGGGTGGAAGAGACACGTTAGTCCCAATGAAACTGCCCCCCTTTAAGGTGTGGGACCCCAACAGGGGCCAGAGGGGTTCTTAGTCCTAGGTGAGGGCTGGAGCCTGGTCTGACCTCTCAACCTGCATCTGTCCCCAAGCCTGAGTGCCCGCTCCCCCCAGGTACGCCCCAGAGTGCCTGAAGGAGTGCAAGTTCTACTATGCGTCTGACGTCTGGTCTTTCGGGGTCACCCTGTATGAGCTGCTGACCCGCTGCGACTCCAGCCAGAGCCCCCCCACGGTGAGAACCAGGCTCCCACCCCAGAGTTCACCAGAGGAGTTAGGAAGGCATATGTTCGAATCACAGTGCCTCACCCCTACCCTAGCAAGCAGCTATAACCTGTCTGACCCTCGAGGTCCTGATCTGTAAAATGGGCCATTCGTAGTGCAGAGTTTTGTGTGTCAGTGACAGAAACCCTACTCAGATGGACGTAGGCAAAACAGGAATGGCTGATTCTGCTACATATTTGGAAACTCCAGGGGTGGCTGGGACAGGCTTGATCTAGCCTCTCAGCTGCCATCAGGACTCCAGTTCTCGTTGTCTCTCTGTTCTTCTGTACTTTGTAGGAGCACCCCCTCTCAGGCAGACTCTCTCTCTGTTGTGGCAAAGGCAACCCCATCCCCCAGCTGAGGGAACTAGGGGCCCTTCTCTCCTCTTTCCAGCAAAATTCTCAGGACTGTCTCTAATTGGCCCACCTTGGCTCATGTGTCTACCACAGAGCCAATCAATGTGTAGCCATGAACCACAATGACTGGCCAGGCCTGGGGGAAGGAGCCAGGAATGTGTTAAGGGTTTATCCCCAAAGCAAATCAGGCTGCCTTAATAGAAAAGATTCTGGGCAAGCAGAAACAGCATGCTGTGAAGCTTAATAGTAACAGCAAACACCTAATTCAGACTTATTTATGAACGTTAGTTTACCTAATTTTCACAATAACCCAGGCAGTGGAGGTTGTTATTGCCCCATTTTACGGATGAGAAAACTGAGGCCCAGTGAGGTGAAGTTCTAAGTCCAAGGTCATACACCTGAGAAGTGGTAAAAGTGAGCCTAGAACCCATGCAGTCCAGCTGTAGCATGTGAGCTCCTGACCAGCAGGCTGCACTGCCTCTTGAAAGGAGCTTGTCTTGTGTCTTCCTTAGAAATTCATCGAGCTCATAGGTCTCACCCAGGGACAGATGACGGTGCTGAGGCTCACTGAGTTGCTGGAACAAGGGGAGAGGCTGCCACGGCCCGAGGCATGTCCCTGTGAGGTGAGACCTCCCCTCTTCCCCTTGTCTCCTGGTCCCCGCCAGTGGGTTGTGGAGAGAGCAGGGCCCAGCCCCAATTTTTCCTTCCCCAGATCTATCACCTCATGAAGAACTGCTGGGAGGCAGAGGCCTCCTTCCGCCCGACCTTCCAGAACCTCATCCCCATCCTCAAGACAGTCCATGAGAAATACCAAGGCCAAGCCCCCTCGGTGTTCAGCGTGTGCTGAGGTGTGCTGGGAGCGCTGTGCGGGAGGAGATTAGACCAAATGGTACCCAAGATGGACCCCAGAGGGGAGTCCTCCACACCCACTCCTGTGCCTTACTCCTTTCTGGAGACCCCGCCTCAGTGAACTAACTTTCTTCGGCCATGAGTCTAACTCAGGTCCCTGAGGGAGCTGGGAAGGGCAGGGCAAGGTGCTATTCAAGCCCTTGAATCTGATCCTCTGTTCTTCTCCCAGCTCCCGCCCTTTGGACTCACTCTCCCTAGTGGACCAGTAATGAACTCCTCTTTCCTCTGCTGGAGGCTGTGGCCCTTGGGGCCCTTGTTCAGCCAGGCGGGCTGACTGGAGTCTGCCCTCTTGGGGACTGCAGCTAGAATGAGACAATGCAGAGGAGGCTAAATTCAGCTGTTAAACCTTTACTCACCTCTGACTCGCCAGCTAGTGCCTAGACCAGTGCCTGATACACAGAAGGCACTCAATACTTACTGAGTGCAGAGTCTTTGGGGGTCCACATGCCCTGTAGATAAGACCCCCAGTTTCACCCTCTCCTCCCTGTGTGACATCAGGCAAGTGGCTTCCCCTTTCTGGGCCTCCACTCTCAACTGTAAAATTGGGACCGTCCCACTTGCTACCTCATGGGACTAATGTAAAGGGCTAATGAGGTTGCGTATGTAAAATGCTTAGCAGACTGCAAACAGGAAGTGCTTAATAAACATTCTGTATTCTTGTTACTCTGGTGTTGGCCAAAGTGTTTCTACCTAACGGATGTTACTTGAGATGATGATGTAGTCAGACACGTCTGTGAAAGGCAGTTCAATAATTCTGTTTCCTACAGGACTTCTAAAGACCTTTGTGTATTGAAACTCTCCTGATTGAACACGCTATTTTAACAGCAATCACTTTTTGTAACATTTTCCAAAATGAATTTTTCACTATAATTAAAAAACTTCTTTTGGAGGCATTGTTAGTTCAGTGGTAGAATTGTCACCTTCCATGAGGGAGACCCAAGTTCAATTCCTGGCCAGTGCACCTCGTGCACAGCCACCATCCGTCAGTGGAGGCTTGTGTGTTGCTAAGATGCTGAACAGGTTTCAGCGGAGCTTCCAGACTAAAACGGACTAGCAAGAAAGGCCTGGTGATCTACTTCTGAAAATCAGCCAATGAAAGCCTCATGGATCACAATGGTTTGATCTACAAGCAATCATGGAGACGGTGCAGGACCAGGCAGTGTTACATTCCATCGTGCAGGGGGTCACCGTGAATCAGAGGACTACTCCGTGATAGCTAACAACAACAATACTGACATGGTTCAAAATTCAAAAAGTACATAAGAATGGGCAGTAAAATGTCTCTTTCCTCTGTCCCTCTGCCACCTCTTTCTTATCCCCGGAAGCAACCAATGTCCTCAGGTTTCCTATGTTTGCTTCTAGAAATATTTTATCCAGATACAAGGAAATCTGCATATATATATGCTTTCCCATCTTTTGCAAAAATACCATGCTCTACCATACAGAGCTTCTACTCTGTGTCTTGCTTTTTTTGTTTGTTTTACATAATAGATCCTGGAATAGTCCCACATACCAAGGCATTCAGAAGGTCTTCATTCTATTTTATGATTGTGTAGTAGGTCCCTGGGTGGTGCAAACAATTTGTGCTCGATTACTAACCTAAAAAGGTTGTCAGTTCGAATTCACCCAGCGACACCGTGGAAGAAAGACCTGGCAATCTGCTTCCGTAAAGATTACAACCAAAAAAACCCTGTGGAGCAGTTCTACTCTGTAACACATGGAGTTGCCATGAGTTGGAATTGACTTGATGGCAACAGCTTTGTTTTGTTTTGTTTTGTTTTTAATGGCCCATTGCTTAAATGTTATCAGCATTTGTCCCCAGCTGGCGTTCTTGTAGGAGCCCTGGTGGTGCAGTGGTTAAGAACTCAGCTGCTAACCAAAAGGTTGGTAGTTCAAATCCACCAGCTGCTCCTTGGAAACTCCATGAGTCAGAATCGACTCAATGGCAACAGCTTTGGTTTTGGTTTTTGGGGTTCTTGTAGGAGCCCTGGTGGCACAGTGTTTAAGCGCTTGGCTGCTAACCAAAAGG
>NW_004443993.1:1848328-1884877 GCF_000243295.1 Trichechus manatus latirostris
CGACTCAATGGCAACAGCTTTGGTTTTGGTTTTTGGGGTTCTTGTAGGAGCCCTGGTGGCACAGTGTTTAAGCGCTTGGCTGCTAACCAAAAGGGCGCCGGTTCAAACCCCACCAGCCATTCCTTGGGAGAGAGATGTGGCAGTCTGCCTCTGTAAAGATTACAGCCTTAGCAACCCTATGGAGCAGTTGTACTCTGTCCTGTAGGGTCACTATGAGTCGGAATCGAGTCGATGGCAAACGGTTTGGTTTTTTGATTTTGGTGTTCTTGTAGGTCATTTCCAATCCTTCCTGTTCCTATGATGCTGCTGCAGTGAGTGACTGTCTCACCCATGTGCAAGGAGACTGTAGGATGAATATCCAGCCATGGAGTGACTGGTTGTAGGGTCTGGGCCTAGTAATTTTGAAAGATGCTGCCACTCTGTTTTAATAGTTGATAGAGTAGTTCTCCCCTCATTCTTTCTTCAGAATTATCTTGGCTTACTCTTGTGCAGTTACTTTTGTTTTTTTTTTTTTTTTGGAACCTTTTATTATGGACAGTTTAAAGCATATTCAAAACCAGAGCGATTAAGATAACCTGCACTTATCTGTCACCCAGCATCACCAGTTTTCAATACCCACGGCCAGTCTTGTTCAACACTGCCGCTATCCCAATCCCATAGACATCATATCATTTCATCTGTAAAAACCTCGTTAGGTATCTCAAAACATAATGACTCAAACAACCACAATATCATTATATCATTATCATACCTAAAATTAACAATAATTCTTCAGTGTCATTGTATGACCTGCCAGTGCGTAAACTTCCCCGATTGTCTCTTAAATATTTGTTTACAGTTTGTTCCAATAAAAATCCAAAGTCCACATGCTGCCTCAGATGAGTTCCTGTAAGACTTAAATTCCGGGTTCCCCTCCTTCTGTTTTTTTCTCCCTTGCAACATATTTGCTGAAGAAACCAGGTTGTTCGTCTGGTAGAGTTTCTGCTGCGGTCTTTGTGGTGGTTTATCGATCTCCTCCGAAATTCCTATAAACTTTTGGTCAGATTCGGTTTCACTCTTTGGGAGAGACCTCGCCACGGGAAGCATTGTACTCTCGGCAGAGAGCACACACGGTCTGGCTGACCCTCCTTCTGTGACATGAGCAGCCTCAGGGTTCCATGCCCTGATCTATCAGGGTGCAATTTTTATTTTCCAGCACTTCTGAAATTTTCAAACGTACAGGAAAGTTGAAAGAACTGCACAGTGGCCACCCCTGGATTCCACAATGTGCTGCTCAACTTGCTGCTAACTGAAAAGTTGGAGGTTTGAGTCCTCCCAGAGGCACCTCAGAACAAAGGCCTGGCGATCTACTTCCAAAAACTCAGCCATTGAAAACCCTATGGAGTGCAGTTCTACTCTGACACACATGGGGTCACCACGAGTTGGGGTTGACTGGACTGCAGCTGGTTTAATTTGCTTTATTACACTGTATCTCTCCGTCTCTCCATCCCTCTGCTCCATCTCATGTTTTGGGTGCAAATCAAAATAGGTGGATGTCATTATTCATTATTTTTAATACAACTTTTCTCATGAAATACCCTGCTAGAGTTTCAACAGGATTGCAAGCCCTGATGTCTTTGCAGTTTGGAGTGGTATTTCCCCACCTGAAGGGGTCCGTGGAACTTCACAAGATGAGATTTGTCACTGCTGGGCTGTGTCCACTTAATCTTCCAACTTCCTGTGCCTCCTGAGGCAGTTCATGTCACTTTTCTGAACTTGTTTCCTCAGTTGTAAAAAGGGAAAAAGCAGGGGCCTTGTGGGCTTGGAGCCCTGATGGCACAGTGTTTAAGAGCTACAGCTGTTAACCAAAAGTTCGGCAGTTCAAATCTACCAGCAGCTCAAACCCTATGGGTCAGTTCTACTCAGTCCTGTAGGGTCACTATGAGTTGGAATTGACTCGACGGCAGTGGGTTTGGGCTTGGTTCGTGGGCTCAGGGTGAGGGTTAGATATGTGCCGGGCAGGGTGTTAAACTCTGTACATGTATTAAAGTGCTCAGTTGTCACATCACCCCAGGAGGGAGCATTGTGATCACCGTGTTACTGTTGAGATGACAGAGGCAGCTCAGGCTTCAGCCCAGTGAGCCCTGTGAGGCGGCTCCCACCCACCCTGCTGTGGACACTGGGGTGCAGCTGTGAGGTCTCCGGCTCTGCGTTAGGTCCTTGTGTGCTTGGTTCAGCTCACTGGCACCTCTAGAAGGTTGCTGTTGTGAGTTGCCATTGAGCCGGCTCCAACCCATGGTGACCTCATGTACAACAGAATGAAATGTTGCCCAGTCCTACAGCATCTTCGCAGTCGGTATACTCGAACCCATTGTTGTGGCTACTGACTATTTTGAGTGCCTTCCAACCTAGGGGCTCATCTTCCAGCACTATATCGGACAATGTTCTGTTGTGACCTATAGGGTTTTCACTGGCTAATTTTCAGAAGTAGATCACCAGGCCTTTCTTCCTAGTCTGTCTTAGCCTGGAAGCTCTGCTGAAACCTGTCCACCGTAGGTGACCCTGCTAGTATTTGAGATACTGGGGGCATAGTTTCCAGCATCACAGCAGCATACACAAGCCACTACAGTACGACAACCTGACAGACAAGTGGTGGTCTAGAAGGTGGGGGCTCTGGACATGCCCACTTTACAGATGAAACTCAGGGTGGGACGGTTCCAGCGCAGCGTGACACATAATAGCGGATACTTCATATTGCTCCTGGGCCTGGGGAGCACCCTGTCTTCCCACCCCCATCAAGCTCAGACATCAGTGTTTCATGCTCTGGGGTCGTGTCTTCCCATCCAGGTGGGACAGTCGTCACTCCTGTCTTCCAGAGACTTGGCTGCCACTGCCACCCCACTTCCTCTTGGGCTCCCCACTTCTCTGCTGACTCCCTCTTGGCCCAAGGGACCAAGCCCCTGGCAAGACCTACCCCCTACAGGGCAGGGTTGGGAGTAGGGAGGGCACAGACATCACCTGTCTCCTTTGCCAAGGGACATCTGTGCTTTGTCTGTGAATCACGTATTAGGACAACTTCCCCAGGAGTTCACAGAAGCCTGTGAGGACCCCACAAGAAGATTTCAGAGGTCAAAAGACCCCCAACCCGTGTACCAAATTTCTGTGTGCATTCATTCAGCAAATATTCGTTGAGCACCTACTGTGTGCCAGACACGGTTCTAGTCACTGGGATACAGCAGTGAGCTAGGCAAAAGTTCCCGCCCTTATATTTTAGGTGAGAGAGACATTCAAGGAGCAGGAAGAAAAAAAAAAGGTTAGTAAATTATAAGTGTGTTAGAAGGTGATGAAAGAAAAAGCAGTAAATAAATTGTAAATATATTAGAAGTGATTTATGGGGACAACAGATAAAGCCTAAGATCGAGTGACAGTTGTAAAATGGGTATCCAGGTGTGGTGCAACGACTTCCTTTATGTGGCCTTTTACTTTGGTTCTTTGAAAAAACAGCTTGAGAGATTTTTTCCCCTAAGGCCTGAGGAATTACCTTGCCCTAGTTTTCTACCCTAGAGCATTTGTTACTTTTGTCCAGGTTGATTGACATTTCCAGGGTAAACTGTAAACAACTTGATTTGATACTTTTTGTCTGATCCTGGGCTGCAGCCTGCCCTATGATTGGTATGCACCTTGCAGGGATTGGTCAATAGACTTTGCAAATGAGATGAGTTGTAGCCTAGTATGTAAATTAAGTGTCTGAGGCCTACTGAAAGGGATTGGTCAGTTTGTGCCCACCCCCACTGGGAGGGGCCATGCCTTGAAATTGACAAGGAATTGTGTATATAAGCAGCCACTATTACAGAGGTTTTTGAGACAGAAAGAAGGAGAAAGAAGCAGAAAGGAGAAAAAAGAGAGAAGCAGAGAGAGAGAGGAGGCAAGAAGCCTTCTAAAAGAGCTGTAACACAGGTCAAGAGCCATAACACTGAAGACAGCAAGGGACCAAGTGGCAGAGCTGGCAGCGACAGGCCCAGAAGGGGCCCAACGGCAGAGTTGGCAGTGATGGATGGCAGGGCCAAGAGGGACCTGTCCTCAGGTGGCTAAGAGGAGGTCTGTCCTGCACTGAAGAAGAGGAACTTTGCCTATATGCTTCCTGAACCTGATCCCAAGTTGTACGCCTGTTGCTTCCTTAATAAACCACTTAGGTGTAAATATGGTCCGTGAGTTTTGTGTGGCCATTGCAACAGATTATCGAACTGGAAGAGAAGTAGAGTGCTGTGGGAGGGATGGTTGGTGTCAGAAATGGTAAAAAGGTTGGAAGGTGGAGTTATGTTTGATCTCCACCTCATATAGTGATTAGCCTTGGGCTGATCTTGAATTGCATAAAGTTAGGTTCTGATGCTACTACTGATACTACTACTACTCCTCCTCCTCCCATTTTACACCTGGGAAGGCCTCACCTGAGCAGATGGAGGTGAGGGAGGAGCCATGTCCCTCTGTGTAAAAGTAAAGCAGTCCAGGCAGAGGGAACATCATCATGTGCGAAGGCCCCAAGGGAGGACTGGGCTGGATGGGTGGTGTGGGTTTGAGGCACAGCAGAGAAGCCAGTATGGCTGGAGCAGAGAGAGGTGAGGAGACTAGGAGGAGCTGAGGGCAGAGGGATCCTGAGCAAGCAAAAGGAGCAGCTAGGCCCAGGCGAGGAGTCTGGAGGGTGTGAAGCAGAGGGAGCAATGGGACTTGATTCGCCTTTTGAGTCGGTCTCTCAAGAACTATGGGAAGTGGATTGTTTGGGGGACAGAGCAGCAGCGGAGAGACCCAGTTGAGGGGACTTCCAGGCAAGAGGGGGCGTGGTGTGGCCTTAGGGATGGGGAAAGTGGATGAATACAGGGCACCATCAAGGCCCTCAACAAAGTCCTTCTTAGAGACTTTGGACAGAGGCATTGGAGGAGGTGAGGAGGCTGGTGGAGAGGTGAGAGAGAAGAGAGAGACAGAGAAAGTGGGAAGGCAGGGCTGGTGGAGGAAGGGGAAGGGAGGAAAGAAGGCAGAGCAGCTTTCTTAGAGTGAAGAGACCAGCTGGAGGGGCAAGGGCAAGCACAGGGGTAAAGCCCAGTTACAAGTGGTGTCTTCGAGACAATGGCTCAGGACTCGTTCCAAAAACACCTTGCCTTGGCGCTGTGTGCAGAGAATGGAGGATCCTCAAGGTCTTCAAAGGTAAAGGGCCTTCAGGAGCTATGGCCTAGCTCAGGGTCGGCACAGGGCCTGGCACATAGTAAGTGCTCAATAAATGTGGGTTCTGTTCATTTTGATGGCATTGCTTACCCTAGGGGGTCACCCATTATCACCCTCAAATCCCTTATTTATCCCCCAGAAATGTTAAGATTTCACACCAGCCCCTTGAGGCTGTGCTTAAAATTCCCCCATTGCTGCCCGTTTGAAAGTTTGCCTTGAAATCACACCTTATCGCCTCAGGGACATTTCCTAGAGCCCCCCCCCCACCCCCCGCGCCGTTAACTTCCTTTCTGGGGACCAATCACCACCTCACCCAGGTCCAGCAGGAAGGAGATGTCTCATTACCCCCTCCCCCGCCTCCCCCCCCAGGGTCCCCAGCACTGAAAACAAAGGAAGCCAGTTGTGTTAACACTTCCTGTGGGTTCACTTGGGGGCCAGCACCGCAGCTGAGGTCTGCCCTGTCAGAGACCTGCCAGCGCCCAGCACCAACCCACTCCTGGGCCTCCTGGGCCCCACACCTGCCCAGGTAGCCCCCCTCTGGGGCCACAGAGAATCCCCCTGCCCCTCCCTGGGCCTGGCCACAGTGCAGGCCCTGACTTCTGCAATCCTAACTGCCACTTCCGTTCCCTGGGCGACCTGCCCAGCCCTTTCACAGCCAGCACATCATCAGGGCAACTTTTCCCTGAAGACTGGCCACCATGGTGCCCTTGGGGCCACTGCTCTGGGCCCGCCAGTCTCTGCTCAGCCTCCTGCTGCTGGTCTGCTGTCTGCTGCCCCCAGGTGAGAGCCTGGGAATGGGGGACTCGTAGGTTGGGGGTAGGGAACGGAGAAAGCACAACTGCCTGCATCCTGCTGGCCTGGTTGGTGCACGCCCTTCCTGGAACTGACAGGGCCTCCCCCATGTCCTCTGGAGAAAGTCATGGCTCCTTAACTTGGCCTCAGGACTCCACATGGCCTGGTCCCTTTGTGTGATTTGTGCTACACGCACACTCTCTCCCGGAGCCATCAGGACCCCCGGCCTTTGCCTATGCTATTCCCTCTACCAGGAACATTCTTCCCTTCTACTTGGCTATCTCCTATTCACCCTTCACAACTGACTCTAGGTGTCCCCTCCTCCAGGAAGCCTTCTGTGACCCACCCTCTCCTTTAGGCTGGATAAGGGCCTCCCTCAGAATTCTCCCTGTCCCTGATCATCTGTCTTCCCCACCAGACTGTGAGCACCTTGAGGGCAGGCACCATGCCTAAGCTGTATCCCCTCATATCCCAGCACAAGGAGGGGACCTGCAGAGGGGTGGGTGGGGGGAAACTGGAACAGTCAGCAGAGCTTCCCCATGCCCCCGCAGGTGCCCAGGGGCAGGCATCTTCACTGCGGGTGGAGCCCCAGGACCCGGTGGTGCCTACTGGAGGGTCGCTCTTGGTGAATTGCAGTGCTGACTGCCCCAATCCCAGTCAAATTGCCCTGGAGACGGCCTTGTCCAAGGAGCTGGTGGACAGTGGCCTGAGCTGGTCAGCCTTCCAGCTCAGCAATGTGACTAGCGACAGTAAGATTATCTGCTCCAGCTTCTGCAGTGGCAACCAGATTACAAGCACTACAGGCATTACTGTGTACCGTAAGTGGACGGGGCTGGTGGTGGGCAGTGGGCAGCAGGTGGCGGCTGAGTCTGCAGGAATGGACCAGGGCTCTGACCCAGGGCTGGACCTGGATGTGCGTGTGTGTGTGAGAGAGAGAGAGAGAAAAAGAGAGACATACATCTCAACCTTTTGCCAGGGCTCCAGTTATGAAATCAATTTATTTGGGTCCCAACAAGCTATTTTTAAAATGTTATCTCGTGTCTTTTATTTATTACTTTTATTTTGATGGTAGGTAAAAATTCATGTGGCTCAAAACCCAAAAAATATTAAAAGGTGTAAAGTAAAATTGACATTTGCCTAGTGCTGACTGCACGTGGCACTGTTTGAAGGGCTTGACACATATTTGTTCATTCAATTTTCACAAAAGCCCTGGGAGGTAGGTGCAGTTACAAGCTTCATTTCACAGACAAGGAAACAGAGGCTCAGTAGGATGAAGTCACTTGCCAGTTGCAGTTCGGCATCCAAGTTTCTGCTCTTGAAGGTCATCTTTCTTCCCAGCCCTTCCAGCCCCGTTACCAGTTTCTTACGCATCCTTTCAGAGTTTCTCTGCATTTTAAAAAATAGACTAAACTGGAAAGTAGCAGAATATGTCACACATAGTGACTACTGTTTTGTGAAGGCTTTGTAAGTGAATGTAGCATACGTGTCTGAGATTATAAGTATGCTCCTGTGGGTTTGTGTGTGTGTGCCTGTGTCTGTGAGTCAGTTTTGCATGTGCTTATGTGTTTGTCCATGAGCCTATGTACCCGTGTGTGTGTCACTATCTGTGTGTGTCCATGTGTGAGCATACATGTATATCTGTATGTTAGTGTATGTCTGTCTGTGTGGGTATCTGTGTGTTTGTGTGTGCCTGTAGCTGTGTGTGCCTGCGTGTACGTGTCTATCTCTGTGTGTGATGTTAGTGAATGCATCTGTGCATCAGTATCTGTGTCTTTTAGTATGTGTCTCTGTTGTTATTGTTAGGTGCCATTGAGTCAGTTCGGACTCACAGCGACCCTAAGTACAAAAGAATGGAACACTGCCCAGTCCTGCACCATCCTCACGATCATTGCTATGTTTGAGCCTATTATTGCAGCCACTGTGTCAATCTATCTTATTGAGGGTCTTCCTCTTTTTTGCTGACCCTCTACTTTACCAACCATGATGTCCTTCTGCAGGGACTGGTCCCTCCTGACAACATGTCCAAAGTATGTGAGATGTAGTCTCACCATCTCACTTCTAAGGAGTATTCTGGCTGTACTTCTTCCAAGACAGATTTGTTCTTTCGTCTGGCAGTCCATAGTATATTTAATGTTCTTCGTCAACACCGTAATTCAAAGGCATCAGTTCTTCTTTGGTCTTCCTCATTCCTTGTCTAGCTTTCACACGCATATGAGCCGATTGAAAATATCATAGCTTGGGTCAGGTGCACCTTAGTCCTCAAAACAACATCTTTGCTTTTTACACTTGAAAGAGGTCTTCTGCAGCAGATTTGCCCAATGCAGTGCACTGTTTGATTTCCTGACTGATGCTTCCATGGGTGTTGATTGTGGATCCAAGTAAAATGAAATCCTTGACAACTTCAATATTTTCTGTTTATCATGATTTTGCTTATTCATCCAGTTGTAAGGATTTTTGTTTTCTTTATGTTAAAGGGTAATCGATACTGAAGACTGTAGACTTTGATCTTCATCAGTAAGTGCTTCGAGTCCTCTTTACTTTCAGCAAGTGAGGTTGTGTCATCTGCATATTGCAGGTTGTTAATGAGTCTTCCTCCAATCCTGATGCCCTGTTCTTCTTCAAATAGTCCAGCTTCTTGGATTATTTGCTCAGCATAGGGATCGAATAAGTATGGTGAAAGGGTACAACCCTGATGCACACTTTTCCTAACTTTAAACCGTGCAGTATCCCCTTGTTCTGTTCAAACAACTGCCTCTTGATCTATGTACAGGTTCCTCATGAGCACAATTAAGTGTTCTGGAATTCCCATTCTTCTCAACGTTATCCATAATTTGTTATGATTCACACAGTCAAATGCCTTTGTGTAGATAAAACACCTTTCTGATATTCTCTGCTTTTAGCCAGGATCTATCTGACATCAGCAATGATATCTCTCATTCTATGTCCTCTTCTGAATCCAGCTTGAATTTCTGGCAGTTCCCTGTTGATGTACTGTTGCAACCGTTTTTGAATTAGCTTCAGTAAAATTTTACTTGCATGTGTATTAATGAAATAGTTCGATAATTTATGCATTCTGTTGGATCACCCTTCTTTGGAATGGCACAAATATGGATCTCTTCCAGTATGTTGGCCAGGTAGCTGTCTTCCAAATTTATTGTCATAGAAGAGTGAGCACCTTCAGCACTGCACTGGTTTGTTGAACATCTCAATTGGTATTTCATCTATTCCTGGAGGTTTGTTTTTTGCTAATGCTTTCAGTGCAGCTTAGACTTCTTCCTTCAACATCATCAGTTCGTGATCATATGCTACCTCCTGAAATGGTTGCATGTGAATCAATTCTTTTTGGTCTAGTGACTCCTGTGTATTTCTTCCATCTTCTTTTGATGCTTCCTGCATCTTTCAATATTTTCCCTGTAGAATCCTTCAATGTTGCAACTCAAGGCTTGAATTTTTTCTTCAGTTCTTTCAGCTTGAGAAATGCCAAGACTGTTCTTCCCTGTCGGTTTTCTAGCTCCAGGTCTTTGCACATTTCATTATAATACTTTACTTTGTCTTCTAGAGCCGCCCTTTGAAACTTTCTTTTCAGCTCTTTTACTTCATTTCTTCCTTCTGCTTTAGCTACTCTACGTTCAAGAGCAAGTTTCTTCGGTCATTAGTGTTCAACATGCCAAATATATTCTTGAGAGGGTCTCTAAATTTAGGTGGGATATACTCAAGGTCATATTTTGGCTCTCAGGGAGTTGTTTTAATTTTCTTCAGCTTCAACTTGAACTTGTATATGAGCGATTGATGGTCTGTTCCACAATTGACCCCTGGCTTTGTGCTGACTAATGATATCGAGCTTCTCCATCATCTCTTTCCACAGATGTAGCCCATTTGCTTCGTGTGTATTCCATCTGGTGAGGGCCACATGTATAGTCGCCATTTATGTTGTTGAAAAAAGGTATTTATAATGAAGTCGTTGGTCTTGCACCATTCTATCATGTCTCTGTACGTGACTTTATGTGTATGTCCATGTCAGTATCTATGTGAAACGTGTCTGTGCCAGTATCTGTGTCTGTCTTTGTACCTGTGTTTCTGTGTGACTTATGTGTGTATCTGTGTGTGTTTGTCTAAGTGTGTCCCTGTCTCTGTGTGTGTTCATGTGTGTGTCTGTGGAATTTGCCAGGATCATGACCTGGGAGTGCACCTGCCTGTGTGGCCCCCTGCTGACACTTCCTGGGATGCCTCTGTCCAGTGCTGAGCTGGAACAGTTTATCCTGGCTCATGAGAGCCAACTATGATCATCCCTTCCCAACTCTGCATCAGAGTGGTAGCTTGAAATCAGCCATAGTGAGGGTATTTACACCACAGAAAATGGCAAATGCTTTAAGTCAGGGCTTCCCTTCCCCCAACCTTGTGAGCCCAATTACCAGCATTTCCCAGCAAACTCGAGTCCCTGACCAGTGGTACCCAAGGTTAAGATCCTGGCTTCCTTGTTAAATATTCTAAAATTGTAAATATTAAGATGTTAAATATTTTTCCTATCAGCTGGTCCATGGCTTCTGTGCCAAGGCTTGAGTTTTCAAGTGCTAAAGTGAGATGTTCTCCAATGGAGGCCCTGGCATTTGTCTGCCAGGGGTATTCAGCTGCAGCTGGGAGGGGACGGGCCTGGAGGTGCCCTTAAGACCCCCTTGACTGTGACAGAACACCCTGAGAAGGCCACACGTAGCAGGTGAACTATGAGAGCCTTGGGTGCCTGGGACTGATTGGGGAGGGCTGGACCAAGCTCTGTGAGTGGCCATGGCAGGGGTCTAGGCCAGGAAGGAGTTCCTGGACATGACAGCAAGGAGGCCAGTGAACAGCCAGGTCTGGAGTTTTGGAGACCCACATTCTAGCCTGGCCTCTGCCACTTCCTGGCTGTGCCATTGGGGGAATTCTCCTCACCTCTCCTGGACATCCATAAAGGGAAGGAATGATAGAGCAGATTTCACTAGGCTGCTGTGTGGATGAAGGCGGGTGATACCTGGAATGTCTAAGGAAAGCTCTAAATAGTAGAAACTTTTTATGATTATTATGAATACCTTAAGTGGTTATAAATGTTAGTCCCCTTCTTTCCTGACTTTTTTTTCTTAATGGCGAGATCCTTGGGAAATAAAAACCTGACTTTTATTTTAGTGCCTGGCAAGGTGTCTGACAAAACAGGAAACAATAAAGACACTAATGACAACAGCAAACACACAGGCGCAGTTCTGAGCCCTGTAGGTTTATTGATTCAAAGTTCACAGTTCTGTCCCTGGGGTGGGGGTTACAGGGCCGGCTGGTAAGTGCCATCCCTTCCCTCACAGGGCTCCCGGAGCGCGTGGAGCTGGCGCCCCTGCCCCCCTGGCAGCCCGTGGGCGACAACTTCACTCTGCGCTGCCAGGTGTGGGGCGGAGCGCCCCGGGCCAACCTCACCGTGGTGCTGCTCCGCGGGCAGAAGGAACTGAGCCGGCAGCCCGCAGTGGGGGAGCCCGCTGAGGTCACAGCCACAGTGCCTGCGAGCAGGGAGGACTACGGCGCCAACTTCTCCTGCCGCACGGAACTGGACCTGCGGCACCAAGGGCTGGGACTGTTCGAGAACAGCTCGACCTCCAGGCAGCTCCGAACCTTTGGTGATGCGTTGGGGTGCCCGTGGAGAGGGCAGGCTTAGGGGGGAGAGGTGTTCCCGCTTGGGGTGCGGAACTCCTGGGGAGGAAGGACCCTTGGCTGCGGGGTACTGGATTGCAGAGGCTTCTGGGAAGAGCATGCCCGTGGTCACTGGTGTGGGGTATCCTGGGATAGGGTGCCCACGGCCGCAGGGTCTTTTGAGAAAGCTGTGACCCCGGCCAACGGGTGGGTGTGTCCTGGGATGCGGGTGAGCCATGCCGCAGAGTGTCCCAAGAAGAGGATATTCCAGGTGGGGGAATGAAAATACCCCGGGAAAGGGCGGCAAGACCTCTGTTCCCTGTGCTCACACCCACCCCTCTCCCTAGCCCTGCCAATGACCAGCCCGCACCTCACCGCCCCCCATATCTTGGAGGTGGGCAAAGAGTTCACCGTGGACTGCTCCTTGGATGGGGTGTTCCCGGTCTGGAAGGCCCAGGTCCACTTGGCGCTGGGGGACCAGATGCTGAATCTCACGGTCCTGAGACACAGGGATGCGTTCACGGCCACAGCCATGGCCACAACGCGCGAGGAGCAGGAGGGCGCCCAGATTGTCTGCAACGTGACCCTGGGAGGAGACAGCCGCGAGACCCGGAAGAACGTGACCGTCTACCGTAAGAGGGGGCGGAGCAGACCCAGGACAGCTCAATAGGTGGAGTAGAGGTGCAGGGCCTCCGTAGCCCGACGGGTGTGACAGAAAGAGGGCAGATAGGGACTAACTAGCTGGAGAGATGGGGCCTGAGCAGCCCAAATGGAAGGAGTTGCATATGGGTGGGGCCTAAGTAACCTGAGAGATAGTTGGAGTACCCTAAATTGGACAGGGGTCAAAGGAGCCCGAACTCTAAAAGAGGGCGGGGCCTGAGGAGTCGAAAGGCGTGGTCTGGACGCCCGCAGAGGGAAAGGGCGGATGGGGGCATGGCCGGCAGACGGGAGGGGCGTGGCCAGCGGACTACTGTACAATGCCTGTCCTTAGGCTTCGAGGAGCCCATGCTGTACCTGAGCAAGGACAGCGTCCTGGAGGGTACCATGGTGAATGTGACTTGCAAGGCCGGGACCCGAGTTACAGTTAAGCTGGACGGGGCTCCAATCATGGCCCCGGGGCAGCCCGCCCAGCTTCAGATAAATGCCACGGAGAGCGACGACGGGCGCAATTTCTCCTGCAATGCCAGGCTTGAGGTGGGCCGGAAAATCCTGCACAAGAATAGGAGCGTCCAGCTAAGTGTCCTGTGTGAGTTAGTCACCCTGACCTTTAATTCCCTGCCCCCTTGAACTGGAAGGACTTGACTCTCCCTTGCCCCATTGTGCTTTGGGTGTGTTGGGTGTGTCTGATCACATGGCTGTCCCACAGACGGTCCCAAGATTGACCGGGCCAAATGCCCCCAGCACTGGATGTGGAAAGAGAGAAGTTACCAAGTCCTGGAGTGTCAGGCCCGGGGCAACCCGGCTCCCACGATGAACTGTTCGCAAGAAGTCTCCAAGCTCAATGTGCCCGTCGGGATCCCATTCCTCGTCAAGTTATACCACAATGGCATTTACCACTGTCAGGCCGTCAGCTCGCAGGGCATGACCACCGTGGAGGTGGTGATGGAAGTTCAGGGTGAGCAGAGGTGGGGCTGTGGGTCTGGACGGGCAAGTCCAGGAGGGGGCGGGGCGTGTCTTCACTCCGCGCTTCTCCGCACAGATTGGAACGCCCGCTCCGTCACCATCACCATGGCGGTGTTAGTGGTCTTGGGCCTGGTGATTATTACAGCAGCCTTACTGTACGTCTTCGGGGTGCCGAAGCGGAGCGGCATGTACCACGTGAAGGACAGGAGCACCTCGCTGCCCCTCACGTCTGAACAGCCCGACGGGCTGGCGGGGGAGGAGCCGTCCTGAGCTGCGGGCCTCTGGGATCCCAGGCCAAAGACCACGGGGGTGCTGGCTGTATCCCTGGAGTCCACATCAATAAAGCCTTCAAACTCCGGAGTCTGTGGCTTAATTCCACGGGCGCCGCGGAGCTCTCCCAGCGCTACTGCTTGTTGACAGAGACGCATTTAACTCGCGGAAGGGGGCGCAGCCTGTGGCGTCAGGATGGGGCTAGATATCCGAGAGGCGTGCTGGGTCTTAGCCAATGAGCTGAGGGAATCTGGAAGGAGGCGGGGCTTCTTCCAGCCAATCGGCGGGTGCGCCCTCGTTGCCGCTCTATGCCGCTCCGCCCCGGCTCTCTGGTCCCAGAAGGCGCCGGGTTTACCAAGATGGCGGCCGACGTGTCCGTTACTCACCGGCCCCCGCTGAGCCCGGAGGCTGAGGCTGAGGCCGGCGATGCTTCGGAGCGCCGGGTGCCCGAGGAGGAGCTGCCGCCGCTAGACCCGGAGGAGATCCGGAAACGCCTGGAGCACACCGAGCGCCAGTTCCGTAACCGCCGCAAGATACTGATCCGAGGCCTCCCGGGGGACGTGACCAACCAGGTATGGGGGGGCGCGGTGTGGGAGCCTGGCGGGAAATACCATTCTACGCGTGCGCGGGGGGAACTGGGCGCCACCAACCTCGGCGTGTGCGGGGGGCGTCGGCGGGAGAGTCCAAGCGCGGTATCCACGCGGGGTCGGGAGAGACCAAGTTTTGGATGTGGGGGGTGGCGATGGCGGAAGAAACCAACATTGGGCTGCAGGAGGACGTTGCTAGGGGCGACCACAGGCTTGGGCGAAACCAAGTGATTGAATGGGGCGGGGAATGGAAGGGGGCGGGCAGCCTGGGCAATGTTGGGGGATTGTGAATGGGCAGCTAGACTAGAACTTGTGGAAATCGGGACGCCAGTTGCTCCCTGCACGGATTGTGCTTTGCCCCACCCCCACTACTACGGGGTGGTGGGATCTCATCCCTAGAAGTTTCAAGTTTCTCTGGAGTATGCCCTCCCTATCACGTATTTCTGCTCTCCTCTGGGAAATAGATCCGGAAGTTGTATCAGCCCCTGGGGGCTCCCTTCCCCCAAACCCTCAGGATTAATTTGGAAAAAGGAAGTCTCCTGCCACCAGCCCACAGACCTGCATAATAGGGAGGTCCAGTGTTCTGTGGAGCCCCCCTTGGCTAATATTCCAGCCAGGAGTCTCCTCTAGGGGCCTACCAGGGGTAGGGCTTCCCGATGCTCTTTGGACCCAGGGAGATAGCATCCAGTTTGCCCTGCCCTCGTGGAATGAGTACTTCCTCCCTGCCCCCGTGCACTCGGGCCCACCAGCACACCTGCCACTGGCCCTCCCCTGACCACAGGTGGAACTGTGTCCAGTGGGGCCCCTCGAGTGTCGTTGAGAGGGGTGTGATTCGGTGACAGACCTGGGCAGGCTCTGCTAGGCTTGGTCTGGCATGTTTCCAGAGGCAGTCCTCCTTCCACTGCCCACTGTCTCTCAGCTGGGAACACGCTGTCTCTCCCGCGGGTGCACTGTGTGTCTGGCACAGGCAGACCCCAGCACTTCGTCCCCATAGCTGGCTTTTGAGAGGGCCACCAGTGCCAGCAGGAGGCACGTGTAGTCAAAGAGTGTGGGCTTATTAAGTGCATGGGCTCCCTGAGTAGCCCTGGGTGCATTCCTGCTGCTTCCCTGACCAGCTGCATAACCTTCAGCAGTTCCTTCATCTCTCTGTGCCTGTGTCCTCATCTACAAAATGGGTTTATTAATACTTAACTTGTAGGCTTGTTGGAAAAAGTCAAGAACATCTTGCAAACTGAGATTTAGATGGGTTAAATGATTTTCCTAAGAGCTGGAATTTGAATTCAGATCCACCTAACTGTCTTAAGAGTGTGGTGTCATGCTTAAAAGTCTGCAACCAGGCTCTGATTCCCAGCTCTGCCACGTATTGGCTGAATGGCCTTGGCAAGTAGCTGCTCTCAGCCTCAGTTTTCTCATTTGTAAAATGGGGGTGGTAACTGCCTTCATAGCCATTCTATGTTAAATGCTAGAACACTTATTGACACCAGTAAATGTTTAGTAAGTGGCACCGGGTTGCCCCTCCCTTCAACCCCTCGTGACGCCCTGTCCTTTGGCTTTTGTCTCCACAGGAAGTGCATGACCTGCTCAGCGACTATGAGCTCAAGTACTGTTTTGTGGACAAATACAAAGGGACAGGTTTGTGGGGCTGGGGTTTGGTTAGGGTGAAGCTGGGAGGTCCTGGCCCAGCTTTTCCCCTCCTGAGTTCCAGGCCTAACACCACCCCCCAGGCCAGTGCAGCAGGTCACCCCAATCTGTCCCTCACCTAGGTGCCCATCTTAGAGCAGCCTTGACATGGCTCTTCCAGGCTGCCCGGCCAGATACCCGGGCACCGGGCTCACCCACTTCCTATGCCTCTCCCTCGAGTCACCCAAGCCTGTCTAGTCTTCTCCAGAATAATCCAGTACCGCTTTGCTCCCATGGCTTCCGCCTGATCCCTGCCACCTCCATTTCTGCCTGGAGGGCATCCTCCCTCTAGCCTCTCTGGCTCCATGATTTCATCCTCCTGCTTCTCCGCCATCAGGCAGCCAGCTCCTTTCTGATTGCATATCTAATCAAACCTGATCCTAACCCTGAGCTTCTTCTCTTTCCTGAAAATCTGCCTGAGGCTTCTCCTGTGAGGATATGTCCCGGCCTCGCCAACTTTTCAGGGTCCCTGCACAGTTCCAGACTGTTCCCTGTGCCACTGCTCTTAACTGTCCTCTCTTCCATCCATGCCCCACCCAGGCAGGGTCAGGCGGCACCCCCTCACAGCACTGACCCCCCGGGCTGTTGATGCTGGCTCACCTGTCTACCTCCTGCACTGAGGGCCAGTTCTTGTGATCAGGGGCCAGTCTCGTGGGAGGCCCTCAGTGGATATGTGCATGCCCACATGTGCTGGGAGTTAGACCTTCCAGAGCCTTTGTTTCCAATTGGTAACATAGGTGGAAAGGAACTGAGGACCCGTGCCCCCTTGAGACCTACCTGGCTAGGAGGCAGGCTAGGGTAGTGGTTGAAAGGTCTTGGGCTGTGGAGGCAACCAGATCTGGTTTGCGTCCTGGTCTGTCCTTGCACTGTGACCATAGGCAAGTGATTTACCCTCTCTGAGCCTCAGTCTTCCCACCAGCAAACTGACCATGACCATAAGACCTATCTGCTTGGGTTGGTCATGAGGCCAAACACATGAAAGTGCCTAAAAGGCTGTGGGTGCCTGGAACGTAGTAGGTGCTTAGTAAACATTGGGAGGGTCAACAACATTTGCTGAGCGCCTAGTACCTGCCTGGCATCAGAGATCCAGGGGTGAGTGACACTTTAGTTTATACAGGTTTTAAACAAATAATTTATTGTATGCTGGGCACTGGGGACACAGCTGTGAACCAGAGATGATCTGTTAGGGGAGAAGAATGGTATTCAAACACTGCCATAAATGAAGGTGAGATGGTTATTGGGACCAAAAGCAATGCAGTACTGTGGGAGCACAGACCAAGGATCTAAACAGTCAGGAGCAGTCAGTGTAGGCTTATGGTGGAAGTGATGTCTGTGGTCAGGCCCGAAGGGTGGGTAGCGGTTACCGAGGTGAAGAGGTAGGGATCAGTGTTCCACCCTCGGGAAACAGCAGGCATAAAGGCCTGAGGTGGGAGTGTGCCTGGTGTAGTCCAGGCCCGCCAGTGGCCAGCATAGCTGGAGCAGCGTGATGGGAGCCACAGTGAGAGATGGGAAAGGAGGTCAGGGAGGCTGTGGGGCCGGGCCGTGCAGGGTCGAAGCCACTGGATGGCATGGCACGATCTGATTGTCATTTTGAAAAGCTCCCTGTGGCTGCTCGGTGGAAAGTGAACCAGAGTGCCAAAGGGCAGCAGGGCTAGGGCTGAGGCAGGCTCCCTGGAAGCGAGACAGCAAGGGAGGCAGTGTAGAGCAGGGTTCTGGAGCCAGACTGCCGAGGTTGGAGTCCCGACTCCTCCCCTTGGGCGGAGGATGTGCCAAACAGTGGTCGTGAGGAGTGACAGTAACAGTCATAACAGTTGGCACTGTTCTCTGAATTGATTCAGCTCAGGAAGGTGGGTGGTACTACTGTTATTTCCATTCGGCAGATGAGTAAACCCAAGGCCACCCAGGGGCTGGCATTTCAGCCCAGGCTCCACTGACCACGTGTTTGCTTAACCACTGCTCTACATAGTGCCCGAGTTACACACCCCAGTTATACTCGGAGTGCTTGGGACAGAGCCTGTGCATAGCAGGTTTCGAGCCTGGGTCAGGATGAGAGCAAGGAGTAAGGCCTCAAACCAGGAAGCACCTCTGGCTTGCCTGTCATGCAAGTTGGTGGTGGCTGTTCCGATTGGGTGTTGCTACAGCCTGGTCGCTGGGGAGATGGGGGCAGGAGGTCGTTTAGAAGATGGGGTGGGCTCTTGGAGCCCCTGCTGACCCTGAGCCTCCCTCTGCCGCAGCCTTTGTGACGCTGCTGAACGGGGAGCAGGCCGAGGCAGCCATCAGCGCCTTCCACCAGAGCTGCCTGCGGGAGCGCGAGCTGTCGGTGCAGCTGCAGCCCACGGATGCGCTGCTCTGTGTGGCCAACCTGCCCCCCAGCCTCACGCAGCAGCAGTTTGAGGAGCTAGTGCGGCCCTTCGGCAGCCTGGAGCGCTGCTTCCTGGTCTATAGCGAGCGCACTGGCCACTCCAAGGGCTATGGCTTCGCCGAGTACATGAAGAAGGACTCAGCCGCCCGTGCCAAGTCAGACCTGCTGGGCAAGCCACTGGGCCCGCGCACCCTCTACGTGCACTGGACGGACGCCGGGCAGCTGACGCCTGCCCTACTGCACTCCCGCTGCCTCTGTGTTGATCACCTGCCACCTGGCTTCAGTGACGTGGATGCCCTGCGCAGGGCACTCTCGGCGGTCCACACACCCACCTTCTGCCAGGTGAGCCCTGTGCCCAGTACGAGGGGTTGTGGGAGGCAGTGCCAGGTCTAGAGCACCTGAAAGGGCTGCTGGGAGTCCCTCACCTGCTCTGACCTCCTAGAGCCCTTGTCAGTAAAGCCGGGGCGATGGGACTTTGAAACGTGGTTCCGTTAGAGAAATTGCTTGGTGTGGTGGGTGAGCGAGCACCTTAGGGGCGAGCCAGATGGCCAGGGTTCAAATTCCTGCACGACCTCAGGCGACTCACTTAACCTCACTGGCCTCAATCTCCCCTGTAGAACTCAGGCAAGGCAGCTTTATAATCGCTAGTTGTGAGGCTTGCCCAGTCATTCACTCATGCCCTCATCAGATGCTTCTTGGAGCCTCCTGGGCTCCAGCCCCCGGGCCAGGCGTTGAGGAGGCTGCTCCACTAGTCCTTGAGGTTAGGAAGTTGGGCTTGGAGTCAGACAGGCTGGCCTTGGCCAGATCCCAGCCCTGCTCCATGACCCTGAGTAAGTCCCTTTGCCTTCTGACTCTTAGTTCCCCTTCTCTGTGTGCTCTTCTTCAATACCCTTTTCAACAGTCACATATTGGGTTGGCAGAACAGTCACTTGTTTGTTTAAGTCACATTTGTCAGGCACTTTTGTGAAAATGGTTAACTACTAACTGAAAGGTTGGTGGTTCAAGTCCACCCAGAGGCACCTCAGAAGAAAGGCGTAGTATCTACTTCTGAAACATCCGTCATTGAAAACCCTATGAAGCACAGTTCCACCCTGACACACATGGGGTTGGCATGAGTCAGGGTCGACATGAGTTGGAGTCAAGTCGACAGCAACTGGTTTTTTCTATGTGTGTGTGACAGGCACTGCAGGGTGAGATTAGGCCTGCTCCCCAGATGGTCTCACTCTCAGATCCCCATGACGGATGCTCCGCAGCCCTGATTGTGTGCCACATCACCTGGACTCATTTTAGCCCAGAGAGGCAGGTATCCCCATTTTCCAGGTGGGGACACTGAGGCACAGAGGGGTCAAGTGAGGGGCCCAGGGTCACACAGCCAGAGCACAGCAGAACTGGGATCAGGACACTGCAGCCTGCCTCCAGAGCCCAGAGAGGCCAGGGCACAGGCTTGGACTGGGCGATCCTGGGCTCAGATTCCGGCACTGTGGCCTGGGATCGGGTACCTGTAGGGCCCCTCTCCTTGCTCAGTCGTCATTCATTCATCCTGCTCCCCCATGTTGCACAAGCCCTGTGCTCCAGGCCCTGTACAGGGCTCCAGACAGAAGGTGAAGGGGTTCAGCACCCACACCCTTTCATGAAGTGGTTGAGGATGTCAGGGTCATGGCCAACTGACAGGTTCTTCTCTCTAAGCCTCGGTTTCCCCATCTCTACATGGGGTTAGCAGTACTTGGTGACTGGGCTGTCGTGAATGACTGCTCATTCATTTCTTCACTTATTGAGTGCCTGCAGAGTACCGGGCGTTGAGGCACCCACCTCCGAGGAGCTTACAGTCACTCTAGGCATCTTGGTTGAACAGGGGATGGGTTTGGGAGTCAGACAGGTGGAAGCTGGAACCTCGGTTGCCCTGTTCAGGGTCTGGGTGGCCTTAGTCGTCCTCCTCACGTCTCTGACCATCTGTAAGAGGGACATGGTTGTGAGAAGACGTGTGGCGGGGCCTTGGCGCAGGGCCTGGCCAGAGGTGACATGCTCACTAAAGGGAGCCCGTGACTTTAAAACAAAAACACCAGTTGCTGTCCAGTTGATTCCAATTCATGGCAACCCCACGTGTGTCAGAGTAGAGCTGTGCTCCATAGTGTTTTCAACGGCTGATTTTTCAGAAGTAGATTGCCAGGCCTTTCTTCTGAAATGCCTCTGGGGGGACACAAACACCACCAACCTTTCGGTTAGTAGCCCAATGTTTAACCATTTGTGCCACCCAGGGATGCCCCACAAGACCTTGGGCATCATTAAAAAGCTTTTTCCATTTTATTGGTTTTTGTAAATGGGCGGTTCACTCACATTTCCAAATTCAGAAGGGCCAGTGGTTTAGGCTCCCTTCTGGCCCCCAGCACCTCCTCCAGCAGCCACTGCTCACACAGCATGTGTCTCCGGAGATGTGATCACGCATTTCAAACGAATAGGTGGATGTTTCCCTTCCCCTTTTCTCAACCCCAATAGTACTGTACCTGGTTTGGTTTGATTTTCCCCACTTGATTTGTCTTGGGGATCTTTCCATGTTTGGATATAAGCGCTTCCTTGTTCTTTTCCGGCTGTGCAGTTTCTATGTTGTGGGTTCTGTGCTGGGCCCCTATCAGTTGTCAGTTGCCATCAAGTCAGTTCCAACTCATGGTGACCCGTGTGTGTCAGAGCAGAGCTGTGCTCCAAAGACTGATTTTTCAGAAGTAGATCACCAAGCTTTTCTTCTGAGGGGCCTCTGGATGAACCCGAAACGCCAACCTTTCAATTAGCAGCTGAGCACTTAACTTTTTGCACCACCCGGGGACTCCGCGAGGCCTCTACTGATGGACATCTGTGTTGGTCCCAAAGCACGCCTAAGCCGTCTGCGTATCTCTCAGGACCCACGTGGGTGTGTCTCAGAAGGAGCGTGGTCCTGGCGTCAGCCTGGCCACATCTGGTCCCAGCTCCTTCTCTGGCCTGGGCAAAGGACTAACCCTCTCTGAGCTTCAGTCTCCTTGTCTGTGAAGTGGGGGTGCTGACAGTGCCCCCTCCGTGATGCAGAAAAACAAGGCCAGCCACACAGGGCAGCCACTCAGTGCCAGGTGAGGCTGCGGCTGGGTGCCCTCACAGTGTCTGCTCCCCTGGGTGCAGCCCCACTGTAGTTCCAGCATCCAAATGCCCTGAAACTCAGAGACTTGTTCCCTGAGTTTGTGGCAGGCTCGCTTGGTGGCAAAACCTGACCGGAGCCAACGTGGGGCTATATATGGCCTTTGTCTTTGCGCCTTGCTCTGAACTATCCGTGGGTTTGGTTTACAGCGAGCTGCCCCAGACCCTACTGGGGGATACATAGTGTACAGTGTATGCAGCGTTCTAGTCTTCTACCTCCAAAAACTCCTCAATTCCCGGAAGACACCTGGCTCCAGGGTTCCAGCATCAGGGCCGTGGGCCTGAAGTGCAGCTGCGGAGGGTGGAGGGGCCTCCTTGACCTGGCCGTCACACCTCCATGCTGCGCATAGCACTGGCCATGTGACCTTCCCCTCCCCCAGCCAGTCTCACCCCCAGGCTGTGTCCTTTCCAGCCCTGTTACAGTGTCCTTGGCCTGAACTTCTGACTGGTGGCACTTCTGAGCCGCCTGCCTCTTCCTCACCAGCCCGTCCTCTTCCCGCCGTGCCATGTGAGGAGGTGGCGCTCCGGTGTGCCTTGGTGAGCTCCGGAATCCCAGTCGCAGTTCCTCCTTGGCATTGATGTGAGGCCAGAGGAGTTGACCCATGTGAGGCAGGCTGCAGCTCTGCCCTCACCAATGGAGTGACCTTGGGCACTTGAACCTCTCTGTGCCTCAGTTCCCTCCTCTGGAAAATGGGCAGGATGCAGCCTTACAGGGTGGTTGAGATTAGATGAGCTAATGCTGGTGCAGGGCTCAGGACAGTGGTGGTGCCGAGTCCCCTCTCTGGGGTCGCTGTCATGGTTAGGATCCACGTCCTGGTCGCCATTGTCACTTCATGTGAGGCTGTCAGTTGGTGGTTGTTGCTGCCACTGAGCACTCACCTCTGCCTCCCCCCCAAGCTGGCGTACGGCCAGGACGGGCAGCTGAAGGGCTTCGCCGTGCTGGAGTACGAGACAGCGGAGATGGCCGAGGAGGCTCAGCAGCGGGCTGATGGGCTGGCCCTGGGGGGCAGCCACCTGCGTGTCTCCTTCTGCGCCCCTGGGCCCCCTGGCCGCAGCATGCTGGCTGCGCTCATCGCTGCCCAGGCCACAGTGAGTGTGCGGAGGGGAGGGTGCCCAGGGCGGGTGGGCACCAGCCAGCAGTGGGCCAGGCCCTTGTACCTCAAGAAGTCAAGGCCCCCGGCGGACAGCAGCAGGGCTCTGGGCATGGGAGGGTGAGGCAAGGCCCCTGCCTGGGCCAGGCTCTGAGCTGCCCCCCTGCCTGCTCCCCTCAGGCCCTCAATCGGGGCAAGGGGCTCCTCCCTGAGCCCAACATCCTGCAACTGCTCAACAACCTGGGGCCATCTGCTTCCCTCCAGCTGCTGCTGAACCCCCTGCTCCACAGCAATGCAGGGGGCAAGCAGGGTAAGGGGCACACATGTCGGGGGGCGGGTGGGACCCCCAGCTTTCCCATCTGAGCTCTGAGTGATGAGGGGGAGACAGACGAGGAGAGTGGCGGTCACTAGAGGGAGTCAGGTGCCTGCTGGGGCCCAAGCCCCCTCCCAGAGAAGCAGAGCACCTACAGCTAGGTGGGAGGGTGGAAAGAGGGGCTGCCCCACCCTGGTGGACTCTGCCCTTCCCAGACCTTTCCCTTCGGTTCCTCAGTTGTCCTCTCAGCTTCAGTTTCCTGCTCTGTCAACAGGCTCGGGCTGTGTTTCATGGGGAGGGTCCCTGCCCATTCAGGGACTGCTGCCCACTTCTCTGTGTCTCCCCCAGGCCTCCTAGGCGCTCCCCCAGCCATGCCACTGCTGAACGGGCCAGCCCTGTCCACGGCGCTGCTGCAGCTGGCCCTGCAGTCCCAGGGTCAGAAGGTAACGCCCCAGGCCAGGCTGCCCGCCTACCCACGCCACCCGGGCTCCTTCCCCAGAGCTCGTCCCCACTATACACTCCTGCAGCCCCTGACTTTGCTTGTGAAACCCTACTCACAACTGGTAGTGGTTCGTGTCGGCGGACTGTTTGATGTCTGAGTGTGTCCTTGGTACCCAGTACGGGACCTGGCCTATCACTGGTGCTCAGGACTCAGGAAGTTACTTCCGAGTCACTTCTGCCCACACAAGCCCAGGACTCTTCCCCTCTCTGCCCCTCATGTAGGGGTTCCCTTTCCCACCTCCCAAGAGGGCTTCTGGCCTGGATTGCCAGGACAGGATCAGGGGACCTAGACACACCCCCTTACAACCAGAAACCAGGTATGGGGCTGGGAGACCCGCTGCCAGACACCAGCTTGTACCCACCACCCCTATTCTCTGCATTTCTTGTGAAGGAGTGGTCTTAGGAAGAAAGCCCAGACCCCAAAGGGGAGTAGAGTAGCTTCTTGCTCCCACCCCATGCCCTACACACACACACACACACACACACACAGACACACACACAGACACACACAGACATACAGACACACACACACACACACGTACGTCTGGCTTGGTCCGCTGGCAAAGTCAGTGACATGGGTGTGTCTGATTGTAACTGACAAAGGTATGAGGTTGTGTATGGGCGTCCTTGTATGGCTAAGAGTGTCACTGTGTGTGTATCTGACAGTGGTAGACAATGTAGAGTGACAGACGCTGACATGCTGTGAATATTTTTCGTCCTTGCTTCCAGTGGCTGTGCAGTAGGCCCTCGGCAGCCCTTGTCTGAATGGATGGGTGGTGAGTGGGGCCACTGCCTGTCTGTCTGAGTGGCTGTGGGCTGGAGGCTAGGCATGCTAGGCAGTTGGCATCCCTGTCCCCAGCTGATTGTGCTCTGTCCCTAGAAGCCTGGCATCCTGGGAGACTCTCCCCTGGGCCCCCTCCAGCCTGGAGCCCAGCCGGCCAACCCCCTCCTTGGAGAGCTGTCTGCAGGTAATGCAGACCCCACTGTCTCTCTCCTGGCACCACCCTGCATCCCCTTCCCAAGCCCATTTCCTCACTGGGAGTGTCTGTTCCCAGCTGGGTGGCCTTGGGCAAGTGGCCTCACCTCTCTGGGGCTATGTCCTCGTCTGTCAAGTGGTGCTCAGCGTCCAGCCCCTTGTCCACTAGGCCCTGGTCCACGTGGAGGCCCCAGGGCTCCAGGGAGAGGGATCCTGCTTGGCTGGGCTGCTTACCCCTCCTTCTCTGTGTAGGGGGGGGCCTGCCCCCGGAGCTGCCACCCCGGAGAGGGAAGCCGCCACCCCTGCTGCCGCCACTGCTTGGCCCCTCTGGAAGTGACCGGGAGGCCATGGGCCTGGGCCCCCCAGCAGCCCAGCTCACTCCACCCCCCGCCCCCACGGGGCTCCGAGGCACTGGCCTCAGAGGCCTTCAGAAAGACAGTGGGCCTCTGCCAACGCCCCCTGGGGTAAGGCCCCACCCTGCGCCCAGAGCCATGTCAGCCCCCTGCTCTGCACACTGCACTCTGCCGGGGGCCCTTGCAAATACAGCCCTCCCACCACAGGTCTCGCTGCTGGGGGAGCCCCCTAAGGACTTCCGGATCCCCCTGAATCCTTACCTGAACCTACACAGCCTACTCCCGGCCAGCAACCTGGCGGGTAAGGAGGCCCGGGGCTGGGGGGGCGCTGGGAGGAGCCGCCGCCCAGCTGAGGGCCCCCTGCCTCCCCCCCCAGCCCCTGGAGGCGGCAGCGGTGGAGGTGGCGGCGGCAGCAAAGCCTTCCAGCTCAAGTCCCGCCTGCTCAGCCCCCTCACCAGCGCCCGCCTGCCCCCTGAGCCAGGGCTACCTGACAGCTACGGCTTTGACTACCCCTCGGTAAGTACCCGGTGCCCTGCGGCCAGCCATCCGTGAGGGGCCAGCTGCTGTGGCCTTTTGTCCCCTGACAGCAATTCATTTTCCAAATTGATATTTCTTCTCTACTGACTGTGCCAGGTCCCAGGCCAGGGAGACAGTGGGAACATGCTGGACACAGTCCCTGCCCTTAAATCTGTTTGTCTGTCCATGGAGACCACCCCAGGTCCTGTTTTATGTCTCTCTGTCTATCCCTGCAGCTCAGCCCCTAAATCTGTTGTCTGTCTTTCTCTCTCAAGAGGCTTTAGGCCATGTCTCGTTCTCCCTAGAGGCAGGGCTCAGCATCCTGTCTGCCTCTCTGTCCATCTCTCCTTTCTTTAGTTTCTGTCTCTGTCCCTGGTTCCGGCCTCCTCTAGGCTGGAATTTGTAAACTGGCCACCCACAGGCCACTTATGTTAGGTTTTTTTTTTAAACTGAAATAAATGCCAATATATAAAAATTATGAGTTTACACAACCCAGGTTTTCCCAGTTTGCCTTGCAAAGCTCTTACACCTGGCCCAGTGGGGCTACGCTTCTTCACGGCAGCCCTTGCTGGGCCCAGGTGTAGCACTTTCTTGGACAGGCACACGTCCTGTCTCATTCTGCCTGTGCCACGCTCTCGTGGCCCCTGCAGGCCGAGTTTGCCCCCACGTGTTAGACTTTGCCTCTGCTGGGCCTCAAGAGGAGGGGGCGGGCATCCCTGATGGCAGCTGGGCCTTGGAGTTCAGCCTAGGGGGAGGTGGGTGCAGACCCCAACCCACCGTGCTTCTCCCACTTTCATTCAGGACATGGGACCTCGGCGGCTCTTCTCACACCCCCGGGAGCCTGCCCTAGGGCCCCATGGACCCAGCCGACTCAAGGTAAGGGCTGCCGTGGCCACCCCTCCTCTGGGTGTATCAGTCAGCTGCTGCTACAGAACAAACCGGCCCTCTAATAGTAACTTAAAACAACAAACATCTTGTTAGTTCTCACTGTTCTGCAGGGTGGCAAGTGGTTCTTTATAGTCACCTGGCCACTTGGCTGGGACTAATGGTCCCCGATGGCCTCACCTGCATGGCTGGCAGTTGGCAGGCTGATGACGGGGGCCTCTGCTAGGATAGTATATCTCTGTTCCACATGGAGCCTGTGCCCATTCACGTGCTGGTGGTCCCAGGGTTCCCCGAGGAAGAGGGGAGGCCCAGTGCACAGGCTTCATTCAGGCCTCTGCTTGCAGCATCTTGCTGCTGTCCCGTTGGCCAAAGCCAGTCACAGTTGTTTAGGGGGATCCACACGAGGGTGTGGACAGTGGGAGTCATGATTTCTTGGGGTCCAGTATTGCAACGGTCTACCTCACCAACTCACCCCCTGTCTGCAGATGTCCCCCCCACCTAGTGGCTTCGGTGACCGGAGTGGCGGGGGGCCCCTCTCTCACTTCTATTCGGGCTCACCCACTTCCTACTTCGCCAGCGGCCTGCAGGCTGGCCTCAAGCAGAGCCACCTCAGCAAGGTGAGGAGCCTCCCTAGCCAGGACAGGCCCCTAGGGACAGCCAGGATGCAAGTCCCTGCCTCCAGGCCTCTGGGAACCCTTGGTGCCTAGGCCAAGGCTGAGGTGAAGTAGGCTGTCCTTGTTCCGGCGCCTGCGTGTCAAGCACTACTCCTGCCCAGCCTGCTGGGCTTCCCATCACTTCCTCCCCCAACAGCCCAGTATGTGGGTGGTATTGGCCCTAGCTGACAGATGAGGAAACTGAGCCTGTGCTATAGGTCTCCTAGCTACTAAGTGGCAGAGGCAAGGTTTGAACCTGAAACCCCTCACCTCTGCCCTAGGGGCTGCTTTCTCTGGACTGACTCTCCTGTCTCTCTCCATTTCTCTCAGGCGGTTGGCTCCTCTCCGCTGGGCTCCGGAGAAGGGCTCCTGGGCCTAAGCCCCGGGCCCAATGGCCACAGCCACCTGCTGAAGGTACGGGCAGGGGACAGGGGCCTGCAGGGCTGGGGAACTGGGCCCCTGGATGGCCCCTGACCCACCACCCCCTGCCCTCTGTCTCCAGACC
Source organism: Trichechus manatus latirostris (assembly GCF_000243295.1). Classification (NCBI taxonomy): domain Eukaryota; kingdom Metazoa; phylum Chordata; class Mammalia; order Sirenia; family Trichechidae; genus Trichechus; species Trichechus manatus. The sequence goes on from NW_004443993.1 coordinate 1,875,437, forward strand.
CCACTGGGTGGCCAGAAACGCAGCTTTGCCCACCTGCTGCCCTCGCCTGAGCCCAGCCCGGAAGGCAGCTACGTGGGCCAGCACTCCCAGGGCCTTGGTGGCCACTACGCGGACTCCTACCTGAAGAGGAAGCGGATTTTCTAAGAGGCCAGCACCAGAGATGCTCAAGGGCCTGCACCGAGTCGCTTTGGGATTTTCTGGTGTTTTGTTTTGTTTTTCTTTTGGTAATAGAAGAATGTTGGAAAGACTTTTCTGACCAACTAGCCGGAGCCCAGGGAGTGTGGGGGAGTCTGGGGGCCACTCTGCACCTCTGGCCTGCTCTGGGCGCCGAAACCCTGCAGCCTTAAAGAGAGAGGGCCCCAGCCTGCGTTGTCTACCCTCTGCCGTCTCCTGTGCTCCGCCCGTGTCCACCTCTGGGAGTCTTCTGCTTCGTTGCTCCTGTGTCTCGGCCTGTCGAGTGCCTTGGAGGTCGTCTCCCTGACCTCCCGTGAAGATCAGAGACTGCTCCCTTTTTTAACTTTGACAATTGACTTTTGTTTTCTTTTCTAATTTTTAATGTTTTTTTTAAACAATCCAGAACCCCAGCTCTGATTTCTTCAAGGCCCACCATGACTGGGCCTCTGGTCCACACTTTTTGGTTTGAATGGTCCTTTTCTCTTTTCCCTGTGTCTACTGCAGGCAAGGTCCTTTCCTGCCCCTGCCTGCCAACTCTGGCCTGCACCCCAGCCCTGGGTCCCTGAGTCCCTGCCACAGTTCCCTTGCCTTCTGATGCCTTAAAGCCAGGCCCCAGGCCCCGCAAGCCAGAGCCTTTCAGACGCCAAGCTCTGGAGCTTGGCTCAGGACCAAACTGCTCTGGCCTGGGGATTGGGCCTCTCTGCCCAGGGTGCCTGCCCTTGGGACAGGAGGAGGTCAGAACCTTGGTCTTGGCACACCCACCCTCACCTTTCTGCCCAGGCCTACGGCAGAGCTGGGCTTTCTCTGCCAGCTAAAGCCAGTCCCCTGCTGTCTGTGAGTGTTGAACATTGTACCCAGCCCACTGAGCCTCTGCTGTCCGCCCCATTCTGAAGACGAACTGTCTCTCCATCCCAGGCCAGATCACGCGGAGCTGGCCTCCCTTTGGCCCAGTGCCCCAAATCACCAACTCCATGCAGACACGCTTGCTCCTGCCCACAAGCAGGACCTGTCTGCCAGAGGTGACCCTAGGCCCCGCCCCTGGCCAGCCAGGCCACTAGCTTCCCTCCCCAGACTCCAGCCTATCTCCACTCCAGGGGATGTCCTCTCCCTAGTCCCACACAGACCTTTGCTGAATTAAAGTTTGTAAGTAAATGGTTTTAAAGAAAGCAAGGCTGGCTGGTTTTTGGGGCAGTGGGCCTGGGTGGGAGGGATAGCCTCTGGGATAACCCACAGGCCTCCGCGGGCCCGACTTAACCCGCGCCTTCCCGACTTGCCCCACATCCTCCCACCCTCGCAGCCCAGGTAGTGTCCACATGGGCATGCCGCAGCACACCTCAAGCAAACTGCGCTTATACTCGGATCATTACAGAACCGCTGCGCACACTTCTGCTAGGCGCATGCCTAGTCATCGGGTCACGTGACGCCTGTCATGGCCGCCTCCGTGGCCCGGGGCGGCGTGAATGCCGGGGTTTTCCTGCGAGCGGCCAGAGGAGCCTGGTGGAGCAGACCTGGGGGCTTTTCGGGGGCTGGGGAGGCGGCGACGCCGGCGACAGCTAGGAAATTCCGAGCGACAGGTACCCAGGGTACGCCGGGTGGGCAGCGTTAACCCATCGGCCGCCGGCAGGACTCGGCGCAGCTGCTCACCCAACTGTTTTCCAGGCTCGCGCCCAGCCGGGGAGGAGGAAGCCGGCGACTCCGAGCGGCCTGGGGACGTGTGAGTGCGGGGGCAAGCCCCCCAGTCCTCATCCCGCGAGGTTCCTCCGTTTCCCACCGTGTCCCACCGCCTCATCTCCGGAGCCCCCCTTCGGCCCCGCCCAATTTTCCTGATCATCAAACCCCAACCCCGACTCCCTAACCCTAGATTCCACCGGATCCTGGGCCCATGCCCCAGTTCGGCATCCGCACCCCCCGTCTGTCCCCAGGGTGAACGTGGTGTTCGTAGACCGGTCAGGCCAACGGATCCCGGTGAGCGGCAGAGTCGGGGACAATGTTCTCCACCTGGCCCAGCGCCATGGGGTGGACCTGGAAGGTGGGAGCCCGGCTCAGAGAATTAGGGTGGCCTTTATTCATTCATTTAAAAAACCGAAAATCAAACTACGTATTTCCACTGCTTAACCTTCCAATGGCTTCCTACCAAACACGGACTAAAATCCAAACTCACCATGGCCTCAACCCCAGCCCAGTTCCTAACCTTCATTTGCTCAGCACTTATTGAGCATTTACCAGAGGCTAAAAGTCTGGCTCTCCCGGAGCTTATGTTTTCTTCTCCCTTCCTCCCTCTGTTCTAGCCACACTGGCCTCTGTGCTGTTTTGCCAACAGCCAAGCTCATTCCTGCCTCAGGGCTTTTGCACTTGCTGTTCCCTCTGCCTGAAGTGCTTTCCCACCATATCTGGCTCCTGCTCATCCTGCAGGTCTCAGTATAAATGTCATCTTGACAATCCCATCCCCCTTAGCTAAAGCTCCCATGTCCCAGTCACTCTATCATGTTAGTATGTTTTGTTGTTCTCACAGCACTTGCCACTGTTTTGCTGGCTTCTTTTTCATCCATCCCATGACAAGAAGCAGAGACCCCATTTGCCACTTATCTGTTGCCTGTCATTGGTATCTGAACATAAAAAAACAAAATCTGTTGCAGTTGAGTTGATTCCAACTCATAGTGACCCTCTAGGACAGAGTAGAAGTGCCCCATAGGGTTTCCAAGGCGGTAATCTTTATGGAAGCAGACTATCACATCTTCCTCCTGTGGAGCAGCTAGTGAGTTCCAACCACCAACCTTTTGGTTAGCAGCCGAGTACTTTAACCACTGTTAAACCAATGGTTAAGCACTCACCTGCTAACGGCAAGGTTGTCAGTTTGAACCTACCCAGCGGCTCTGTGGGAGAAAGACACGGTGATCTGCTCCTGTTAAGAGTACAGCCAAAAAAAACCCTATGAGGCAGTTCTACTCTATTACATGCGATCAGAATCAACTCCCAAATTGAATGTAACAGGTGTTAAATCAGTATTTGTTGAAGAAATAACAGCAGATACTACTTTAAGCATGTTAATAGATACTGATTAAATCTTTATGACAACTCTGTAGTAGAGAAGAGTGTTATCCCCATTTTATAGATTAGGAAACTGAGCCCCAGGTTAAGTAGACCTGGTCCAAGGTCAAGTAAGTGGCAAAACTAGATTCAGACCCATCCCATTTTAATAACTAATCTGTTCTGCCCTTCTCTGAATTTTGAACACCTACTGTGTGCCAGGCTCTGTGCTGGGTGCCAGGGAGACAGCAGTGTACAAGACAGATAAGACCCCTGTCATCTCTCACCAATTTCAACCTAATAGGGACCATAATCCAATGATCCTATGAGTAAACTTTGTATCATGAGCAACTGGGAAGAGTGGTCTGAAGGAAAATGTACAGGGTTTGTCCATTAGGTGGTGGGAACCTGATTTAATCACTAGAGATGTGGGGCGTGTGTATGGAGGGGCGCATCAGGGCAGGCCTCCCTCGAGTTCTGTTCTGGAATCCAGCCAGCCTCTAGACCAGCTCCTTATCTCTGAGAAGTCAAGAGCCTTGGCTGGCAGTCCAGGACAGAAGTTGGAAGACAAGTCTTAAAGGCAAATGCCTGTGTTGGGATTTTGCCTTTTACCAGCTGGTGGCCCTCGGCAAGGTACTTAGCTTCTCTGGGCCTCCGTTTCCTCATTTATAAAATGAGATAATTTAGTTCCTGTCTCACTGGGTTGCTGGGAGGATTAAACAGGTCTCATGCACGTGGTTAGCATGCAGTGAATAGCTGTGATTATCGTATGACTAGATCATTTCGATGTTGTGTGATGGGGATGCTACTAAGGTGGGAAACGGCCTCAAAAGAGATGCCTGGGTATTACTTGGAGTTTCAAGGCCCAGACATTTTGTTCCCAGGAGACTCGGAGGATGGGCAGATTAGACACAGCACCCCAGTGGGAGCATTTGAAGGCAAACAGGGAGGTGCTGCTGACTCCACCCTCATTGTAGGACCATGTCTGGAAGAGGGAGGAGAAGAGCAGGGAGAGCTTAGTATGCTCCTGTTCACTCATGACAAATGTTTCTTGAGCATCTGTGGCTTGCCAGGCTCAGTGCTGGGAACAGAGAGAGTAGGGCAGGCCTGCGGGGAACAGGTAAACCCAGAGATCATGATGTTTCCTTCATATGTGATAAATGCTGTACAAAAATTAAAAAGAGATAATGAGAGGGAGAGGAGCAAGAATTGGGGGACAGTTGAGTCCCCAAAGACAAGAAGGATCTGTGGAAAGAGTGGAGATAAGAGCATTCCAAGGCCAAAGGAACAGTAAGTGCAAAGGCCCTGAAGTAGGGATGAGCTTGGTGTGCTAGAGGTGCAGCAAGGCCAGTGTGGTTGGAGTGGAGTGAGCAAAGGGGGTGAGTAGGGAGGAGTCTAGACTGTATCTTGGGTGCAGAAACCTTTTGGAGGGTTTTAAGCCAGGAGCGACATTATCCGCAAGCACAGTTCTCGATGATCAGAGGATTGGGAGTGTGTCCAAGGGCAAAGTGGTCATCAGTAGGGCAGAGTTTCAGGAAAAAGCAGAAAACTTTGGGTTATGTAGATTTCAATCCTTAGTCCCTGACCCCTCCCCCACCGATGACTGAGCTGGTCCCTCCTTCAGGAGCAGCAGGGGGACCTGAACAGGGATAGGGTTACAGCAAGGGCTCAAAGGCTGAAGGGAACCTGCCTGACCTTTCCCCTTCCAGCTACACTGAGGTCAAGTCCACGCTCAGAATGGTTCCCTGTACCCAGCCAGGTCCTTGGCCTACTGGGAAGTCCTTGGGAAATCGGATGTCCCAGGCACCCCTTTGTAAAAGGGAAGGGCTGGTTGAGTAAATGACAGCGTGTAGCACACACACAGTGGGTATGCAGGCCCAGGAAGGAGATGGGAGGTGCTGAAACGCAGGGCTTCTCCTTTCCACCCTCCCTGACGGCACCTGCCCGACCCACTGCAGTGACCACCCCTCAGTAACGCCCCCTCACTCACTACCCCCAGGGGCCTGTGAAGCCTCCCTGGCTTGCTCCACCTGCCATGTGTACGTGAGCGAGGACCACCTGGATCTTCTGCCTGAACCTGATGAGAGGTGAGCAGGGCTGGAGGCGCCAGGCAGCCCCTGGGGCTCCCTCCTTCAAGGCGTGGCAGGGGGCCTCTGGATCCTGGCTGTGCAGAGGCCTGTCTGGGCAGCAGGGGCAGGGCAGCCCCACCTCTCTCCTCACCTCCAGCTTCTCCCTGCCTGCCCTCCTCCCCAGCCGGGCAGTGTGCCCACAGCTAACGCTGCCCTCCTTGCCCCAGGGAGGACGACATGCTGGACATGGCCCCCCTCCTCCAGGAGAACTCCCGGCTGGGCTGCCAGATCCTGCTGACGCCCGAGCTAGAGGGGGCTGAATTCACCCTGCCCAAGATCACCAGGAACTTCTATGTGGACGGCCATGTCCCCAAGCCCCACTGACATGGGCAGCGGCACCGTACTGGACACTATGGCCCCTGGGCCAGGACTGAGGAAGAGTCCCGCTGCCAGCCTAGAGCAAGGACGGGCCGTGTGACGATAGAAGGACCGTGGAGGCCAAAGACCCTGCTTAAGAGAGACCCAGGGTAGGCTCTGGTGGGGACAGGCCCCCTACCAAGGTGGCTTCCCCAAGATCTCAGAGAAGGGGATGTGGATGAGGTGGAATCTAATTGGAGCCACAATAAAACTCTCTCACAGACTTCCATCCTCTGAGTGTCCTTTGGGGGCAGTCCTTGGGTCGTTGGTGTCTTCCGTGGCCCCAACTCTCTCTCAAGCAGTGATGATGGCCGCTAGGGAGCTGAGGCCTGGAGTCGAGTTCCTGGGGAGACGGCCCGCCAGCGGGAAGGGCCCACGTGGGTCAGCGTGGCAACGCCCCGCCCCTGTAGACGCGGAGGGATTCGGAGGGGTCACGGGAGCCCGTGGCCAGAGGGGTATGTAGGAGATATAGGAGATCCAGAGCAGGGACTGGCGCCTTGGCTGGCCCAGAGCGAGGGCCTGGAAGCTGGTGATCAGCGCCCCCTACCAGAAGCGTCCCCACCCTGCAGGCCCCATCCACCCAGGTGGGACTCATTGCACCTCCTGCCAGAGCGCCTGCCCCTCCCAGGTGGGGCTCATTGGGTGGGCACGGCCGGGCGGGGTGAGGCGAGTATTAGGGACGGCAGGGCTCCGGCCGGGCGCCATGGAGGCCCAGCCATCCCCAGACTTCTCTATGCTGCTGCGAGAGCTGCTGGCGCCACCCCGTCTGGAGCCGGAACTGCCCCCTACACCCCTCTCCAAGCGGGAGCCAGTGGAGCCAATGACCCCCGGATGCGGATGCAGGTGCGTGAGGAGCGGCCCCTTCCCCCAACCCCGCCCTCCCCTTCAACTGGCTCAGAGGTCAAGTGGTCCTGGGGTTACCCAGGGGTCACAATGTTAGTTACTGGGACTTACAAAGGAGTCACTTGGGGTCATGTGGGGGTCAGAGGCCATGCAAGCTCCCCGCCCACTCCATGTCTCTCAGATGCTTACAGGCACCACCCAGGGGTCACCCAGGGGTTGTGGAGGGTAACCCAATAATAATGATAATAATAAAAATCATAATAACAATAGGACACTGTTCCTAGACCCAGCAGCCTGCGGCTGGGGTTGGAATTCTGACCCATCACCCAGCAGCTGTGGGCCTGCCTGGGCCTGGGTTTCCTCCTCTGTCAGATGGGGCTGGTCCTTGCCTCACTGGGTTGCTGTTTGGATTAAGTAATCCACGTGGAGGCTGAGAACAGTGCCTCGCGCATAGTAGGCACACTGGGTTTGCGATTATCTTGCAATTTTTAAATCTTCAAACAATCCAGTGCTAGGGTTCTGAGCCCCAGGCAGGGTGTAAACCTGCCCGAAGGCACACAGCTAGCAGGGGGCAGGGCACAGCTTGGAACCCAGACCCGCGGGACCCCTGGGGCTCACCCAGGGCTCGCCCAGGGAAGGGGGTGACCACACTGCCCTTGTACTCAGGTCCACCTTGCCTGTGCACCAGGCCTCGGTCGCCGCCCTGCGCTTCTTCCAGGCAGGGAGGTCCTGCTGGGAGCCAATGGCTCTGGGGTCCCTGGCCAGGGACACCAAGAACATGCCGACTCCAATCAGCCAGCAGTGCGGCACCCAGGGGTCACCCAGGACTTCCCTAGCCCCCTCGGTCCTGTCCCAGAGGAGGCCCAGGAAGCAGCCGAACCCCCTCCGGGGCACTGAGAAGGTGGATCCTGGGTTTGAGGGGGTGACCCTGAAGTTTCAGATAAAGCCAGATTCCAGCCTACAGATCATCCACAGCTACAGGTAGGGGCTGCCCCAGGCGAGGGTGCTCTTATGAAGGTAATAATAACATCGGTGCGGGAGGGCGGCAAGCAGAGGTACAGGGGCAGGTGCTTCCAGTCATCCACCCCAGGTCTCCCACATGCCCCCACGTTATAGAAGGGCAAGCTGAGGCCCAGAGAGGGCGCCACTGCCCAGTCTCACTGGGTGTGACCTCAGGCTGGTGTTTGAGTGCCAGCCCCGCTGCTTCCTGAGCTAGCCACATCACCTGTCAAGCCCTGTCTATGATCGATTCTGACTCACAGCGACTCTACAGAACAGAGTAGAACTGCCGCATAGGATTTCCAAGGCTGTAGTCTTTACAGAAGCAGACTGCCGCATCTTTCTACCGCGGAGTGGCTGGTGGGTTCAAACTGCCGACCTTTTGGTTAGCAGCCTAGTGCTTAACCACTGTGCCACCAGGGCTCCTTGATGATGATAATAAGCTACCATTTATCAATAACAACAGCAGTAGTAATAAGAGGTAACAGGTAGCATTTTATGTGAATGGATTCTTTGAAGCCTTGTGAAGCGCATTTTACAGATAAGGAAACTGAGGCACAGGGGTTGTAATAATTTATCCAGGGTCCCAGAGGGAGGACATGGGAGAATTAGGATGTGAACTTGGCAGGCTGGCCCAGGCTTACTGCCTCTTAAAATAATAATAATGATTATTATTTTACTAAAGGTCCCTGGGTGATACAAACAGTCTGTGTTTGACTACTAACTTAAAGGTTAGCCGTTCAAACTCACCCAGCCACACTGCAAAGGAAAGGCCTGGGGATCTGCTTCCGTAAAGATTACAGCCAAGAAAACCCAATGAAGCAGTTCTACTCTGTAACACATGGGGTTGTCATGAGTCCGAATCGGCTCTGCAGTGGGTTTGGGGTTAATGAGAAGGCAAAGTGCAGCCTTTGAGACATCAGATGCCTCTTCGGGGGCTGCTTGATACCTTGATTTAAAAAAACTCATTAGCGACCCTATAGAACAGAGTAGAACTGCCCCATAGGATTTCCAAGGCTGTAATCTTTACGGAAGCAGACTGCCACATCTTTCTACCAAGGAACAGCTGGTGGGTTCAAACCGCCGACCTTTTGGTTAGCAGCCAAGCACTTAAGCACTGCACCACCAGGGCTCCTTGATACCTTGATAGAAAATCTTTATTTTGGGTGCTGTCCTGGGGCAGAGCAAAGAGCCCCCAATGCTGATGCCTTGTCTACCCCCAGCCTGGCCTGCAGCAGCCGTGCTCAGGGACCCCCTGCAGGCCCTGCCAGGGGTCCTGAGGCCGACCGGGGAGGCAGCGTGGCTCTGGGTGAGTCCTGGGGTCCTGAGAGCTATAAATATTTGGGGGACCATTTTCTTGTCCTCCCTCTCTTTGCCCTGCCCCTCACTTCCCCATCCCCACTTCCCCATTTAGACCTATCCAGGAGGAGTCACCCCCACCCCCAGCTTCCTCCTCTGCCGAGGCTTTGCCATCTGTCTCCCTGCTTGAGTTTTCCTCTGCTTTGGATCCAGCAACCCCCAGGGCTGGCCCGGAGTCAAGTAGGGCCTCCATAAAGACGACCCCCAAGCTGACCCATACTATCCTAGCTTCCTGAACCCAGACTCTTGGCCTCTGACTCCCTCCTTTTGACCTCTGCCCCTCCAGGGCCCCGGCGCTGTGCTTCCTGTAGGACCCAGAGGACTCCACTCTGGAGAGATGCTGAGGATGGAACCCCACTCTGCAATGCCTGTGGTATCAGGTCCTCAGAATGCAGGAGGGGGTCCCCAGATCAGCCCATGCTTAGCCAGCATAGGGTAGTGGGAAGGAAAAACACCTGCCTGTTGGGGGAAAAGTGGCTTCCTTGTGGTGGTTTCTGGGCCCCCGCTGCATCCTGAATGGTGGTTTCTTGTACCCCCCACCCAGGTACAAGAA
>NW_004443993.1:1886473-1903036 GCF_000243295.1 Trichechus manatus latirostris
TCTTCCCACGGAGCAGCTGGTGGGTTTGAACTGCAGACCTTTTGGTTAGTAGCTGAATGCTTAACCACTGCGCCACCACGGCTCCTGTTTAACCATCATAGGCCTCCCCAGTGGCCAGCATGGAGAAGCCCTTCGGGAATACACATTGAACACATGAAAGTCTCAGATGTGTGTCTGCTAAGTCTTGGCTGTTTTTATCCATTTATTCAACATTTAGGAGCCCCACTGGTGCAGTGGTTAAGTGCTCAGCTGTCCCATGCCAGGAAGTTTAGATTTTATACAGTAAACAACAGGACAGCACTTATCTGCTAACGATTAGGCACCTACTGTGTACCGCAGGGACACTAGTAAATCCAGCAGACACCCTTGAGATCCTCATGGCCCATCACTGGAGGCTGACAGATCAGAATGGGGGAGGGAGATCTGCAGGGACTGTGGGTTCGAACCCACCAGCAGCTCCGCAGGAGAAAGATGTGGCAGTATGCTTCCATAAAGATTCACAGCCTTGAAAACCCTATAAGCACTTCACCAAAGAAGACATTCAAGCAGCTAACAAACATGTAAAGAAATGCTTGTGCTTATTAGCCATTAAAAAAAAAACCATTGCCATCGAGTTGATTGTGACTCATAGTGACCCTATAGGACAGAGTAGGACTGCCCCATAGGGTTTCCAAGCAGCGGCTGATGGAGTCAAACTGCTGACCTTTTGGTTAGCAACCTGAGTTCTTAACCACTGCGCCACCAGGGCTGCAGTTTAGAGAGATGCAAATCAAAACTACAATGAGATACCATCTCACTCCGACAATAATGGCACTAATCAAAAAAACAACAATGTTGGTGAGGTTTCGGGGAGGTTGGAACTCACATACACTGCTGGTGGGAATGTAAAGTGGTACAACTACTATGGAAAACGATATGGTGCTTCCTTAAAAAGTTAGAAATACCGTATGATCCAGCAGTCCCACTCCTAGGTACATACCTTGAAGAAATAAGAGCTGTGACAGGAATAGACATATGCACAACTGTGTTATTGCAGCATTATTCACAATAGCAAAAAGATGGAAACAACCTGAAGACAAACCATTGCTGTCGAGTTGATTCCAGCTCATAGCAACCCTAAGTGCCCCTCCATGGGTGAATGGATAAACGAACTGGTAGATACACATGATGGAATACTACACAGTGAGAGAGAATAAAGAATCCGTGAAACATCTCACAACATGGATGAATGTGGAGGACATTATGCGGAATGAAGTAAGTCCATCACAAAAGGACAAATACTGTATGAGACTACTATTAGAAAAAAACAAGGATTAAAACAAACCAACCCATTGCTGTCCAGTCGATTCTGACTCATAGTGACCCTATAGGACAGAGTAGAACTCCCCCTCAGGGTTTCCAAGTAGCAGCTGGTGGATTTGAACTGCCAACTTTTTGGTCAGCAGCCAAGTTCTTGATCACTTTGCCATCAGGGCTCTGAGACAAGGATTACACACAGAAAAAAATTCTCTGATGGTCACCAAGGATAGGAGGGAGAGGGAGGGAAAATTACTAGCTAGATAGAAGATACGTGTTAACATGGGTGAAATCCGTTGCTGTTGAGTCAATTCCGACTCATAGCGACCCTAAAGGACAGAGCAGAACTGCCTCATAGGGTTTCCAAGGAGCGCCTGGTGGATTTGAACTGCCTACCTTTTGGTTAGCAGCTGTAGCTCTTAACCAGTATGCCACCAGGGTTTCCAGTATTGGTGAAGGGAAAGACAATACACAATACGGAGGAAGTCAGCAAAAAAAACATGACCAAGGCAAAGGAAGACACTGAGAGGAACGCAAGAACAAAAGGCAACTACAATAATTCCTATAACATAGCCAATCCTGCAACAATACTATTAACAAACAATAAATTTACAAATGGATAAATAGGTATGCTAAAGAGAGGTGTAGGAGGGTATAAGGGAGCACACCCACCTGTGGATATAGGTTTCATTGTGGATATTTCTATATACATAATTGTAGGTGCTGCATGTATATTAATATAGACAATAGAGCACAAAAAAGGGGCACAGTCATGGAAACCTCTTAGACAACCTAACACCTCGTGGAATGAAGCTCCTCAGCTCGAAGGTGAAGGACCATAGACTCGGAACATTTACGTCAGTTGGCACAACACAGTTCATAAAGACAATGTTCTGCATCCTGCTTTGGTAAGTAGCATCTGGGGTCTTAAAAGCTTGCGAGTGTCCATCTAAAATACATCTATTGGTCTCTTCCTGTCCAGAGCAAAGGAGAGTGAAGAAAACCAAAGACTCAAAGGAGCAATTTGTCCAAAGGGCTCCGACTGGGATCACAACAGGTGGTCCTGGACAGAGCAGGTGAAAAATGTAGAACAAAAAATCAAATTCACAAAAAAGACCAGACTTACTGGTCTGACAGAAACTGGAGGATCCTCCGAGACTATGGCCATGAGACATGCTTCTGACCTGAATCTGCAGCCACTCCCAAACAACAGACAGGCCTGTAAAATCAACAGTAACACTGAGGAGAGGAAGGTGCTCCTTAGGACAATCAATTACGGGAGATCAAAGGGACAACATCTGCCCCAAGGCAAAGATGAAAAGGCAGGAAGGGGCAGAAAATCAGGACGAAAGGAAACGGGGAACTGAGGGTGGAACAGTGCTGACATATTGTGGGGAATGCAACCAAAGTCATGGAACACTTTATGTACAAACTATTGAATGGGAAACTAATTTGCTCTGTAAACGTTCACCTAAAGCACGATAAAAACATTAAGAAAAGAAAACCTTTATGGAGCAGTTTTACACTTCTGTACGGTCACTGTAAGTCAGAATCGATTCAATGGCGACAGGTTTGGTTTTTGTTTTTTACTGTGTCAGACCCCAGTGGAGACACTCAGCTGTGAATAGGACAAAGATCCCTCCCTACTCTAGTGGGGCTGATGCTCTAGGACCAACAATAAAGAAATAATTCAATTATATGTCTAATGGAACTTTAAGTAATGATCCATGTTACAGAGAAAAATAAGGCCTGTAAAGAGACAAAAGAGTTGGCATGGCTTACCTCAGCCATGGTGATCAGGGAAGGCCCTCTGAGGAGGTGACGTTTGTGTAAAGACCTGAAGGATAGCTATGGGCCTATTTGAGGTGAGAGTGCTTCTGGCAGCGGGGTCAGCAAGTACAAAAGTCCTGAGACAGGCAGGACTTTGTGGGGTGCAAGGAACAGCAAGGAGGCCAATGAGACTGGAGAGAGGCGATTAAGGGTGACAGGTGGAAGAGATGAGGTGGGGGGCAGCAGGGGCTGCACCACGCTGGGCCTTGCCTTCTGTACCCAGCCCCATCACTGGCTCGGACTCACCTTTGCTCAGTCAGTGTTCTTCTAGTGGAGGAATGGGACCTGGGGCAGCCACAGAATGGGAGCTGTCCAGGCTGTCTTCCTTCTCCAGAGCTCTGTGTTCCTGCTTTTGAGGGAGGAGAAGGTTGGGGGGGCTGGGTGTGGGGGAGGAGGCCCAGCTGTTGTCTCCTTACGCTGTTGAGGGTGATGGGAATGGGGACGTGCAGCGAGGAGTGCAGCTGGTTCTGAATCAAGATAGGCCAAGTGGGAAGACAGTTTGGGGTAAACTGAGGCACAGTGGATGGACACAGGATAGAGGAGGCATTGAGGGTGGGGCAGGGGTGCGCTCTTTAATAGAAGGGACATCCCGAGGACTGACACCCATAGCTGCAGCTACTGCCTTCGTCTATGCATCATGGCAAGCCATCAGCACCTCCAACCCCAAGGCAGCTCCAGCTCCACCCATCCTGGCAAGGTGGCCTCAGCTCTGTCGGTAACCAGGCCTGGCGGAAGCCCCTCACCCCCATCCCTCCAAGAGTTAGCTGGGTCAGCAGGTCACCACTGGGCGGAAGAGATGATAAGCAGTGGGAGGGGGAGGAAGGAGCATGGTCCCCACCCTTGACCAAAGGTCCATGAGAGCAGGAAATGAGCATCAAGAGGGCAAGCAGCAGGCTCCAGGTCACACCAGGAAAGACAGCTTGGATTGTGCCTGGCACTTACTGTTGTTAGATGCTGTCAAGTTGGTTCCGACTCACAACAACCCTATGTGCAACAGAACAAAACACTGCCCGGTCCCACAGCAATCCTCACAATCTCTGCTGTATTTGAGTCCATTGTTGCAGCCACTGTGTCAATCCATCTCATTGAAGGTCTTCCTCTTTTTTGATGACCCTCACCTTACCAAGCATGATGTCCTTCTCCAGGGACTGGTCCTTCCTCATAACATGTCCAAAGTATGTGAGATGAAGTCTCGCCATCCTTGCTTCAAAGGAGCATCCTGGCTGTGCTTCTTCCAAAACAGATTTATTTGTTCTTCTGGCAGTCTATGGTATATTCAATATTCTTCTCCAACACCGTAATTCAAATGCCTCAATTCTTCAGTCTTCCTTATTCATTGTCCAGCTTTTGCATGCATATGAAGCCAATGAAAATACTGGTACTTAGCAGGCCCTTAAAAAAAAAAGAAGAACCTGCAGGATCGGGATTTGAACACTGGACTTGTTACACATCGAAGACACAGAAGCACAGGAGTCCTTTATAAAAACTTTATTGGGGGGGTAGAAAATAGGGCTGTCGCCCCTGGAGTTGAATAAATAAATGAGTAAATAAATAAATGGAACAATAAATAGGCCCCCGTGTACGTCTGGGGGCATCCCCGGGCCCGCGGGGAGGGGGGCACGGGCTCACGCCGATGTCAGCTGGATGGCGAAGACCTCGCCCCCCGCCGGCGCCTCGGTCGACCCCGCCGCCTCAAGTCCACCTTCCGCACCGGGGCCCCCGCCAGCGCCGCCGCCTGCGCCATTGAGGCACACGGCCTCGCCCGAGCTCTCGGCCTCCTGCACATTGTATTCACCCTTCTTGCAGGCTGTGGACTGCACGTAGAAGGCCAGGCCGGCCCCCGCAGCCAGCAGCGCCGCGCCCCCCGCCGCGCCGCCCACGGCGACCCACATCCACGGACCTGCGGGGAGGGATTTAGTTGGGGCTCCCCATCCTCTGCCCTTGGTCCCTCTCCAACCCCCCTTCCACACAGCGTACTGTGGAAGGTGAACTGGGTCACGTGTGCACCACTCAGAACCCACCCCACGCTAATAATTCCCTCCTGATCGCAGCCAAGCCGTGGAAGATCCGCTCCCCCATCACTAACCCCCACCCCAGCCAGCCATCGTCAGCCCCATCTTCAGGGCGCCCCTAACTGCGACCCTGGCCCACTCTAGTCTCAGCTGTAGGGACTAAAAAGGAGGCAGGGTCGGAGTCAGGCGTTCCAAGCCCCAGGTCACGCCCCCCAGCAGATCCCTCGCTCCCCCCACCCCCGCCAGCTGCCACTCACCGGCCACGCGCACCGTGATGCGCCGCGCGTGGCGCCCGTGCGCGTTGGTGGCTGCGCACTCGTACTCGCCGCCGTGGCTGCCCATGGCGCCGGCCACGCTCAGCGTGCTATTGTTGCTTGACAGGCCAATGTTGGGGGCCCCCGGGGGCGCGCGCCAGCTGATCTGGGCTGGGGGCCACGCCTCGGCGCGGCACGTCAGCGTGAAGTTCCCTCCAGGCCGCACGCCTCCCGGGGGCGAGGCTGCCAGCTCGGCCACCACCGGCCGGTCTGCGGGGGGCAGGAGGCTGGAGGGAGGCGTTCCACCCACCACAATCGGTCTGGGACCACCCCCCTTCGGTGGAGCGGGGCAAGGATCCTGCCTAGCACCAGAACTTCTTCCCTCGATAAGCCGCTTGTAGTCGCACTGTAGTCAGGACTAGAATCCTGCGCCTTTTTCCCCATCAACCGGCAGGAAGCCGCTTTTCCACAGAATGGGAAATGGAGACCCGCGCCAGTGTCCTTCTGGCTCAGGATTTAAGGGGACCGGGCTCCTGTTAGAGGTTTTACTACCTAAGGTTTAGGCTGGAAATCCTTGTCCTCGAAAACGGGACTGGGAGAGATGCCCCCTGCACTCCCTTGGGGCCCCCAATCGCTGCGAGCCACTTTTCTATGGTGCCCAGTCCTCTCCATCCACTGCTGCCCCTACTCACATTCCACGCCCACGGTGACAGTGCGGGCGTCCGTGCCGTGAGCGTTGGTGGCCACGCAGCGATAGGTGCCCGCGTCGTTTCGGGACACGCGCTGCCGTTCAGGCCGCGGCGTGCCTTCCCGCGAGCAGCGCACCCGTGGGGAGGGGCGACCCCCGGCGGCGCAGGCAAGCGCGGCCACTTCGGCCCCTTCTAGCCACGTCTGGTTACTGGGGCAGGTTGACTCATCCATCTGAGGCGGCGCTGCAAAGCAGCCATGGCGGGCGTTAGGAAGGGGTCCGGATCTGGGGCACCCCCTACCCCCCGCCCGCCTGGGCCCCGCTCACACTCCGCGCTCACGGCGACCATCTTGACCACCGAGCCGTGCCGGTTGGTGGCGTTGCAGACATAGATGCCAGGTGCCAGGGCACTGGAGATGCTGGAGGCTCTGGGAGTAGGGCCTGGGGAGGCCAGCGGTAGCAGCAGCCCCTCACTGGCGCCCCCGGAGCCGACGCACTCCAGGCTTGGCTCTGGCTTCCCGTCGACCTCACAGGGAAACAGCCGCCCAGACCCTTCCACCCATGTCCAATTGCTGGGGCAGCTCAGCTCCTCAAAACTGGGGCCATCTAAGGGTCAACGGTGACACAGGGGCAGGAAGTCAGGCCTGGGATGTCCTGGAAGGCCCGTCTCACCCCGTGGTGCCCCCACTCACATTCCACCGTGACAGCCACATTTTTGGCGGCAGAGCCGAGCGCGTTGGTGGCTTCGCAGCGGTAGGTGCCCGCGTGCTCCCGGGCCACGTGCAGCAGCCCCTCGATGACCCCATCCTCCTCAGAGCGCACACAGCTCACAGTGGGCGGCGGGACCCCGTGGGCCACACAGCTCAGAGAGGCCTCTATTCCTTCTAGCCACGTAATGCGTTCTGGGCAGCCCACGCTGTCCAGTGCCGGTGCGTCTGGGGAGCGGGTCGTTGTTGGATTTGGGGTTTTAGGGCTGGCATGATGTCCCTAGGCCCTCCTCCCTCCCAAGGCCTCAGTGAAGGGTGGGAGCAGGCTATGTCCTGCATCGGCTGTGTCTCAGGACTTCTGAACTCTAAGGATCATCTTTCCCTGATTCTCAGAAAGCGCCCGCAGGACCCATCTTGAGTCTTTGCTGTCGCAAGTGGTCCCAAGGTTTCGCCTAAACGCCACGCCCCAGACCCCTATGGACACACTTAGGACCCCTCTTGTCCTTCTCGGAGATCTCCCCCCAACCACTAAAAGGTAGCCTTTTCTTTTTCCCAAAATCCTGCCCAAAGGCACACCTCAGACGTCAGAACCCTATAGGCACGTCTGACTTTGTTCCTACTCTTCCCTTGTAGACCGACTACCCCTGACCCTGAGAACAAGACAAGGATGCACCCCACGCACCCCTACTCACACTCCACCGTCAGCGTCACATCCTTGACCGCCTCGCCCTGGACGTTGGCCGCCGTGCAGCGGTAGGTGCCGGCGAGTGCGCGAGTGACCGGACCCAGCAGGCCCAGCGCCAGCACCGCCCCGCTGTCGGGCCGCGCGCAGTGCACGGAAGGCCCTGGATTTCCCCGGGCCTCACAGCGCAGCGTCTGCTCTGGTCCCTCCGGCCAAGTCCAGCTCCTGGGACAGTCCGAATCGTCCAGCCGGGGGGCATCTGCGGGCACGAGGGGATACAGAGCTAGACGTGGACCGTGAAGAAAGTCCCTGTCTCCACGGTACCGCCAGGGAGCCGCCAAGACTTTGGAAGTAGGGGGTGGGGGAGCGCGAGGTGATAAAAGCCAACTCACATAGGACGCGTAGCTCGGCGCTCCGGTTCTTACTCAAGATCTCCCCGTTCACCTCGAGGGTGGCGTCGCAGAAGAAGCCGCGCCTGTCGTCATTCTCGGTAGCGTTTAGCTGGAGCTGGGCAGGCTGTCCGGAGGCCACGGCTTGAACTCCATCCAGTGTGACCAGGGCTCGGGCCCCAGCTGTGCAGGTAACCGTCACCGTCGTCCCCTCGGGTGCTACGGGCTCGCTTAGGGTTAGGAGGGGCGCCGGGAAGCCTGGGGACCAGGCATAGGCTGGGAGTCCACTGACCACACCCTTCTCGCCAGTCTAAGCCCACCCACTATCTCCAGAATCCCCTTAGCGCTGCGACCAAACCGTGTAACACGCCCCGCCTCTCGGGACGCTCTTGCTCTGCCTCCTACGTGCCCCGCGTCCTGGAGTTGAGCCAAATCCCC
This sequence comes from Trichechus manatus latirostris, assembly GCF_000243295.1. Lineage (NCBI taxonomy): Eukaryota > Metazoa > Chordata > Mammalia > Sirenia > Trichechidae > Trichechus > Trichechus manatus. The sequence continues at coordinate 1,894,770 of NW_004443993.1, forward strand.
AGGGACCCCTGCCCTTTTGCGGTCCTTCCCATTGGAGCGGTTCAGACTCCGCCTCTTCAGCTACTTGATCTTGATCCCCTATCTGCCTTGTCCCTTCGGGCGCTCTCGGACCACGCCTGCTCCACTGTCCTCCAATGGAGGCCCCGCCTGCTATCCTCCTCGCCCCGCCTTCTAGTTCCTTTGGCTCCGCCCCCAAGCCCCGCCCCGCCCCTCCTCCTCTTACTGTAGACCGTCACGTTCTCCCGTGTCTCGCGGCTCTCGCCCCCCAGAGTCACGTTGCAGACCAGCTGCCCAATGCCCTCCTCCTCTGCTCGCGCTGTGGCAGTGGCCGTGAGCGCGTCCCCCTCGCGCGTGACTTCGGAATTCAGCCTCTGATCTCCCAGCGCCAGGTAGATCTGGGCCTCAGAGGCCGGGAACAGTCTTTCGAGGGAGCAGCTCACAGGCCTTTCTAACCCCACTTCCAAGAGCCGGGGAGCGGCTAGGCGCGGGCGATCCGGAGTTAGGGCTGGGGGGTCGAACAACAGAGTTTGAGCTTTTCATGTGTTGGGCACTCAATATGTGCTAAGCGTTTACATGCACGCTTATTTAATCCTCACAATCATATAATAGGAAAGTACTAATATCACCCTAGAGGCAGAGAGAGGCAAATAACTTTCAGCTGCCAAGTGTTGACGTAAGGATTAGAATTCAGGCCTTTCTGCCTCTAAACTGCTTAAACACCAGACCGACTCCACTTGGTCGCGTTCTTCCCTCACCCACTCACTGTAAGTCCGGAGCTGTCTGGGGGCCGAACTATTTTCAAACAGTCCCAGCCCATGCGGCCGCAGGTCCAGCTCCGCGCGACATGAGAAATTGGCCTCGTGGTCCTCCCTCCGCGCCAGTACAGTGGCCGAGAGCACCGCGCCCCGCGCCCGCGGTGGCTCCCCGACGAAGCTGCGGCGGATCAGCTCCTGGGCGCCCCGCAGCAGGGTCAGCGTGAGGCTCCCACGGGGCCCCGCGCCGGGAACCCTACAGCTCAGGGTGAAGTTCTCGCCCACGGGCTGCCAGGGGGGCAGCGGCATCAGCTCTACGCGATCCGGCCGTTCTGCAGGGGAACCGCAGCTCTTGCCTTTAGCGGCCCAGAGCCCAGTGGACCCGAGGGAAGCGGGGGCCAGGAGGGGAGGCCCTTGGGAACCAGAGGGTGGGGCTTGAAGGGGCAGACCCGGGGACCCGGGAGGAGGAGTCTGGAAGGGAGTGAACACAGAGTACGAGCGTGGCGGTGGAGAACTCACGGAAGGTGCGGATGAGCCCACGCGCCTGCAGTGTGCGCCGCGCGCAGCGGAAGAAGCAGACTGGCTGGGTCTCCGGTTCGCGGATGTCCACTAGCTGCCGTGCCAGCCAGCGCAGACCCCTCTGGGTCCCGTTCCGGCGCAGCGAGGTCTCCAGGCCACCGCGTTCCGGCCGTGGACAGTTGGTGCTGCAATTCAGCCACAGCGATCCCCCGCGCTCCACGAGCGCCACGCGAGGCTGCAGGTCCGCCCAGAAGGGTTCCTGCGCGACCACTGCGCAAGGAAATGCAGGCTCAGCCTGAGGGAGCCCCCTTTCCGGAATCTGAGCGCCCCTAGCCAAGTCAGGGGTCCCAAGGGGACGCGCAGAGGCCAAAGTCAGGACAGAGCCTAGGAGTCCCGCGTTCAGCCCAGACCTCAGATTTGGAGGAGAGCTTCTAGGGTCTAAACCTTGAGGATGTCTTTGGGACGTGGGGGCGGAAAGCCGTGGTCTCCAAGGCGTAGATGGAGCGGTGGCAAGGAATGGGGGAAGGGGAAGAGGGTCTTTGGCACACTGCAACGCTGGGAGGAAGGGATCCCGGGTGGCGGAAGGGGAACAAACCGGTTCTCAGACTCCTGGCACATCGCGGGGAGAGGGGAGACTGAGGTTGGGGCGAGGCAAAGGAGAGATGAGGCTAGGTTAAGGATAAGGGAGGACCCCAACTCCTGATGAAGAACATGGTAAGAGGGCTCAGAGTTGGGCACGTGCAAGGGACAGCGGGAACAGGCAAGGGACCGGGTTGCCACGGCTCCAGGTGGCGCGGTGACAGCGCCTCTGAGTCACAGTAGTTGGATAGATCGGGTCTTCGAGGACCGGGAGTAGGGAAGATGACAGCCTGTGGACCTTGGTACCCAGCAGAGCCCGAGGTGGTAACCCGGAAAGGGACAGGAGAGATACGGGGCCTCCAGGGCGCGAGATTGGGTGAGAAAGAGCACTCAGGATCTCGAGGGGGTAGGGTAGAGACCTGGGCACGCGAGGCGTCAGGGAGCAGGGTCTCGGGTGTGCACTGGGAGGAGGAATAGGGAGAAGACTCGGAGTAGAAGCGTGGGAGCGAGGCGCAGGGCGGAGCCGGGAGGGTCACGCGGCCGCGTCTCCGGTCTGGGAACACCGCCCTCGCCCGGTCTACCCTCGGCCGGGGCCGGCGCTTACCTGAGAGACCGAGGAGCCCCAGGCTCAGGGCAGCCCAGAGGCCGAGGAGCGCCCAGCGCAGCCCTGGCCAGGGCCCTGGCATCGCCGCCGCGGGGGAAACGCAGGAGGCGAGGGGAGCGCTAGCTACGAGCTGGGCTAGAGGACGGCGCGGCGCGGCGGGTGGAGTGTGGGGGAGGCAGAGTTGCGCTCGGGGATTGGCTTAACGTTGGTAACTTGGTTTCCAAGGAGGGGGCGGCAGCAGAGCCGGCAAGGGGCGGGGGGGGCGAGCGTGCGCCAGGCTTCGGGCCTTGGTGACGGCGAGCTGGCAGGAGCGAGCGACCCCCGGAGTCTACAAGGAGGCTCGCCGGAGCGCCTGGAGCTTTCTGGGGGCGGCCGCCCGCTCCCGCGTCATCCCCGCTGGCAACGCGGAGGTCGAAGATGCTGAATTCTCCAAACCCCTACCCCACCCCTACCTTGGAGGCTATGATAATATGCTGGTCTCCGAGCCCCGCCCCCATATTTAGTTCCCTCCCACCAGCTCCCCTCAGGCAGGGATTGATTTGGGTGCTAGGAGAGGTTTGGGAGGCTCAGGATGGAGAGGGGAGAGGTCTAGGAGAGGGCTTGGGGCTGCCCCCTTCACTGATCTTTCCCCTTTTAACCCAAGGGGAACTGAGGGTTATATCCACGCCCTTTCGTCCCCCTCACCCTCGCCCCGGCCAGCGACCGAGGGGGCGGGGACGAGTACCAGCGAGCGAGGAACACGTGTGCATGCGCGCAGCGTTCGCGGGCGTCTAAATTAGGGTTGGCTCTGCTCGGGGGGTGGTCTGTATTTACCCAGAGTGCAGCGGGCACGTGTCTCCTCGGCATGTGTGAGCGCTAGCGGCAGAGTAGCGCCCTTGAATCCTCCTGCGGCGCCGCGGGCGGGGCCCTGGACCGCGCGGGCTTTGCCAAGCACCCAGTGCGGGCCCCGATTCTGTGTCCACGCGAGCCCCAGAGATCAATTGTAACGCTTTTGACACCACACGCGGACACCAAGCTCTGACACCCCTCCATGTGCCCACGTAGCCGCGTGACTACCAGGACGCTGTGACACCCCATGTGGACCGTCTGATTACCCTTTCTCGGCTGTCACCACATGGGTGCTTCTGCATATCCGTGTCTCTCAGTATGTCCATGTGACCCTGCCCATTTGTGCTGTCACCACCAGCGCTAATCCTGAGCTATGGGGGGACAATTCTCCTCTACCCTTGTCCTCCAGAAAAACCTAAGGTCTAAAGTGGAGGTGGGGGTGAGGAAGGAAAAAACTCCTCAGAGCTGCTGCGAGGCAGGTGCGGGAGGCAATCAAGAAAAGTCATGCCGTGATCCAGACCCCTCAGGGCCCTCCAGGGCCAGGGCTTTGCCCATCTGCACCACACTGATAAGGCCCTCAGAAGGAGAGTGTTTTACTACACCGGCTGGGACTGCAGAGGAATTGGGACTCGGAGGACCCCAGGTAGGCCTGAGTGAGAGGACCTCAGGTGCCCTCAGGAAGACAAAGAACTTGGAGAAAGTGATTCCAGCAGAACCAGAAAAAGAGACCACTTCCTCTGAGGAGATGCACTAATGGGGAATGGTTATGCCAGGCCACAGGACAGAGCCTTTATTGATCTGAGTTGATCTGAGGAAGACTTTATTGATCTGGGTAGGACTCCCCAAATTGCTCCAGATCTTTTTTTTCCTTCTGTAGGCATGGGCAACTCCCCCCTACTACCCTACACCTGTGCCTGCATCAGGTAGGCAGCTCCAACGGCGAGAAGGATCACAAGTGATGCGATGGAGGTGAAGGTCAAGGCTTTGGACTCGGTGCTCCAAGCTGAGGGTAGGAGGCAGGAATCAGGAACCCAGCATGTGGAGGAGGTCTTGCACAGAGCTCACGCAGGAGCCGTGTTCCCTTTTGGGGTCAGGACCTTCCCCACCCTCTCTCCAAGTCCCCAAGATTAGAGGTGCCTCACCTAGGGCAGTCAGCATCAAGGGTGCTGAGCTGCTGTGGACCACCAGGCCATCGAGATTGAAGTGTGCATGGCACGTCACGGGCTGCCAGAGGTCAGGGGACCTGGAAGGCAGCATGTAGGTCAGCGTCACATTGGCTGGATTCACGTTCGTGAAGTGCTTCAGGCTCTCTGAGTAGATGACGCGGCCACCATGCTGAAAGCTCACTACCAGGAAGCCCACAGGGAAAACTCGCGTCATGTGGCAGCGCAGCGTGTACTCGCTGCCCTCTAAGACCAGAGGCTCCAGGAGCATGCTGTGCGGCAGTTCTAAGACAAGAAAGGGCTGCTGAGCAAGGCCTGTGGGTGCCCCTATCCCCCACTCTCTTCGCCTCCCACCCCTTAACCCATCCCAGTCCCGGCCCTTGAGCCTTACGGTAGGCAGTGACTCTGGTCGTGGCTGAGCGCATTTCCCCTGCGCAGGTGACAAAGCAATGCACGTCAGAGCTCCAGGCCCTCACGTCCAGCAGCTGGTAGGACACCCAGCCCGACCCACTGAGCGTTTTGCCCTGCTGCAGCTGGGTCCTAAGTTGGTAGTTCTCAGGCAGGGGGCAGCTGCTGGAGCAGTTGAGCAACACTGAGCTCCCCGGCGGCACTGACACGAGCTCTGGGCTTAAGCGCACCCAGAATGGTGCTGAGGTCCCTGAGGGTGAGACAGGGCTGACCCCGGGGCTTTGCGCCCACTCAGCCCGGCGCTCACGCACACTCCTGCCTCCCGAATAGGTGGCTCCCAGCAAAAACAATGGTGAAAGGAGTAGCAGAGACCCCATGGCAAAGAGCTGGAACTGTGGGTCCAGCGCCAGGGAGACACAGCTGCCTCTGGAGATAAGGAGGCCGGCAGTCCCGCCTCCTCAGCCCCGCCCAGAGGAACAGAGGCCCCCAGAGGGCCCAGGAACCCAGCAGCAGATATTCCCCTCCCTCAGCTCAAGAATGAGATTCTATACCCCATTATAAACCAAATATCAATGTGCTTTTCTGGAGAGGAGTCTTTAGTTTTCACTAGAATCCGGAAAGTTCATAAAAAGCCCCAGAATTGGATCAGAGACCCAGGATTGGACCTTGAACCGCAGCCTGCTCTTGGGGGAGGAAGTGGGAGGACAAGGCTTTAGTAGAGCTGCTAGAAAGGGTTCCAGCTGGACGTGACACCTCCCCTGGACTCACACAAGGCGTAGGCTGGATGAAAAAGCTTTATTAAAGAACGAGGCCTCCAGAGCTGGGAGGGTGGTGTCCTCGGAAACCATGGTCTCCTTCCCCACTGCCTGCAGGGCCTGCAGGAATTTGGAGTTGAGAGTGTTGTGTTTGTTCACGGTCCCACGGAGATGTAAGCAGCTAGGACAGGACAGGGGCATGCAGGGGCTGGGCGTAGTTACGTGGGGCTTCATGATTCAGCTGCCAAGGAGTGGCACCCATGTTTAGGCATGGCCACCAAATGTCATTGTGAGCACTGGCAGAGATGCGTTTGGGTGGGGAGGTGGCTAACAGAGGTCAGCGCCAGTGCTGGGGGGAAAGGGCTTAGTGGGTCCTCCCTGGGCATGTGAGCATTGCTAGTCCATACAGCGCCTTTGTGCAAGACAGAAAAGGGCACCCCTTCTGGGGGAAATCAGCCTGGCCAATGGAGTGAGGAATTGCAGCCCCACTTGGTCTTTTTGCCAGGCACCCTCGCGCAGTGCACAGCCAGAATAACTGTACCTGGAGGCCCTGAATGAGGTTACACTGAGAGCTCCCTGAGGGCAGGAACCTAAATTCACCTTGTTCACCATTCAAGCCTACATAAAAGACACTCAATAAATAGCTAGTAAAAGAACAAATGAATAAATATGGCATCATCAAGAGTTGGAGACAGTCAGTGGACAGTAGTGCCAGAGCCGGCATCTCTTGGAGGAAGTGTAGGGATTTGTGTTTCGATGCTGCGTGTGTCCTGTGGACTGTGGGGCCTCAGCACACGCAGCGGGAGATGAGTTTCAGTTTCCTGGCTGTGTGTCCCCATGTTGTGGGATATGCATCTCCCAACACTCCCCCTCTGGCCAGTCAGACTTTAACATCTCTGTAGTCATTCTCCTCAGTGCTTCCTCCTCTTAGTTCAGTCCTGTGACTACAGATCAGGTGGGAGCCCTGAGGGTCCTTGGTGTGCAGGTACCATGACCCCAAGCACTGCCTATATGCCAGCTGAGGCCAATCTCCTGTAGCACCTGGAGGAGGTGGGTGTAGCTAAATGGTGTATATCCACCACGCTGTCCAATGTGGAGGGCTGCCACCATGTGGGAGAACCAAGGAGGAAGCCAGTCCTGGGGTGGGATCAGGGTGGTGTGTTCATCTTCATGGAGGCCTCCTCCTGGGCCTTCTGTAGTTTGTATTTCCTGATCTTTCGCTGGCGGTTATAGAGGTAACCAGCTATGCCTGCAAGGCCCAGTATGGCCACGGCTGCCACCGTAATGATGATGGCCAAGTTGTTCTGGTGGTCTGTGGGGAAGACACAGGGGGTGGTGAGGGCTGAGCCGGGCCCCCTGTCCCACCCCACCCCACCCACCCGCGCCACTCACAGAGCACATTCACGACCACTTGGCGGGTGACCTCGCCACGCACGCTCACGGCCCGGCAGAGGTAGGTGCCTGCAAATTCCCGTTTGACAGGCCTCAGGTCCCCGATGGGCAGTGAGACCTTATCCCCTTTTCGGTGACAGTCCAGCTTGGGGGGTGGGTTTCCCCAGGCCTGGCACTTCAGAGTCTTCTCGGAGCCTTCCTGCCATGTCCAGTTTCCTGGGCAGTCCTCCTCATTCAGTCGGGGTCCATCTGGAGAACCACAGCAAGATGAGGGCTGGGGGTCAGGGACTAGGACACCCCTCCCCACCCAGGACTGGAGGGCTTAGGTAGGAATCTGGAAAGAGGATGCGGGTGAGAGCAGGCCTTGGAGGGCAGGAGTTCATGGGGCCTTAGGGGTTGGGCTTCGAGGTCAGGGGTCGTTGTCCTACTCACACAGGACTTGGAGCTGCTGGGTCTGGTTCTTGTACAGCACCCGCCCAGCTACCTCCAGGGCAGCAGAGCAGGAGAAGCTGCGGCCGTTGTCCTTAGCGCTGGCGTTAAAACTGAATTGGGCCTTGGAAGCCGGCATCTGGGCGGAGGTTGGAGCTGGAGCCCCAGTCAGTGTCACCACAGCTGCAGCATGGGCCTCACACGCAACAGTCACCATTGTCCATTCTGAGACCTCTAGCTCACTCAAGGTCAGGCTAGGTGCCGGGAAGCCTGGGGGCGGGGCATATAGTGAGCCCTGCCCCTCTGAAGCCCTACCCCTCTGAAGCCCTGCTGCCACCCCTTCTTACTGTATATGGTCACTTTCTTCCTTGTCTCCTGGTTCTGGTTCCCCAGGTTTACTGCACACGTCAGCTGCTGGGTACCCTCCTGGTCCAGGTCTGCCATGACCATGGCCGTGGCCAAGAGCAGGTCGTCACTGTCCTTGATCGTGGGGCTCAATCGCCGGCCCCCCAGTGACAGCTGGACCCAGGCCTCCCAGACTGGGAACACCCCATCCAAGAAGCAGTCCACGGTGGAGTTTTTGCCCACCTCCAAGATATCAGGGGCACTAAGGTGCGGTCTGGTCATTGGCAGGGCTAGAGAGAGAGGGGCGGGTGTGAGCAGAGGGGACGGAGGTCCTTCCGCCCTTTCCTGGGGCATTTTCATTCCCCCACCTGGAATATCCTCTTCTCGGGACACTCTGCGGCATGGCTCACCCACATCCCAGGACACACCCACCCGTTGGCCGGGGTCACAGCTTACTCATAAAACCCTGCGGCCGTGGCACCCTATCCCAGGA
>NW_004443993.1:1903403-1909491 GCF_000243295.1 Trichechus manatus latirostris
CCCGCGGAGCAGCACCACGGTGAGGTTGGCCCGGGGCGCTCCGCCCCACACCTGGCAGCGCAGAGTGAAGTTGTCGCCCACGGGCTGCCAGGGGGGCAGGGGCGCCAGCTCCATGCGCTCCGGGAGCTCTGTGGAGAGTGGGGGTGTCGGTGAGCTGGACTGTGCTCTCAGCCGGCAGGGGACGCTGGGGCATAGGCCGCACCTGCCCTGGCAGCCTCTCCACTCTCTAGCTCCCTCCTCAACACGCCCCACCACCTAAGCCAGATAGGAATGTGAAGAGCTTCAGGGAAACCAGTGAGAAGGCCTCAAGTGTTTGTGAAGGGAACAAAACAGTCTATTCACTGCAGTATCTTACAGTGAACGACACGGAAGAACCTTAAAGTCTACCACCAAGGGTCCGTTTGGTGAGATAAATACGGGAAATTTAAGCGGCCAGGTCCACTAGGCATTGTTTAAAAAGATCCCTGCCTCCTCTTCTTCTCCACAGCACCCATTACCTGCTAACACATAAGATAATCAATCTACTCAGCGAACTGGCTTCTCTATTTCCACCATGGAATGTCTGCCCCAGCAGGGTGGAGTTTTTGTCTGTTTTGTTCCCTGTTATGCCGGGCACACAGTAGGTGCTCTATATTTGTACAAAGAATGAGTTTGAGCCATCTGCACTGACCTGAGGCCTTCTCAGCAGCCCACCTTTAAGGGAAAAAAAAATTTACCAAATGTGCATATGACCCTTTTGATTATTGAAAACAACCCACAGATGCTGAAAGTGAAACTCTCAACATCCCCTTACACAACTGGTGGGCTCCATTTTTCCAGGCCAGTCTCCATTCCATGCAAGGTCACAGGATTCCAAGCCCAAAGTACCAGTGCAAATTCATAACAGAGCCCTGATGAGCCCTCCAGTTTCCCTAGGGAGGGGTCTCAAGGATTTCTGCTCCCTATTCCCTTTCCAAGAGGCCCTGAAATACTAACGCATTGCTGCTAAAATGTCAGGAGCCAGATGGGCCTGGGTTTTGTTCCCAGCCTTGCTGATTCTTTTATGTGGGCTGCAGGCAAGTGACAATGCCTGAGCCTCAGTTTCTTAAGCTGTAAAATGGGGCTATTAGAGGTAGGACTATTATTAATCCACTTAAGAGGCTGAAAGAATGACTATAAATGGGCAGGAGGTTTCTTCTTGGGGTAACAGGAAACATTCTAAAGTTAGACTGTGGTGCTGGTTGTCAGCTTGGTACATGCCACTAAAATTCATTTAACTGTACCCTTGAAATGGGTGAATGTTACGGTATGTAAATTATACACAAAAAAAGTTGTTTAAAAAAAAAAAAAGGCTGAGAAAACTCCCAGACGTCTGGTTCTTATCTCTAACAGCCTGCTCAAACCGGAGCCCCCAAATGGAATCCAGCAGCTCCCTGAGCCCAGCTCCCTGCCTTGAAGACCTAGGCTAGGAACTGGGAGGAGAGGCCTGTTCCAATTTTCCCTCCCCTCCTCCTCTGGCCCTTCACCAAGTCCTTCGGTTCCACTCTCCAGATATTTGTCTGCCCCTCCCTTCTTGCATGTGGCCTGGTCAAGGCTCATGGCCAACTGCTTCCTGGCCTCCCGTAAGTCCAGCCTTCCGATTTCTAGATCCCTAGCCTGCTCACACACTTTCCATGGCTCCCCAGTGCCCAGGGAAGGAGAAGGTCCCAGCTCCTTGGCCTGGCATTCAAGGACCTGCCAACCTCAAGTCATACCTCCAGCCACCCTACTTAAGTTCACCAAACCCTCTTGCCCCCCCCGCCAATCAGGATGTTTCCTCACTCTAGACCTTTTCTTCCCCCCCTCACTCTAGGCTATTTCCTCTGCCCAGAATGCCTGTCTTTACGAACTCCTACACATCCTTCAAAGGCTCAGATAGGGGTCACCTCCTCCAGGAATGACACCTCTAACCTTTACAGAGATGCCTCAGCCATCCAGGAATGCTCCCTCATCTTTATTTGTTGATTTTTGCAATCATTTCTAATTATTGTTATAAGTAGGTTGACCTTAAACAGCACATGGGTGCGTGATCCCACATGACAGAGTAGAACTGCCTCATAGGGTCTTCTCGGCTGCAATCTTTATGGGAGCAGATTGCCAGGTCTTTCTCCCATGGAGCCACTGGGTGGGTTCGAACTGTAAACTTTTTGGTTAGCCAGCTGAGCACTTAACTGTTGTACCCTCATCTTTACATGCCGGGTTGGGCAGAGCCAAGCTAAAGCCTATCCTAGGTGCCCCGCCCACCTTTTACTCCCTTGCTACTGTGTGCCAGCCATCTGCTCCATTTCACAGACAAGGCAACTAAGGCAAGGTCGTGCATACAGCCGCTGAGGGAGAAAGGTGGGAGAGTCAGGACTCAGACCCAGAGTGTGGCATCTCAATCACCACACTCTTTGTTCGAGGCCTTCTAGAAGTTTCCCCAGCTCACCAAAGGGGTTTTCAGAGGCCACCAGGCATGTCTGGGGACTTCCCTCGCTGGGAGGGTGACCAGCATCTGCTCAAACACCCCTAAGTCGGAAGCAAAGCCAGTATTTGCCCAAAGGCTTCCTCTGCCCAGACGCTGGGACTGTGGAGCAGCTTTGCGCCCCACTACATCATTATAGCCATTCTCAGAGGTCTCACATGATGGAGAAGGAAATGGAGAAGCCGTGTCCCCATCATCACCCGGCTAGTGACAACCCAAGGCTGTCTAATTCCAAGGTCAGTTCCCTCTCTTCCTTTCTCTTTCTCTCTCCCTCTTCCTTCCTTTTTAAAAATTTGAATTATATCTATTTATTTTGACCTTGGTAACTCATTCTCACAGTTCAAAATCCCCGAAGTAGAAAAGGGCACACAGGGAAGTTACCCCCTGCCCTCTCCCCAGCCCCCTGGCTTCTTTTCTCACAGCCAACTAGTACTGTGCCACGTCTTATGTTTCTGTTCATGACTCTTTGGTATATAAACACAGCCTGCCCCCCTCTCTCCTTAGCACAGAGGGCAGCATTCCGCTCATACTGGGCATACCTTAAACCAAAAACCAAACCTGTTGCCGTTGAGTCGATTATGACTCATGGTGACCCCATGTGTGACAGACTTGAACTGCTCCATAGGGTTTTGTTGGCTGTAATCTTTATGGAAGCAGATCACCAGGCCTTTCTTCCACACCACTGGGTGGATTCACACTGCCAACTTTTTGGTTAGTAGTTGAGCGCAAACTGTTTGCACCACCCAGGGGCCTACTTACTTCTTTTGCACTCTACACGCCACCTTGGAGCCCACCTGCTTTCGGTTCATAAGGAGTTTCATCATTCTTTTATATGGTTGCATACTATTCCACTTTATGGCCAAACCACAGATGATTTCCATAGCCCCTAGATTTGAGTGGTTTGCAAACTGTTGCCCTTCCAAAGAAAGCACCAGTGAACAACCTCATCCTCCCACCAGTCCCTTGCGGACACGGACGGGCATTTGTAGGACAAATTCCCAGGAGTGGGATTTCTGTGTCAAAGGACACATGCATGTGTCATTTTGAGAACTGACACCAAATCCCCTGCCACAGGGATGTGCTTATCTCCTCCCCCACTAGCAATGTCCCAGGGGTGCCTGTTTCCCCACAGCCTTGCCAGCACAGCTATGATCAATTCTTCGATTGTTGCCAATATGTGAAAGATGCCATCTCAGGGGTAGTTTTCATCTGCATGTTCTTTTTAAGACGCAGATCCAGGGCCTTGTCATGTATGTGCTTCAAGAGTGAGGCATAGAGCCAGTTCTCTGGAGTGTGCCAAATACGTCCCTATGTCCTACGTACACTCAAGGAAGTTCAAAGAGGGGCTTCCGAATGACATTGGGACTTTCCAAGGATGTCCCCATCACTCTTTAGTGATACCCTTCCCACTGCCACCACCAAGCAACAAAGCAGCCTCTGTCCACCCCCTCCCCAGTCTGCCTAGTCCAGCCCCCAGGCCAGCCACTCACGGTACACGGTGAGGGAAGTTGAAGCCACTGTCTGGGGTTCACTGGCACAGGATGAGAAGCACAGCAGGTTAGTGTCTTCTTGCACATTACTCAGTTCGAAGACCTTCCACTTGTCCCCCTTAGCAACCTCTGTCTTGGCCAACAGTGTCTCCAGGCCCAGATGGAAGGGTTGGTCACAGGTAGTACTACAATTCACTTGCACGGAGCCTCCTCGGGGCAGGATAGCTTCTTGGGGGTGGACTGACGTTAAGGCATCTCCAGACCCTGGAACAAAAGGGGTGCTTGACTCTGAGGAGGGGGCAGGCACTGGGAATCAGGAGGTCTACTGTGTGCCCAGCCTGTGCTAGGTGCTGGGGACACAGCCATGAACAACACAAAACTCCCTGCCTTCAGTGTGGGAGAGAGAAAGACTCATGAGCAAACAAGATAATTAATTTCTGATGTTATTAACAGCTTTGACGCAAACAAAACAGGGAGATAGAACAGATAGTGCCTTTGTGACAGGGTGAGGTCTAAGCAGAGATCTGCATAATAAGGAGCTGGCCACCCAAGGGAAAAAAAAAAACCCATTGCCGTTGAGTTGATTCTGACTCATAAGACAGAGTAGAACTGCCCCATAAGGGTTTCCAAGGAGCGCCTGGTGGATTCGAACTGCCCACCTTTATGGTCAGCAGCCATAGCTCACTGTAGCTCTTAACCACTGCACCACCAGGGCCCTGTCCAAGGAAAAGGAGAGTGAATTTCAGGCAAAAGGAACAGTAAGTGCAAAGGCCCTAAGGCAGGGTGGCTGTAGCAGAGTAAGCAAAGGGGAAGAGCAGGCGGAAATGAGGTTCGGAAGATCATGTGGGCAGTGCAGGCTGCCCTAAGGATATATTCTTTAGTCTGAGGGAGATGGGAGCATGCGAGGATTTTAGCAGAGAAAGGGCAAGCAATCAGTGCCCCCCTCCCTCCCAAGAAGTCAGGAGGAGGGGCCAGCCCTCCAGGAACCAGGTGGGCTCGACCAAGACAGAATAAACTAAACAGCAGGAACAAAGCCCAACAGACAGGAGTTCAAATCAGGTTGGCTTCTCACTCCCTTGGCCAGTGGTCTCCCCTCTCAGGGCCTCAATTTCCCCATCTGTAAAGTAGATGAGTATAGTCACCCCACCCCTGCTGATGCAAATAATTCCTATACAGGGCAGGAAGCAAGAAGCTGTAGGTAAGAAGGAGGGGTGGTGTTGTCCACAGACTGATGGCAACACCGAATCTGAAAAATGTCTGAGGCTACCTCCACATCCCTGCCCTCGCCCCGAAGGTTCCCTAAAGCCTTGGGTCTGTGGTATCAGGGCTGGAGGTGTGTGAGACCAGTGGCTCTGGATATCCTCCGAGGGAGATTGTGAGATCATTCCCATTTCACAGAGGTAAACGGTGAGGCTGAGAGAGAGGAAGTTACTCAGCTGGAAAGCGGTAGTTCCGATTCAACCCTTTAACTGACAGGCTCCAGAATCAAGCTGTTATCCAAGGCGTCAATCTGCCACTCTCCTGCTGCCCAACGTCATCACCATTTGAGGCCATCTGCCCGTGTTTCTGCCCACCCTCCCCATCGGGCTCGGTATGGGGCTAAATGTGTGTGGGGCGTGGGGAGGCCGCAGGGGCTCCTTGGCGTCCCAACTCTGGCCCCTGGGCAAGTCAGCCCTGGAATTCCCCTGTGAAGCAGCAGCCCTGGACTTCCCCGGGGCAGGCGATGAGGAACAGAATGTGTGTGGGGGAAGGGGGGGGGTGTCTCTGAGCCTACTCAGCTAGGGTCTGGACACGTCCCCATCTCGGCCCGGCCGCCTCCTGGAGCCAGGCGCTGCGCTGGGTCACACACAAAGCCTGCGAGGTGGCCGCTAGAACCTTTCCCATTTGATGCTGACAAGGCTGAGCTTCGGGGAGGCGCAGCTACAGCCCAAGGCCACGCACACGGAGGTGAGGGAGGGTCTGCATTTAAACTCACTGTTGACTTCTCGGTGACTCTTGCCCTCCAGTAATGGTCATCGGCCACCCCATCCTCCCATAAACCCGTTATCTAAGTACGAATGGTCGGGAGCCAGTCCTCCCACCGCGCCCAGGGCGCAGCACAGATCCCGGGAAGCTG
>NW_004443993.1:1910716-1912159 GCF_000243295.1 Trichechus manatus latirostris
CGGGGACCCAGACTCGCAAGCTCGAAGTCACCCCTTCGGCCACGCCTGTGGGTGTGACCGCAAGGCCCGGCATCTACCTCAATCCGGCCGGGGGCCGTGGGGTCTCCGAGTGCCAAGCAGCGCCGCCTAAGGCTTCCTGTTGTGGGACACGCGCGGCATCGCCATGGACACCTCCGAGAGGCCAGGGAGGTCGCGCAGCAGAAGGAGAAGGGAGGGAGCCCCAGAGACAGGTGGGCCCCTTCCTACGAGGATGGGGGCTGCGAGTCATTCGCCGTCCAGAAACGCGCCCCTCCCCTGCCCCAGTTGTTCCTAAGGAATTTCCACGGGGATCTTTCTACTTGAGGGCTGAATCCCCGCCCCGTAACGGCCTGGGCAAAGGGGCAGGGGAGGAGCAGGGATGTCCCCGCGCCTCCAAGGTTCTGGGAAAATCCTGAGATGAGGGTTATTTTCCGGCGGATTTTTCTCTCTGACATCTCCAGGGCCTGGATCTGGCCCGAAGTGCGCAGGCGGCGAGCGCCGCCTCGCGGCACAGGACCCACTTACAGCCACAAAAGTGTTCTTCCTTCTCTTTCCCAACAGTATTTATTGAGCGCCAACTGTGTGTGTACTGGCAGTTCAAATCCACCAGAAGCAACTTGGAAACTATGGGGGCAGTTCTTCTCTGTCCTATAGGGTCGCTATGAGTCGGAATTGACTCGATGGCAACGGGTTTGGTTTGGTTTACTGTGTACTAAAGGAGCCCTGGTGGTGCAGTGGTTAAGTGCTGGGCTGCTAACTGAAAGGTCGGTGGTTGGAACCCACTAGCCTCTCTGTGGGAGAAAGATGTGGCAGTCGTTCTTAGGTGCCATCGAGTAGTTCCGACTCATAGTGACCCTATGTACAACAGTACAAAACACTGCCCCGGTCCTGCACCATCCTCACAATGTTGCCATGTTTGAGCCCATTGTTGGAGCCACTGTGTCAACCCATCTCACTGAGGGTCTTTCTCTTTTTCACTGACGCTCTACCTTACCAAGCTTGATGTTCTTCTTCAGGGACTGGTCCCTCCCGATAACATGTCCAGAGAATGTGAGACATCTTGCAATCCTTGCTTCTAAGGAGCATTCTGGTTGTACTTTTTCCAAGACAGATTTGTTTGTTCCTTCTGGCAGTATATTCTTCACCAACATCATAATTCAAATGCATCGATTTTTCTTCAGTCTTCCTTTTTCATTGTCTAGCTTTCACATGCATATGAGGCAACTGAAAATACTATGGCTTGGGTCAGGAGCATCTTAGTCCTCAAAGTGACATCTTTGCTTTTCAACACTTTAAAGAGGTCTTTTGCAGCAGATTTGCCAAATGCAATGCGTCTTTTGATTTCTTGACTGCTGCTTCCATGGGTGTTGATTGTGGATCCAAGTAAAATGAAATCCTTGGCATCTTCAATATTTTCTCTGTTTA
>NW_004443993.1:1914036-1931752 GCF_000243295.1 Trichechus manatus latirostris
GGGACGTGCCCTGACTCAGGTGTTCACAGGCGCCCTCTGGCCATTTTGAAGGTTACAGTCAGGGAGTGGGAGAGACAAGGTGAAAGCCAGGAGACCAGACAGGAGGTGACAGCTCTAGTCCAGGCGAGCGATGTTGGGTGGTGGAGAAGTGGTCTGATTCTGCATCTGTTTTGGAGACAGAGGCAACTGGACGTGCTGGAACATGGTGGGCACGGCAGAGTCAAGGTAAGCTTCTTGGTCTAAGTCTGAGCTCCGGGGAGGAGGGAGGGCCATTTCCTGATACGGGCATGAGGTGGTAATGGGGGGCAGGCTGGCAGGGGGAGCATGCACCCCTAGTCTTATACCCCATTTGCATTTCCTCGAGGAAAAGGGAAGCAGATGTTCCTCAGCCCTCCGCTGCTGCGGCTGGGAAGGGCTGGGCTTCCTATAGGGTGCCAGGCAGTCCTGGGCAGGTCAAGGAAAGGACCCACGGCAGAGCAGAGGCTGCAGACACGGGGCAGAAGCATCCAAACCCCTCTCTGTGGCATTATGCCTGCTCTTCCCACACTGAGCTCTGGCATGGCGGCCTTGGAGATCCCTCAGCCTGGAATGCTCCTCCCCTCATCTGTGACATGGCCAGCCCCTCCTTTCTGTGGCCTGAGCCTTCCCGGATTCTCCCCCATCCTCAGCCACACCGTGATCACTCCTTGTCACTTGCCCTAATTTGTTTTCATTATGAACTCATTACTGGCTGAAGTTTGGATTTACTTGATTGTCTATTGCCTCCATTTCTGTGAGCTCCAGGAGGGCGGGGACACTGTCAAGCCCCAGCACCTGCTCAGTATCTTGCCTTTATGGGCAGGGGATCCAGACATATCTGTTGAATGAATTAACTTCTCTTGCCTTTTAGCATTCTGCATATGCTGTTCCCCCAGCCTGGAATGTCCCTTCCTACTGCTTTTACCAAAGGTGCTGTCTTAGTTATCAAGTGCTGCTATAACAGAAATACCACAAGTGGATGGCTTTAAAAAGCAGAAATTTATTCTCTCACAGTTTAGGAGGCTAGAAGTCCAAATTCAGGGTGCCAGCCCCAGGGGAAGACTTTCTCTCTGTCGGCTCTGAGAGAAAGTCTTTGTCATCAATCTTCCCTTGGGTCTAGGAGTTTCTCAGCGCTGGGACCCCAGATCCAAAGGATGCGCTCTGCTCCTGGCTCTTCTTTCTTAGTGGTAGGAGGTTCTTCTCTCTCTGCTCACCATGCTCTCCTTTTATCTCTCATAAATAAAAGGTGAGGCAGGCCATACCCCCAGGAAATTCCCTTACCTGGGATCAGGGCTGTGACCTGAGTCAGGGTGTTGCATCTCACCCTAATCCTCTTTAATATAACCTAATCTTGCCTCATTAACCACAGGCAGAGATTAGGATTTACAACACATAGGACAGTTACATCAGATCACAAAATGGACCACCACACAATACTGGCAGGACAACCACACAATACTGGGAATCATGGCCAAGCCAAGCTGACACATATTTTGGGGGGACACAATTCAAACCATGACAGGTGCCCAGAAGATGGGTTAGAAGGCAGGGTTGGAATGGAACAGGGTTTGGAGCATGAGCTTTGATCAGATTGGGGGTTTAAATCCAGGATGTTACTTACCAGCTGTGTTTTAGTCTAGGTTCCCCCCAAAAGCAGACCCTGAGGCAAGCCTGGGAGTGCAGGTAGTTTATCTGGGAGGTGATCCCAGGAAGAACAGGGGTGGGGTGGGGAAACAAGGAAGGGAAAGCAGCTAGTAAAGGTGAGCTAATTAGCAGATTTCCCCATTGGGCAACTGAGGCTCAGATCCATTGGGGAGCTTTGGGAGGCTGCGTAGATCTGCACCAAATCCTGTCCTTCACTGGTCAAGGGCTGCTCCTAGAGGTGTCAACTACCTGATACTTTATGTGTATATATACATGTATATGTTGTTGTTGTGATCTGCTGTCAAGTTGCCCCCGACTCAGAGTGACCCCATGCACAACGGAACAAAATGCTACCCAGTCCTGTGCCATCCCCATGATTGATTGTAGATCAAACTGTTGTGATCCACAGGGTTTTCACTGGCTGATTTTTGGAGGTAGATTGCCAGGCCTTTCTTCCTAGTCTTAGTCTGTAAGCTCCAGTGAAACCTGTTCAGCATCATAGCAACACACAAGCCTCCACTGACAGACTGATGGTTGCTGTGCATAAGGCACTGGCCAGGAATCGAACCCTGGGTCTCCTGCATGGAAGGTGAAAATTCTACCACTGAACCACCGCTGCCTCAAAAAGTTAAACATGGAACTACCATACGACCCAGCAATTCCACTCCTAGGTATGTACCCCAAAAAACTGAAAGCAGGAACACAAACGGAAACCTGTACACCAATGTTCATTACAGCGCTATTCACGATAGCCCAAATGTGGAAACAACCTAAATGTCCATCAACAGATGAATGGATAAACACAATCTGGTATATACACACAATGGAATACTGCTCAGCCATAAAGAGAAGCGAAGTCCTGACACATGCTACAACGTGGATGAACCCTGAAAACATCATGCTGAGTAAAATACGTCGGTCACGAAAGGACAAATACTGTATGATTCCACTTACATGAAACAGGCAAATGCATACAGACCAAAGCTTATAACTAGTGACCAGGGGTGGGAGGGAGGGGGAGAGGCGGACTTATTGCTTAGGGGAACTGACCTTCTGTTAATGGTGGTGGAATAATTGGGAAAAGGACAGTAGCAAAGATTGCACAACTTGATGAACGTAAACGGTGTGACTGAATTGTACATGTAAACATTTTTGAATTGGCAAATGCTTTCTTAAATACATATTAACCACAGTAAAAAAAGAAAGAATGGGATGGTTATACGTGTGAGATTTCACTAAGATGATTTGTACACAGTGCTCGGTGCAGCTCAGCAGAGTGAGAGCAATCCTAGTGGTTACTGTTAGCCTGTTTCTTTGGGATTCAGCATGAGAATCTCTCCCCAAACTCTCTAGGCAGAAATACGCGCTTCCCACAGACCTTCCTCATACAAGGATCATAATTCCTCCCAATAGACCTAGGGTGTAAAGTAAAATTTCCTAACATGGATTTTGATCAAAATACAACCTCGCTTCTCCCTCTGCCCCTTGAAAGCTATTCTGTGGTGGCATCTTGCCCTGTCCCTGGCTGAGAATGCTGAAAGACCCAGGGGTCATGTCGGTGTCATGTTCAAACCTTTGAACTTGCTTGACTTGGTGTTGGATGGGCCTCCGGCTCAGGACTCTCCAAGCTGGAGGCCTGGGTGGGGAAGAGGGGCCGGTTCCTCTGCCATGCACTCTCTTCCTGCCCCCTCAGCAGCCTCTGGAACCTTCTGCCCATGCCAGCGTGTACACGGAGGAGGGGTTAAGGGGACAGGGCAGCTCCTCCTTGGCTGGTGGCTTCACTCTGGGTGATCTGGCAGAGGGTTAAAGAGGTGCCCTGGGTGTATTTGGGGGGTACATGAAGCTCTTAGGTATTTTCAGGGCTCTTTGGGGCCTCCTCTCTCATAGACCCCCTCGCTGGGGTGGGGACATATTTGACCTGGGAAGTGGCTCTTCCCTCAGTCCCTGGTGTCTGTCCTACCCTCTAGAATCTTTCTGCAGCGACCTCCTCACGCCCTCAGTGGGCCTCCTGACCATCCTGGGCGTGCAGGCCAAACTCCAATGAAGACACCAGGGTTCCACCATTAGAGCCGCCTGCCTCTTGCCTCTGGTTTCCTGGGGACTCAGATCTCAGCCCCCTCAAGCCTTCTTGGGCCAGAGCCAGCCCGAGTCCTGGGTGTTCTTTCAAGGACACTTCAAAGGCAGTGAAACCCTCTTTGGGCTCTGGGTTAGGCCTTCTCCCAAGAGGGTGGGATTGGGACTTGCAGGTAGCAATGGCTCCCCTGAAGAAGTGTCTTCACCCACCCATTTCTTACTCCCTCGACCTTGAAAAGGCCTTTTGTTCTGGAGAATTCCAAACAGAGCCAACAGTAGAGCTCACATGTGAGGAATCTGCGTCATCCACAGTTCTCAGGGCGATCCTGTCTCATCTCTACCCTTGCACCACACACCTTCCCCCATACCAGGCCAGAAGCAGTTGCCAGTGGGTCAGTTCTAACTCATAGCAATCCTGTGTGTCAGAGCAGAACGGTACTCCGCAGGGTTTTCAAAGGCTGATTTTTTTGGAAGTAGATCGTCAGATCTTTCTTCTAAGGTGCCTCGGCGGACTTGCACGCCCACCTTTTGGTTAGCAGTCAAGCGCATGAACTATTTGCACCACCCAGGGACCCCCATATGCACCTCGATTGCTTTAAAGCACATTCTAGACATCATGCTTCCTGATGCCTTTTCACATCGTTCATCTAGCTGGGGGTTTCAGCGTGGGGCACCAGGTTCTGGATGATTTCCTTTGAAAATCCATATGGGCAGCGGTTGGTCTCACCCTGTTTCCTGTCGACGACTGAGCCGCACTTTTACCCTAGTTTGACTGTCTAGGTCACTTAGCCTGGGCTGCACGCTGTCAGGACAAGCTCTCAGCATTAGGTCCCAGAGCCCCCAGGTGCTGGGCAACAGGCACACCTGAGGCAGGTAACAGCTTCAAGTGGCGTTTCCTGCCCAGCCTCACCACCTCTTTACTCATTGTTTGGCTCCAAATGGCTTTGTCTTTCCTCACTTAGTCAAATCTGGTGCTTTAAAGATCCAAGTTTCCGTCCACTGAGGATTTCCAAAGGATGTGCGTAAGCTCTGGAGGCACTTGGAGAAGCATTCCAAAGTTGTTTCCTGCAAGGGAACCCGGGGCGTTGCTGTGGCTACCTGGTCTAGCTGGGCCCACAACGCACAGAAGCACGCTCACAGCTGCTTAGTCTCTGTTACGATTATTAAGCAAATTAACTCGGGAGCACACAACAGCAGACTGAAGAATTAGGATACTGGTTTAGGTGTTTTTAGAAATGTATTTATTAGCTTGTTTATTGTGGCCCACTTGTTTTTCTGACTCCCAGGGGAAACCATTGTGATAAAATTTCAGGTCTTCAGATCGAGATTACATGTGGCATCGAGCCTGCACTCTCCAACTGAAGGGCTGTGCAAACGGGACCACAAATCCTCTCTGGGACGACTGTGTAGGATAACTGTGCTTGGGAGACAAGCCAGGCGTTGGTTCCTGGGAACTAATGGCGCCCACACTCCTCTGTGTTCGCCCGAGTCAGTGACTCACCAAGTTAATTCTGGGCAATTTCTATAACAGTCCTGATGGTGCTTTCAAAGAAGACTGCAAGCCCCTTGAGAAAATAAGGACCTGGAGGTGCCTGGAACCAGGGAAAGAACCCAACCTGCCAAATGCAAGTAATCACAATGAGCAAAACGGCAAGGAGCCATTCTCTATTTTTCCCGACACTCTCATTAAAAAATAAAATTTTTTTTTTTTTTTTTAAAAAAAGGGAGAGATAGGGCAGGAGCTTGTTGGCACTCTCTGCAGAGTTGCTCTGTCCTTCTTGTGACGCCTGCTCGACAGCTCCGTGACCCCGGCTTCCTCCCTCGTAGGGGGTGCCAGGCTCCCAAGTCTGCCAGGGCCTCCTCGGCCTGGCTCAGAGCAGGCACCTGGCATCGAGGGTGATGCAGAAGGACGGCGGCCATCAGGCCCTGGCTGGGCATGGCGGGACTCAGGGGAAGTCACCATAGGGCAGGTGGAAGGGGTAGAGGGGCGTGTAGCGCGAATCATGCCAGAGCAGCTTCTCCTCCAGGAAGACGATGGTGCGCAGGGTCAGGACCAGGGTCTCGTGCTTGAGCATGCTGTACACGTTCAGGCCTGGGGGGTGGGCCGAGGTGGGGTCAAGGGTGTGGTGGGTGCCTCCTCCCTGACTCCCATCCCCGCCTAGGAAAGCACCCCTCCTGGTCTAGCGGTTCAAAGTGTGGGTACAGAAGCCCAGCAGCCTGGGTTTAAATCCTGGCTCAGTCGCTCGTAACTGGCAAGACTCTAGGCAAGGGGCTGTCCTTAGTTCATCAACTGCTGATTGGCTGAGCCCCCCCCACCCTTCCAGGATCCACTGAGCTCGGCCAGGATCTCTGCCCTACATTCCAGTCGGGAGACACAGATGATCAACACAGCCAGCGGACATACCATGCGCTGCACCGGAGGGGCGGGGCGGGCAAGGGCAGAGCGGGGGTGGACAGGGTGAGCAGGGGGTGGGCCGGTGGTGCAGGTCCCCACAAGCAGCAGGAAGGACTTGGGCTTTTACCCCAAGTGAGGTGGGAGCCATGGAGGGTTCTGAGCAGAGGAGAGATGGGCCCTGACTCAGGTAATCACAGGTGCCCTCTGTGGGGGCAGAGCGTGGGTATCTGGGGGCCAGGAGGAGGTGACTGCAGGGTTCAGGTGGGAGACAGTGGGGGCTGGACCAGGGTGGTAAGAAGTGGTCGGATTCTGGACATGTTTACAGGCAGCCCCGATAGGCAGGGTGGAGGCAAGGAGTCGAGGAGAGTCAGTTTCAGACCTGAGCCACTGGAAGGAAGGAGTCCTGTGTTGAGATGAAGAAGGCTGTGGAAAAGGTGGCCTGAGAGTCAGGGGGGCGGGGGGGTCAGGACTCAGCACTGGACATGGCTGAGATGCCTGTATGACTCCCTCGTGTAGCTGTCCAGGAGGACACACAGAGAGGCCTGGGACAGGTCAATGTGGTGACAGGTGTGACGTGCTCAGGACAGACCGACGACTGGGGCCTGCCCTGCCCCTGGCTTTCCACCTCTCTCTGAGTGAGAACAGCCAGCAAGCCTGGCACTCACGCCATGCCCGGCACTGAGCTGGGAGTGTTCACACAACATGACCTCGTGGCATCCTCAAAGCATTCTTAAGAAAGACACTCTTCCCCCAAGAGTACATTCGGGGAAGCTGAAGGACAGAGGGTGGTTACTGCCCAAGACCACTCAGCCAGAGTGTGACGGGTGGATGATGGGAACTGGCCGGCATCCCTGAGCGCCTGGCCCACACGTGCACCTGAGGCCCCAGGGGTAGCTCACCGACAGCTGGGATCAGGTTGAAGGTCTTCAGCCTGGAGGTGGCCGACACCACATTCTGTGGCATCTCCTCGTGTGCTCTATAACAGAGGCCGGAGGTGAGCCCCACAGAGACAGATACTCCGTCCCCCCACCTCCCCACTCTGCCCTGTGCCTCACAAGTCCACGAGGAGCACGGAGTCCCCCCAGCGGCGGTACTGGGCCAGCTCCGTCAGGTACCGGGGTTCTGGGGTTGGCAGCTCCAGGGAGTCCACGATGTGCAGGTTGTCCTGGCGGGAGGATAGGATGGTCTGAGCCCCCACACCCCAGGCTCCAGGGCCCTGTGGGTCCCAGAAGGATTGGGGCACGGGCTGTACCTGGGCCAGCTTGACGGTCAGCGCCACCTTAAGGCCCAGCACCCGTACTTTCATAGGCAACATGTAGTAGTAACTCGTGGGGCCCCGGGGGCCATGGGCAATGCCTCCTGTGGGGACAGAGGTATGTGAGCAGGCCAGGCCACAGCTGGGCTTGGAGGCCCGAAATTCACCCTGGTGGCTGGTGTACGGTGGTGGAGAGGAGGCTGGGAGGAGCCAGGCTGAAGGTCAGCAAAGAGGGAGGGGCCTCAAGTAAGGATGGAGGGGAGACTGGATCAAGTGTCACCTGGGACAAGTGACTTCACCTCACCGGGCCTCAGTTTCCACAACTGTCAAACCCTGAGATCTGATGGTTCCCACCATATAACACTCCATGAGTTACGGCATAGAACACGTAAAACAGCAAAGTGTGACCTTAACTATTACAGACTGCATAAAACATCACAGAGCGCGAGCTTAATTATTAGCATAAGCTGTTAATGCTGTGATTATTAATAAGTTAAAACCTTCCAGGTCTACAGGGGAGACAGGCATCAGGGACATGAGAGCTGAATGGGTCTTGGGAGCACTGGTGTCAGGAGAGACGCCCTGGCGAGGACCGTCTGCTGGTGTGTCCACTCTCTGCTGGGCCCCGGGAGGGCAGCAGGGAGCAACACAGACACAGTCCCTCTCCTCACACTGTTCGCCTTCTGCCAGGGCAGACAGACGCTGGACCTACAGCAGGAATCAGGGCTGTGAGGAGCAGCACACGGGGCTGTAGGGGGCCCAGAGGAGGTCAGGAAGGGCTTCCTTGAGGAGGCATGGCCCAAACAGACACCTGAGCTATGAGGGGACCTGGCCGGGCAAATGGGAGACAGACTCTAGTCAGCTCAGTCTGGTCAGAGAGGGCATGGCATCTGCAGCTGCCAGGGCCTCGAGTGCCAAGGCAGGGAGCGCAGACTTCACGCAAAGGCCATGCGGAGCTGGGACTTTTAGGAAGATCCCTCTGGTTGCTGTGTGAAGGGTAGCCCAGGAGAGATGGGAGGCGGTGGCCCAGATGGGCTGTGGCCATGGTCTGTTGAGAGAGGCCGAAGCCTGAGCACTGGGGTAAAGAGGCAGTGAGGTCTATGGGCCTGAGTCCTGATGCCTCTGCCAGCTGGGGTGCTGAAGTGGCAAAATGGTGCTGACAAGGTATCCGAGACTCCAGATGTGGGCAGCCACGTGTGAAGAAACTCCCAGACACTGCACTTGAGCCCTCCTTGCCCTGCCTGCTTACCTCCTCGCCAGATCGGGGAGCGGATGCTGCCATGCCGGGCACGCCCACCGCCTTTCTGCGGCCAGGGCTTCCGGCCACCACCCTGCACCTCAGCCCTAGTCTTGGTCTTGGCGTAGCTCTGTGGGTGCAAAGTAAGAAGGGGTCATGTCTGTCAGACAGATGTCGAGTAGCTGCTGGGTGCCAGGCCCAGGGACACAGCAGTGAGTTGGACAGACCGGTCCTGCCTGGGAGGAGCCAGAACCAAGGCACGGTGATTTGGGGAGGAGGGGAGATAAAGGAATTAAGAGATTTCCCCCACACGCTCTAAGTGTCTGCCTCACAAAAGCAGTGCTCTGCTGCCTAGCATACAGTAGGTGCTCAATGTTTTTGGAATGATTTTAATGTGGCTGCACCTGAAAGGAAGGCAAGGCATGGGAAAGATGTGGCTAGAGAGCATCAGAGATGAGCATAGGGGGGGTCACAAGGAGCTTCAGACGCTGGGCTGAGGGGAGCCAAGGAGGATATGTGCAGGGGGAGGACACGCTGGACCTCTGGGGTGGGCAGGCGGAAGGCAAAGATTGATAACAGCTTCTCCAATGCTCTTGGCATAAAATCCAAATTCCTCACTGTCCTCCCATTGACCTCCATAGCCAGGCTGGGCTCCTTTGGGTCTCTGCCACAGGGCCTTTGCACATACTGTTCCCTCTACCCCCATCTCAGTTCCATCATCCCCTTTACTGGTTAATTCCTACTGCAGACCTGAGGTTAAATGCCATGAGGGCCGTGAGGGACAACACAAGAGGTTGTGGGGGGCCCAGAGGTCAGGGAGGGCTTCCTGGAGGAGGCATGGCCCAAACATCCACCTGAAGGACAAGGGGAGCTGGCCAGGCAAACGGGAGATGGACTCTAGTCAGCTCAGTCTGGTCAGACAACGTGTGGCATCTGCAACTGCCAGGGCCTTGAGCATCAAGGCAGGGAGCACAGACTTCTTGCAAAGGCCATGGGGAGCTGGGGCATTGGACAATTTCCTATAAGTACTGATTTACAGGCATGACTACTTGATTCCTGTTCAACCCTCCCACCAGACTGAGAGCTTGAGAGCAGGACCCTTGCCTGTCTCATCCACTGCCATACCCTCTCACCTAACACAAGGCTGGGTGCAGTGGTTGCTCAGAAAATGCCTGGCAAATGACTCATCAGTGACCAGCTCAGCAGAGAGGAGATGAGGCCTGGGCTGAGCAGCACAGAGAAGACACAGCATGAGGCTTCCTCGCCTCCTGCTCCCTCTACCCTGCAGAAAGCTCCTTCCTCCCACCTCGCCCCACTCAGGGCACTCACAATTCTCCTGAAGTTCTTCTGCCAGATGGCGACCTGGTGCAGGATGTCCAGCCTGTGGGGAAGGAGGGAGACATGAGAGGAAGCTCTGCCTCTGCTTAAAACCCTCCCACAGCTCCCCACCCAGTGATGGAAAGCCAGGCTCCTCCCTGCAGTCCCGGGGGCCCTGTGCCATCTGACCCTGGCCCTCTATGGCCCCATCTTGTAGCCATTCTGGACTTGTGAGATGGGGTCCAGCCTCAAGGCCTTTGCACTTGCTGTCCCTTCTTCCTGAAACACTCTTCTCCTGCTGGTTCCTTCTCAGCCTACAGATTTCAGCTCAAACAATATCTCCGAGAGAAGTCCCCCTTCCTCCTTCTCACAGTACTTTTTTCCTTCTCTATCATTACAACTTACTTAGCGCCGCCTTTTTTATGGACTAGTTTGTCTTTCTAGTTCTGTGCTGTCCAACATGGTAGACACTGGCCACGTGTGGCTACTGGACACCAGGAAAGTGGCCAGTGCCACATACCAAGTAACAATACTTTAGATATACTGGGTTAAATAGAATATATTATTGAAATTAATCCCAGCTGTTTTTTTTTCTACTTTTTAAAACAGGGCTACTAGAAAGTTTAAAATTATACACACAGCTCACATTACATAGCTACATTGCATACGGCTGCCAGCGTGGTTTGCCACTATGGCCCATATGCCAATCCGGCCTGCTAACTGTTTTGTAAATATTTACTTACAAGGTTTCATTGGCTTAATAAAGTCATGCTCATTTGTTTATGTATTGTCTACGATTCAGTGGCATCGGGTTTGTTTTTTTATGATTGCTTTTGCACTACGGTAGCAGAGATAAGTAGTTTCAACAGTGATTTCACAGCCTGGAAAGCCTAAAATATTTGCTATCTGGCCCTTTATGGAAACAGTTTGCTGACCCCTGCTCTGGACTAAAAGCAACGAACAACCTTGGTGCCCATTCACTGCTATATTCCTGGGACCTAGCACACAGTAGGTGTTTCATAGATATTTACAGAGTAAATTAAAAAATCTGTTTTTAACTTTTTTGTCATCTTCTGTTGGATTGGAAGAGGGCATAGTGGGTCAGTAGTAGAATTCCTGCATTCCATGCAGAAGTCCCAAGTTAGATTCCCACCCAATGCACCTCATGTGCAGCCACCACATGTCCGTCAATGGAGGCTTGTGTTTCTATGATGCTGAACAGGTTTCCGTGGAGCTTCCAGACTAAGACAGACCAGAAGGGAAAGGCCTGGAGATCTACTTCTGAAAATCAGCCAATGAAAACCCTACAGATCACAATGGTCTGATCTGCAACTGATCATGGGTATGGTGCAGGACCCGGCAGCATTTTGTTCCATTGTGCATGGGGTCACCATGAGTCAGGGCCGACTCAATGGCAGCTAACAACAACCTTAGATTGGAACTCTGTTAAGGGTGGGGACCAAACCATACAAATACTAACTAATAATTTAATAGGATTTATCATGTGCCAGATACTATGCACGTGAGAAGCATCATACACCTCAGTGAATGACAACCTGGCCCTGGAGTTGCCTTGCACAGGTTGAGATCATGGCTCTATTGCTTACAAACTGTGACCTTGGGCAAGTTACTTAACCTGTGTGTGCCTCTGTTTCTTTATCTACAAAATAGAGAGAAAAGAACCCCTTCTCTGAGGATCTACTTAACTAAATTATAAATAGGCTGTGCAAGGTACATAGTGAAAGAGCCCTGGTGGCACAGTGGTTAAACACTCAGCTGCCAACTGAAGGTTGGCAGTTCGAACCCACCAGCTGCTCATTGGGAGAAAGACGTGGCAGTCTGCTTCCATGAAGATGGCTGCTGTTGTTGTTGTTAGCTGTTGTCAAGTCGCTTCCTACTCATAGCGACCCTATGCACCACAGAAGGAAACAATGCCCGGTCCTGTGCCATGCTCACAATCGTTGTTATGCTTGAGCCCACTGTTGCAGCCACTGTGTCAATCCATCTCATTGACGGTCTACCTGTAAATAAAGATTACAGCCTTGGAAACCCTATGGAGCAGTTCTACTCCGTCCTGTAGGGTCGCTATGAGTCAGAATTGATTCCACAGCACACAACAGCAGGCAGACAGTAAGGCCTCAGTCACTGTTGTCAGCGGCCATCAAGTTAATTCCGAATCTTGGCAACTCCATGTGTTACAGACTAGAACTGCTCCATGGTTTTCTTGGCTGCAGTCTTAATGGAAGCAGATCACCAAGCCTGCTCTTCCACTGTCCGGGTTTGAACCACCAACCTTTAGGTTATCAGTGGAGTGCAAATCATTTGCACCACCTAGGGCCCTTTGGTCACCGTTAGTGCTCATTTTCATTTAAAAAAAAAAAAAGAAGAAGAAGAAAGATAACAGTAACAATAATCAACATTTGTATACAACTTATGTGCTACAATTAACTCATTTAATCATCACTGTGACCTGGTTAAGCGAAAGGCTGCTAACTAAGAGGTTGGCGGTTGGAACATACAAGTAGC
This sequence comes from Trichechus manatus latirostris, assembly GCF_000243295.1. NCBI lineage: Eukaryota > Metazoa > Chordata > Mammalia > Sirenia > Trichechidae > Trichechus > Trichechus manatus. The sequence goes on from NW_004443993.1 coordinate 1,926,502, forward strand.
TCTGCAGGAGAAAAAACCTGGTGATCAGGTCGCATAAAGGTTGTTGTTGTGTGCCACTGATTGGGTCCGGCCTCAGAGCGACCCTACAGGACAGACCAGAACTGCCCCATCAGGTTTTCTAGGCAGTTCTATCCTGTCCTACAGGGTCGCCATGAGTCAGAATCAATCGACAGTACACAAGAAGAAGTCTGGCTCCAGAATTCTGTTCTCTTAACCACTAGAGGATGTTACCTCTCAACCCTCAACCTTACCACAACTCTGGCAGGGACACCACCACTCTCTTTGACAGGTGGGGAAACTGAGGCTCTACAGATTGAGCACTTTCCCAAGTGTACGAGCCCAGGTCATCCTGATTCCTCGCTCCCCTGCTACCCAGTTTACCATTACAGCCCCCGCACCCAGTGAGTGCTCACCTGGGCGCCGTGGCGAAGACGTCGGGGTGCAGCTCGGCCAGGCCCACGCGCTCCTGATCGAAGCCCCGCAGGGACTCCACCCAGGCCTGCATCGGGCGCCGGTGCGCGGGCAATGGGAGCTCGCACCTGCGCAACGCGGGCGCCGGGGGACCTAGCAGGATTGGGAGGTCAGAGGTGAGGGTCAAAAGTCAGTGCTCCCCGCTGCTGCCCTTCCTCGGGCGACCCTGGCAGCCTCACCTGCGCTCGCCACCCGCTCCGGCTCCAACGCCGGAGGCGTTGCCTCTTCCGCCAGCGAGTTCAGGCCTTGTAAACGGTGCGCGAGAGTGAAGAATGCCACCGGACCCCCCGGTCTTTGCCCTGCGACCCCACCCTCGGCTCCCGGCCTCACCCAGCAGCGGGCGGGCCGAGCCCATGCCCGCGCCCCAGCACAGACTAGCCGCAGCATAGCTGCGCCGTTCCCTGCGCCACGAGAGGTCGGGCTCCCTCCAGCCGCGCGCAGCGCCCTGCGATGACGTCACGCACGCGACACGGCCCGCCCGGCTAGGATTCGGGGCTGGACGCCTGGTGCGCAAGAGCGAGGGCGGCGAGGTCCGGCCTACCGTGACTCTACCTCTACCCCAGGACTGTTCCCTATACGCGTTTTCACTTCAGGCTTAAAGGACGGTCCGCGAGACCCGGGAATGCGACCCCAGAGCAAGACGCCCGGCCCCCTCCGTAGGCCTCGCCCCATCGGCTCTAGCCCGCACCAGGGCCGGCAAAAGAATCGCGTCCATGAGACCTGCGCGTACCAAAGGGCACGCTCCTTATTCAGCCAATCAGCGTTAAGTCCGGAAGAGTGGCCGGCCCACGGCTGGGCGGCGGGGTGGGGGCGGGCACCTAAGGGAATACAGCCAATAACGGTACGCTTTCTGTGTAGGCCACGCCCTTCGGGTCCCTCCCCCATATAACCTCCAAGGTACGTCCAATTAGGTGGATTTTTTTTAAGTTAAAGGGCTTTATCTCCCACGGAAAACCGTTGAAATTGGCCCTAAACGAACAAACAAGCCAACAACAACAACAAAAGCTGTTGTCCTGAGTGGATTCTGACTCATAGTGACACTAGAGGACAGAGTAGAACTGCCCCATAGAGTTTCCAAGGGTGTAATCTTTAGGGGGAGCCTTGGTGGCTCAGTGGTTAAGAGCTACGGCTGCTATCCAGAAAGTAGGCAATTCCAGTCTACCAACCGCTCCTTGGACACCCCATGAGGCAGTTCTACTCTGTCCTATAGGCTCGCTATGAGTCAAACAATAATCTTTAAGGAAGTTGACTGCCACGTTTTTCTCCTGTGGAGGGACTGGTGGGTTCCTCCAACCGACCACCTTTCGGTTAGCAGCCCAGCTTAATGGAATTGGGCTTGCCTCACGATAATTGGGATGCCCTGCAGGAGAGTTCATTTTAGAACCTTTAGATGTTGCTTTCTTCAGGCTGCATCTCTCGTGGCGCAGTGGTTAAGAGCTCTGCTGCTAACCAAAAGGTCGGCACTTCCAATCCACCAGCCGCTCCCTGGAAACCCTACGGGGCAGTTCTACTCTGTCCTATAGGTCGCTATGAGTCGGAGTCCACTCGAAGGCGATAAGTTTTCTTCCGGCTGCAGTCTAGTTCTCCAGAACAGGATGATGGCTCCCCTTAAGAAGCTCCAGGGCAGGGCAAGTGCCCCTCGCCCCCTATGGCAGAGTCGTGTCCTCTCCTTCGGACTACTCAGGACAAGTCCCTGTAACCCACAGACCCAAGGGTAGGGCTGTGCCCTCCCCTCACCCCCAGCCCTTCAGGGCAGATACACTCTCAGATCTCCCTGCTCAGACACCCCAGAGCACGGCTATGTCCCCCTCAAGCCCTTCAGCTTAGGTCCGTGCATCCCCCTGCTCAGACGCCTGAGGTTAGGGTCCTGTGCCCCTTTAGATCTCCCAGGGCTCTCCGGGGACAGGGCAAAGTGGGGAGCCCACAGATCCTGGACTTCCTCCCTCATTCCCCTCCCAAACAGAAAACCAAATGCTCATTTGTAGGTTCTTGGTCACATTCCCGGTGTGACCTACAGGGGACGCCACGAGCCCAAATCAGCCTTGTGGGTCCGTCCAGGCGGCCCACTTGGCAGCTGGTATAGTTTGACAGACTGCAAGTTTAGCGATTGTTCCTCAGCCAGCCTCGGTTTCCTCATCTGAAAAAGAGAAGGTTGTGAGACTTCATGAAATGACGGAGGCAAAGCATGCCATGCCTGGCGCATGGTCAAAGCATAATGAAAGAAGTACAGCCAGAATGCTCCTTAGAAGTGAGGATGGCGAGACTTCTCTCACATACTTTGGGCATGCTATCTATCAGAGGGACCGGTCCCTGGAGAAGGACATCATGCTTGGTAAAGCAAAGGGTCAACAAAAAAGAGGAAGACCCTCAACAAAATGGATTGACACCGTGGCTGCAAGAATGGGCTCCAACATAGCAATGATTGTGAGGATGGATGGCAGGACCAGGCAGCATTTCATTCTGTTGTACATATAGGGTCACTATAAGTCAGAACCAACTGGAGGGTACCTAACAAGAATTATTATTATTATTGACGGGGAGTTTTTGTCATCAAAACAGGCAAGAGGCAAGGCAGGAGTGGTGGGCCGGCCCTGGAGGATTTGAATGCTGTACTAAAGATGTGTTTTTTTTCTTTTTTACACATGATCTATAGCTTTGTATTTGCATTTTTGTGAACTATTAATACAAATTCACAATGTATTTCATTGTGTATTGGTGCAAGAATAACTGTGTATGTACGTTTAAAACACCATATACTTTGGAATTTAAAAATTCTTCATTTTGTAGAATTTTATTTATTCATTTTATGTCTTCAGAGATAATTCACCCACCTGGTCAGGAAAAATCCAAAAAGTACAAAAGGATAAATAGGATGAAAACTCCGTTTCTCCAAACCTTCTCCCCTGTCCTCCCTGTTCCCCTCCCAGAAGCCACCACCACAACCTGCTGTGCGTGACATTGCTCAGAACTGGTTTATAATTTTACAGGTAGATTTGCAAGTCTATCCTGTGCCAGGAAGTTTAGATTTTATGTGGTAAGAATGGGACAGCACTTATTTGCCTAATGATTTATTAGGCACCTAGTGTGTACCACAGGGACACTAATAAATCCAGCAGACACCCTTGAGAACATCATGGTCCAGTGCAGGAGGCTGAGGGACTCGGATGGGGGAGGGAGGTCTACAGGGTCTGTGGGATCCCAGGGGAGAAACCCCTAACCGGTGGCAGGGTGAGAGCCTCAGAGGGGATTTCCTTAAGGCTGTAACCTGAGAACTAAGGCTGAAGGGTGCAGCAGGAGTTTGCTGGGAGGAGAAAGTATGTTCCAAGACAAGGGAACAGCAGTTGGAAGGGCCAGGACTGGGGAGAGAGTTGGGGCGGGGGGCATAGCTGGATCTTTCTCACTCCACGTGCTTCACCCATTAGCTCATTCAACAGTACTATCTGAGAACTTTTGCACTGCTATTCCCTCTACCTGGAACATACTTTCCCCAGAGGGCCACATGGCTCACTCCTGCACTTCGTCTGATGCTTTACTCAAATGTCACCTCCTCAGAGAAGTCCACCCTGATCACCCTATTTAATATCTCAATCCCCACCTCTGGCTCTTCCAATCCCCTATCTGCTCCCCACCCCCATAGTGGTTATCTTTTAGCATTCTGTATTATTTCCTAATTTTTAAATGTATTTTGTCTGTCTCCCCCATTAGAGCATAAGTTTTCCCAGGGTAGGAATTTTCAACTGTCTTGTTCCTTTCTGTAGCCCTAGCACCCAGCACAGTGCCTGGAACACAGTAGTGCTCAATACACGTTGAGTGAATTCCTTCACTCATCATCCTATTACCAGAAACAGAGAAAGCACTCCATGTCCCCTGGGTCAAGGTCTTATGCCCTTGAGGTCAGCTCGGCACCTAAGATGCTCAATAAATGCATATTTACTGAATGGCGCTGGAGTCATGTAGACGCAGGTTCAAATCCAGGGACTACCATTGATTGGATGGGTGTCCTTGGGCAAGTGGTTTGTTCTTTTGGAACTATGGTCTTCTCGTCTGTAAGCAGGATACATACAAACCCTCCCCTAGTAGGGGGTAATGAGGTTTAGAATTCTCTCTCCTTCTACCTTCACCCCCCCCCAGTCTGTTTCCCCCACAGTGGGCAGAGTGCACCTGTGAACACCTGAGTCAGGTCACATCCCTCCTCTGCTCAGAACCTTCCATGGCTCCCACCTCACTCAGAGCAAAAGCCCAAGTCCTCCCCGTAGCCCACAAGGCTCTGCACAATTTGCCCTGTCACCTCTTTGCCCTTACCTCCTCCCACCCTCCCCTTCATCACTCTGTGGCTTCAGCCACACCGGTCTTCTCATCAGAACCCACCAATCACACTCCAGACTCAGGAGGTTCCTTCTTCCTGTAGCACCCTCCCCCCGGATTGCTACATGGCTCTCTGCCTTCCCCATCTCATTTATCTCCAGAACCCTCACTGTATTCAAATAGACAATGTTGTTTTCTTCTTTATCCTGTTTCTTGTCTTTCTTTCTCACTAGAACATCAGCTCCTTGAGGGCAGGGGTCTTTGTTTCTCTCGCTGCTGGGCCCCAGTGCTAAGAAGCAGCTGCTCAGTACATAGTAAATGAACAAATGGAATATTAGAAAGCCGTTTGCACCAGGCTCCCCCATTAGCGTGTTGAAAGAGAGTCTTAACAAAAGGGAGGTCATGACCTCAAGACCTGCATGCTGTGTGGCTCAAAGTCTGACTATTTTAGCCCAAACCTGGGTGGAGGGTCAAA
>NW_004443993.1:1932146-1949315 GCF_000243295.1 Trichechus manatus latirostris
AGGAGTCTCCCACTGAGGCACTCCCCCACCGGGCCCTGGGGATGGGGCTGATTTGCATGGAGGTTTCCATTCCCTCCAGCTCCCCAAGCAACTGTGATAGCATGGGGGGCAGAAAAAAAGCCCAGAACCAGCCTTCAAACCAGCTTGAACCCCTGAGCAGGTACATCAACTCTCTGGGCCTCAGCTTCCTCCTCTGTCAAACCAGCTGCTGTCTGGTAGATTCTGACTCATAGTGACACTTTAGGACAGAGTGGAATTGCCCCATGGGGTTTCCAAGGCTAAAATCTTTACAGAAGCAGTCTTGCACATCTTTCTCCCGGGGAGCAGCTGGTTGGTTCGAACCACCGACCTTTTGGTTAGCAGCCAAGCGCTTAACCACTGTACCACCAGGGCTCCTCTCCTCTGTCAAATGGTGTATAATTGCCCCTACCTCACATGGTCTGTGCCATGCTGGAGCCTGGGTGCCCTCAGATCATCCCTGGCCTGCAAGGCTAGGGGCCTGTATTTCCCTACCAATGACTTCTGGTTGGATTTAGCCAATGGGAGGCACTGGAGGTAGATTGGAGGGTGGGAGGAGGGGAGAAGCCAGGGTATTTCTTCCCATCAGCTTCTGGCTGCATCTCCCATTGGACATGGCCTCCCTGTATGCTAATTTCTAAATAACCTCACCACCTCTCCCCTTTGGCTTCTCGTCTATATAACAAACCCCTGCATTAAATCCCCTCTGTTTGAGATACTTCTATTTTCCTGATTAGACCCTGACTGATAGAGGGCTGCTGTGAGCTTTTTTTTTTTAAGTTGAGGAATAATTTAGACACAGTGGAGCCCTGGTGGTGCAGTGGTTAAGAGCTCGGCTGCTAACCAAAAGGTTGGCAGTTCAAATCCAACAGCTGCTCCTCGGAAACTCTATGGGATAGTTCTATTGTCCTATAGGGTTGGAATCGACTCGACAGCAATGGGTTGGGTAGTGGGTTAGCTTTTGATGAGTTAATATTTGTAAAGCACTTAGGACAGTAACTGGCACATTATATATGTATCAGCTGTTATTGTTATGCTGGGGGGCACTTGCTGAGAAGTATGCCTCTTTGTTGTTCCCCATTCCCCTAACTGTGCCTGCAGACAACACACGCCTCCCGCAGCAGTAAGAGAGAGCCCACCCCTCCCAGGCCTGAAGGGCCAAGACTGCATCTGGTGCAGATGTGGCAGGGACTGGCCTCCATCGGGAACCTCCCCACCCCATCCCTGTAGCTGAATGTGGGCCCTGAGCCCACGCACAAGTCACTGCAGCTCCTCTGTCTGCCAAGATCAGCATCTGGAAAGCTTCTCTGCAGCCCTGGAGCCCCTTCCCCCAGCACTGGGGTGATGATGAGAAAGTTGGAACCCGTCTCAGACACTTCTCTTCATACAGTTCCTCCTGCCAAAATTCAAGAGCAGGGGGCGGAGGCTGGCGAGTGGAGGCCTGGCGAAGATGGAGGACAGGCCTGGATTTGGGGGAATTCACAATATTTGGGAGTCCTTGGGTGGTGCAAACAGTTAACATGCTCAGTTGCTAACCAAAATGTTGGAGGTTGGAGTCTACCCAGAGGTGCCTTGGAAGAAAGGCCTGGTGACCTACTTCTGAAAATCCACCATTGAAAACCGCACAGAGCACAGGTCGACTCTGACACACATGGGGTCTCCATGAGTTGGAATTAACTCAACAGCAGCAGGACTGGACAGGACACAATATTTGGGATAAGGGTGGGATCAGAGGTCAGAGTGTTCCCCTCACCTGGATCACCGAGAACATTCTGCATCTCATCATTGACTGATGTGGTCTGAGCCATCACCACTGCCCTTCCCCGCCAACTTGCTAGGGCAGGGATGGGGGTCACTGGATCAGAGCTGGGGTGGGGGCTCCAGAAGAACAAGGGGGCAGAGAGGCAGGGCTGCTGGGTTAGGAGGAATTAAGTAGCTCGAGTTCAAACCTTACCCCTGCTGTGTGCCTCAGTTTCCTCATCTTTAAAATGGAATGCTAATAATAATAGCCACCTCCCAGGGTTGGGAGGTGGTAAAATCATGCCCAGCACATAGCCTGGTGTTGTATGAGCATTAGCCATTATTGTCAGAGACCCTATAATTAGTGGAGCCTGGTCCAGGCCTCTTCCTTCCCCTTTATTTCCTCTGCCTGGGAGCTCCCCAAGAAAAGGGCCTTGTTTCCTTTCTCTTCCACTGTTCCCTCACACAGGGGCTCCCCAGGGTAGGCTCAACTCTCTTCCTGACCCCTAGGCCATCAGGAAGTTCAGACCTCCCGTGTGTTTTCCATTTCTGGAGCTCATTCCCTTAGCTGACCCAACAGAGACCTCGTGTTGCCTCAGAACTGGGAGGGAGGCGGAAGTGGCCTGTCGGTGTGGCTGTGTGTCCCTGGGGACATTACCTTTGTCTGGGAGCTGTGGTCCCCCGACAGACAGCCGGATATGTCTGTGGCCTTGACATTGCCCCGCCCCCAGGTCCCTGGGGAGATGGCAAATTGCTGAGCCAGCTGAGGCACTTTGATGGGGGCCATTTCCTCCCGAGCCCTCAGGTCCCCACAGTGCATTGAGATTTCCGCTTGATAGCTCCTCAGCAAGGAAAGGACCCAGATTTCTTTGTGCTTGGTCCCCTGTGGGTCAGACACCTGTTTCGAGAGGTTGTCCAGGCAACACACTGTACTTGGCAGAGGATACGGTGAGGTCTTGTGGAGGCCTGACTAGACTCTGAGAACCAGCTGAGGTCTGGCCCGTAACCAAGGAGACCCCGAGGCCTGGCCCAGAGCTGAGGGGGCCCCGAGGTCTGGCCCGGAACCGAGTGGGCCTTGAGGTCTGGATTGGGCCTGAGTGGACCCTGAGGTCTGGCTCAGGAAAAGGAGCCAAGTCCGGAGTCACCAGTCAGTCTGACTTTCCTCATCTCCCCATCAAAGCCCCACTATCCTGCTTTGGAACTGTCTGGTTTCTTCTCTGTCTGCTCTGTCAGACCTCAGCTTGTAGACAGTAGCAACCAAGAAAGCTACACCTGTGCCTAGCACAGAGTCTGGGGCCAGAGAGCCACCCAGGAAAGAAAACCCATGTTTATTAACAGTGTTAATAGGTTGGTTTGTAATATTAATTTCCTTATTAATACTTTAAACGTGCTGATTCTTAATATATTGTGTTTGTTAATAGCATATATTGGATAACACTGATATATTTATTAACATTATTGTTTATTAATATTTATTATTATTGTTATTATTATTATTACAGGAACTATTTTACAACTAGAAGTCTGGTTATTTGTCAGCTTTTATTTTACTTTTCATATCTTTGTAAATTTTTTGAGTTGATAATACAGGGCAAACATTTCAATTAGTCCCTCAGGGTAAAATGTCTGGGGCCCCCTCTCACCCAGTCCCTCGGGTCCTCAGTCGCCCCTTGGGTAACCGCTGTGACAGGTGTCTTGTGCCTCCTCCCGGAGACGGTCCGTGCATCCACAGGCAAATATGTGTGTATTTATACAGCCCTTCTAAACGGACTCCGAAATGCAGGCAAGCAACATATAGTGTTCTACACTGTGCTTTTTTTCAACTTATCATGCTTGTTGGAGATGGTTTCATATCAATACATACAAGACTACTCCATTTTTATTTTTTGATAGGCATACATGAATTGGCTTTATTTTCCTTGTTTGTCCTTTTGCTTTTCAGATGCTCTTTATTGAAGTGTAATACATACAGAGAACAGTGCACCTAGCTGCTCCCTCCTTTTAATTGGTTGCACTGTCTGGCTATCAGGCAGCCTGAATTTTCAAATTTAAAATTATTGTTGGAATGGGAAACATATGCACATGTTACAAAAGTCAACAGCTACAAAAAGTGTTCCCAGGGTGAAATCCCTCGTTCCCCAGCTCTCAGTTCCCCTCCCAAGGGGTGAAAACCTACCGGTCTCTTCTTCCTTTGAGATTCTGGATATTCTGTGTACATACAGTAGAACATCAGCTCCACCATGGCAAGGGGTTTTGTCTGTTTTGTTCCCTGATATATCTCTAGTCTTTAGAACAATGCCTGGTACATGCCAAAAAAAAAAAAAAAAATCATATGCTGTAGAGTCATTTCTGACTCACGGTGACCCCATGCATGTCAGAGTAGAACTGTGCTCTGTACAGTTCTCAATGGCTGTGATTTTTTGGAAGTAGATGGCCAGGCTTTTCTTCTGAGGTGCCTCTGAGTGGATTCAAACCGCCAACCTTTGTATTAGTAGCTGAGGGTTTAAACATTTGAGCCACCCAGTGACTCTTAGCCTTGGATATGTTTTTGTTACTGTCAAGTTGATTCCAACTCATGGCGACCCCATGTGTGCAGAGTAGAACTGCTATATAGGGTTTTCAAGGCTGTGACCTTTTGGAAGCAGATCATCAGGCCTGTCTTCTGAGGTGCCTCCGGGTGGGTTCAAACCACCAACTTTTCGGCTAGTAGTCAAGGTGCTTAATTTATTTGTTAAATAAACATGTAAGCAGATTATGTATATACATCTTCACAAATGGCAGCATAATTTCTGGAAGCCTTAAAAAAGGTTGTCTCCCACCCGAACATAAGTTTTATGAACCAAAATACCAAACCAGTTGCCGTGGAGTCAATTCTGACTCATGGCAATGCTCTGTGTGTCAGAGTAGAACTGGGTTCCACAGGATTTTCGTGGTTGACTTTTCAGAAGTAGATTGCCAGTCCTTTCTTCCAAGGTGCCTCTGGGTGGACTTGAACCTCCAACCTTTTGGTTAGCAGTCAAGCTGTTAACCATTTGCACAACCCAGCTCTATGAGGGCAGGAATTTTTTTTTTTCTTGTTTTGCTCATCGATATGCCTGGGCTCCCTAAACGGTGTGCAGCGCCCAGTAGGTGCTCCATAAATATTGGTTGAAGGAATGAAGAGCTTCTCTATATCTTCTTGTCCACAGGTGCACAAACACAAGGCATCAGAAAATGAAGATGTGTTTTGCCTCTGGAACTGGGCACACAGAAACCCAGGAAAAAGAGAATGTGGGAAAGCGGGAGAAACCAAAGAATCATGCAGAAGACTGGGCCCCAACCTGGAAGGCAGGGAGCAGCCTGGGCCTGCTGGTCGACCACAGCCAGCACCTTGGCAGACTGCTGGGTGTTGCCAACCTTCTTGGTGCAAGGGAACAGCTCCTGAACTCTGGAGTCTTGTCAAAGCAGAGACCAAACCTGTCTTTGGGACGTGGCACATAGTGGAAACTTGATTATTTGTTGGATAGACACACAATGAAGCCCCGGTGGCGAAACGGTTGAGCGTTTGGTTACTAACCAAGGTCAACAGTTCTAATCCACCAGCCACTCCTTGGAAACCCTATGGGGCAGTTCTACTCTGTCCTATACGATCGCTATGAGTCGGAATCGACTCCACGGGAACGGGTTTGGGTTTAATGGGTAGACGCACGGTAGGCACTTAGTGTTTGTTGAGTAGATTCCCCTGCAACTAACAACAGATACACCCATTGCCGTCGACTCGATTCCAACAACAGACACACAGTAGGCGTTTACTGCCTACTTGCTGCATTGACCCATAATAGGTACCTCATGGCTCCAGTTCCAGGTTCTCAGGGATAGTCCAAGAGTAGACCTGGAGTCAAGACAAGTTGTTTCAGGTTGAGGTCACCTGGCCAAGAGTGCCGTGATGTCATGGGGCTTCGTGACGTCACGCGCCGGCCGGTTCTCACGGGTAGGGGCTGGGCAGTGCAGGGCTGGAGTTGGGGGAGGGTGCGGACAAAGCGGCCCTGCGCGCCGCACCCTCAGACCCTTGCGCTCGCCCCGGCCTGTCGGCCACATCTGGAATTCATTGCTGCAGCCGCCGGAAAGGGGCGGAGAGGAGGGCGGGGCGAGCGGGGGGCCGAGGCAGTGGCTCTCTCCGCCCCCCCTCCGTCCCTGGTCCCCAGCCCCGGGACTCAGCGGAGTCCGGCGGGCAACCCCAGCCCCAGCCGCGGCCGCGCCGGGGACAGAGCCACCAAGGCCTCTCCGGCCAGGGCAGGGACCCGGGCCGGCCTAGCCAGGTGAGCGCGCGTGGCGAGAGGAAAAGCAGAAAGGGCGGACCCCGGTCCCCTGAGGTCGCTGGATCGGAGCTGGGGGGACCCGGCCAAGGGTTGGGGGCGCTCCAGGGCGCGCACGCGCCGCCCGTGCTCCTGCTGCACGATGGGGTAGTCCCCGTGCGCCCTTTCCACGACTCCAGGAGGCTCCCATTTCCTCGGCCCCGAACCCCTAGACTGCGGTCACCGCCTTCCCCAGCGGCAGGAAGTTGGCGCCGAGAAGGCGGAATCCAAACGCTTTCGGCTGGAGACGTTGGGAGGGAGGACCGCACACCCGGGTGCTGGGGGGCTTGGGGAGAGAGGGTGTAGAGCGCCTTTCTTGGTGACCAGGGCCGGACAAACGCGAAAGATGCACCGCGCTGCGGAGCCTCCGAGCCGAGGGGCGGTACCCCCGGGAGGGCAGTCGCCCACTGCCTGCACGACTGGGTCTCTGCCTCAGTTTCCCCGCGTAGTTCGCCTCAAGCCCCCCCCCGTGGGGGCGTGGCTTTGTTCTGGAGGGAAAAGTAGCGTGACTGCGTGACTCCAGCGCCTCCTCTTTCCCCTCGGGCCGGTGAGGCGCGTGGGTTTGGGCTCGCGAGGCGAGGATCCCGCGTGGTCCCTGTTGCGCAGAGCGTCTGGACCTCCCCCCCTCCTCGGGCACGGATTGACTCATCCGGGGATTTCCACCCCCTCCCCGGTGTCTGCTCTTGTCAGACGCTCCTGGCGCCGCGAGCTGAGCCCACAGTCCCCCCGCGTGGCGTGACGCGGGCAAGGCACTCGTGCGGCTGCTGTTTGGATCTCTCCCTCCCAGTCCTCCGGGAATCTCAAGGCGGGAGCCCCGGCAAGACGGAGAGGAGCCCTCCCTCCCCATTTGGAGGTGTGGGGGTCCCGCGCGTGTGGTGGTCGCGGGAGAAAGGAGGCGTGGCCCCATCGCGAGCGAGTGTGGATACCGCGCATTCCTCGGCTAGATAAGGACTCCGAGAGTGCGGCCAGGGGCGGGTCCTGCAGCTGTCTCCACGGTGACGCGCTGGGCTTCTCTGGTGGAGGGGTGGGGGGTGCTGCGAGCGGACCGAGGTGGCGCCAGCCTCCTCCGCTGTTGCTTTGGGCCTGAGCTGCTCTTAGGATCCTCCACCCTCGCGGGCCCACTGGGGCCTCTTTCGTTGATTCATTCCACACGTTTCCTGAGCGCTTACTGTATGCTAGGAATCTGTGTAAGCTTTGGGAACAGATTTGGTCGCTGGCCTCCGGCACTCACATTTTACCGTGGAAGCCAGACAGAAAACAAGAAATACGGTAATAATTTCCGATAGTAGCAAGTGGTGTGAAGACAATAAAGCCTGATGCTGAGAAAGAAAGGGCCTGGGGAAGGCGGCCACTGTAGACTGGTGGGCCTGAGAAAGTGACGTTTAAATGGAAACCTGAAGGATGAAGAGCCAGTCATTCAAGGATGGGGGTGGGGGCGGGGAGGAAGGATGTGCAAGGTGAGAGACAGCCTTGAGGTGGGGCTGGGGGTGGTAGGTAGAAGGCTATTGTGGCTGGAGCGGAGCGATTGCTGGGGAGACTGGGAGGAGACTAGGTGGGCAGGGACCACCCATTCAGGGCTGTGGAGAGCCATGGAAGAATTTGGAGCTGGGGGTGACCTACTGGATTTATCAGTTAAAAAACTAACCCCGACTGCTGGATGGAGAACAGCCTGTGGGGAGGCCTGACGGCTGGCGAGAAACCAAAAGAAAGAGGGTGGGGGCTGCCTAGGGCAGGGGGCATGGGATTGATGGTTGACTAGGGGAACTGGAACCACAGGGTCTGCCCCTCTGGAACTAGGAGGGCAGAGGGGAGCTAGAAGCCACTGAGCCTTCCTCCCACCTTGCCCTTGCCTAATCTCTAGCCAAAGAGTCGCATCATCCTCTGTCTCTCTTCCCTTCCCTCCACATCCTGCCACTTGTCCCTCTCACTCCATTTCAGGCCGGGCTGGTTCTGAGCCCAGTGACCTCTTGCTGAGCCTCTGGGAGGTAGTCAGGACTGCCCTGTGACAGTGAACAAGAGTCAGGCCTGGGAGCCTGGCCCAGGGGAGGGGAAGAGACGAGGCCTCTGTGTGTTTAGGGGGCGACTCCTCTGCCAGCCCCAGCACTCTTGGCCCTGCTTCCTCTTTCTGGGAAGTACAGACCAGCCTTAAGTTCCCGCCTTATGTTCTCCTCTAGCCAGTAGGGAAAATGAGACAGGGGAGGCAGTATGGGCCTCAGTTTTCCCTTTTCTGATGAGAAGAGCTGCCTCACCCTTTGTAGATGCTGTGACAGCCTCCTGGGACTGCAGAAAGTGGGGGTGCATCTTCTCCCAGGGAAGAAGACAGACTTTTTGGTTTGTCCCTGGGGTATGAGGGCTGAGCCCATTTCTTAAAATTAGCTGTAAATCTTTCTCTTGGCTGCCGGACTGGAGAGGGGTGGCGGCCCCCACATGAGCCCGGGATGGGAGGGGGACATGCCCTGGGCTTCTCCCACCATGGAGTGTGGTTCCCAGGCCCGTGACAGAGGCCTTAATTCTCAGTTATGAAACCCAGGAGGGGCCCAGCAGGCCAGGGCAGTCCGGAGACGTCTGGTCGGGGTGACCCAGCGGTCAGGCTGGGCTCAAACGTTCCCCAGGGACATCCACAGCCATAACTCGGTCCTTGGAAAAACTGCGCTCCAGCCGCCTGTAAACGACCCAACCCGTACTGCTAGCGGTAGAGCGCCCCCAGCTGGGCAATCACATGCCCAGGATGCAAAATTTAGGCCAATAGGCAAATCGTTCAGTGCCTTGGGATTGAAAACGAGCTAATCAGGGTGCTGGCTGTTTCCGGCCCGACGGCCGGTCTGGTAAGACAGCGGCCTGGGCCAAGCCAGCCAGGGGCCAGCTGCAGCGGGCAGAGGGCATCGGGGCGCCCAGAGCCCCGTCCGGCGGGAAAACAAGGGGCCTCTGTGTGGCGATCTGGGCGGGGCAGCCGTCCCCAGGGATGTGCACAAACCCTTCTCTGTTCCCAAACTAGGACGGATGTCCCTCCACCGGGGGAAGCAGCTGCCTCCGTCGGGCCGGGGGCCAGGGTGCCCCTTCAAAGGGGCAGCTGGGGGGCTGAGATGACTGTGCGATCCCGGAAGCCCCCCATCACTCCCAGACTCACTAGGAACCGGCCTAACCAGCCTTTTCTGGAAGGTGCTCCTGGAACGCTTGTGGTCCTTGCCAGGCCGGTTTCCAGGGACCTGGGGACGGCTCTTCCCGTGCGCTCTCCAATTAGCTGACGGCTGGAGCTTCCTCCCAGCCCCCCCTCGTGAAAGGCAGACCCGGCGCTGGCTAATCAGAGGCCCCCACCACCCTACCCTGAAGCTGAGGGAAGGCCTCTCCCGCCCCTCCCCGCTACGGCTCAGTTTTCCTTGGTGGGGGGTGTGGTGACTCAGGCCTTCGTGGAAACAAATGCCATCCCCCCCAGGGCTGCACGCCCCCTCACCACTCACATGAGTTTAGCTCGGTTACCCCATCCTCCCAGCCAGGACCTCCCAGAAGGGTCTCCCGTGGCTCCCCCACCTCATCTGCCCTTCCCAGCCTTCCCTGCACCGGATGTGACAGGGGAGCGAGACTCCACCCTGTTCCAGGGGCCTCACATCTGGATTTCATCCAGGCTGGGGAGGGGGATGCCAGTGCCCTGCCTACCCCCTTGGGACCCTCTTTCCCAGGGCAGAGCTAGATGGTGCTCATGAGAACAGGCTGTTGGGAATCTTGGCTGGCTGACTCAGTCAGCATCCCCTTCGAAAACATTGGGTGGCGGGCACTCAGTCCAGAGTTCTGTGTGTGGTGGGAAGAGGGGAGTGGTAATAATCACATTAGCTAATATTATATGCTAAGCATGCCTCATGCATCATTTAACAGGATTTAAACCCCTATAAAGTGGGCTTTCTTCTCCCCACTCCATAGACATTGAGACCGAGAAGCTGAGTTGCCCAAGGTCCCAGTGTGTTAGAAGTGGAGTGGGGATGGACCCTGGATTGCCTTCAAAATCTATGTCCTTTAAGATGACATGACCTTTGGGATGCTCAAACCTCAGGGCCACCCAGCTGTCTCCTCAAGACTTTATTTTGGGAGCACCCATGGCCTCAAGGCTTAGGTCCAGCCTGAAATCCCGGGCCATGGGTAGTAATGAGCAGGGCATACTGCTATCAGGGGCAAGCATCTCTTTGGCCCAGGTCAGCAGGTGGCTTGAGGCCCAAGGCCTCTGTGACTGCTGGAGAAAGGAGATGAGCCCTCCAGGCCCTGCCCAAGGCTTGCTCTCAGGCAGCTGGGCAAGGTTCCTGGAAGTCCTCATTGTGCCCATTTAGAGGGGGGAGCTTTTGGAAGTTCAGTTTCTTTTCCTTTGAAAGACTTATAGCCTAAGGGTTATGGAGGCTGCGGAGCCAGTCTCTCTGGCTCCACCACTTACCTGCTTTGAGACTTTGGGAAAGTGAATTGACCTCTCTGGGTTTCCCGTCCATAAAATGGGGATACAGTAATGCTCATTCTGACCGTATGGGACCACTCAGCAAGGAGGGACAGAGCTGAGACTCAAAGCCCAGGCCACATCCACAGCCCTGACCTGTCTGTCTGTCTCTCCTCTGTGTAGCTCCGACAGCCCCATGGCCCCAGCTGACCTCTGAGCTCCACCATGAGCAGCCTATACTCGGAGTACCTGAGCCCCGACAAGGTCCTGGAACACTACAATTACACAAAGGAGACACTGGACACGCAGGAGACACAGTCCCGCAAGGTGGCATCGGCCCTCATCATCATCATCTGCTGCGCCATTGTGGTGGAAAACCTGCTGGTGCTCATTGCAGTCATGCGCAACAGCAAGTTCCACTCAGCCATGTACCTGTTCCTGGGCAACCTGGCCGCCTCAGACCTCCTGGCAGGCGTGGCCTTCATAGCTAATACCTTGCTCTCAGGTCGCATCACGTTGAGGCTGACGCCTGTAGAGTGGTTTGCCCGCGAGGGCTCAGCCTTCATCACACTCTCTGCCTCTGTCTTCAGCCTCCTGGCCATTGCCATTGAGCGGCACGTGGCCATTGCCAAGGTCAAGCTGTACGGCAGCGACAAGAGCTGCCGCATGCTGCTGCTCATCGCAGCCTCCTGGCTCATCTCGCTGGCTCTCGGCGGCCTGCCCATCCTTGGCTGGAACTGCCTGGGCCACCTGGATGCCTGCTCCACCGTCCTGCCACTCTATGCCAAGCAGTACGTGCTCTGTGTGGTGACCATCTTCTCTGTCATCTTGTTGGCCATCGTGGCTCTGTATGTCCGCATCTACTGTGTGGTTCGCTCGAGCCATGCTGATGTGGCCGGTCCGCAGACGCTGGCCCTGCTCAAGACGGTCACCATCGTGCTGGGCGTTTTCATCGTCTGCTGGCTGCCTGCCTTTAGCATCCTCCTCCTGGACTATGCCTGTACTGTCCGGTCCTGCCCCATCCTCTACAAAGCCCACTACTTCTTCGCCTTTGCCACCCTCAACTCGCTGCTCAACCCTGTCATCTACACGTGGCGCAGCCGGGACCTGCGGCGGGAGGTGCTGCGGCCACTGCAGTGCTGGCAGCAGGCAACAGGGGTGCAAGGACGGCGAGGAGGGATCCCGGGCCACCGCCTCCTGCCCCTGCGCAGCTCCAGCTCGCTGGAGAGGGGCACGCACATGCCCACGTCACCCACATTTCTGGAGGGCAACACGGTGGTCTGAGGGATGGGTGGGCTTACAACCAGGCCGATGGCAGAGGGCCATGTGGAGAGGTACTGGGTGACCTCAGACAGAGATGAGGGGCTTCCCAGCCAGATGCCCTCATCCTGCAGACCTGGGCAGTATTGGAAACATTCCACAGCTGGTTTGGCTGAAGTACTGACCAGTTAGATGGCAGAGCTGCCGCAGGGTCCTGGAGGCCAGCACCAGTGCCCGGCATGACCATTTTGAACTGGATCATGAGATGGCCTGGGGGGTCCTGGAAAGGACCAGGGTGATTGCAGGCGGGCACTCAAGGGGAGCTCGAAACAGGAGCAATTGACCAACCAGTACAGAGTATTTCAACATCGGAACAACTGGCTGACCCTCTGGCCTGCTCCAGACTCCCTTCTCTGAATTTTCCCTCCTGCCACCTTCTCCTGGCAACCTCAGGCCGCTTCCCTGGACCTCTGTCCCCTGGAGCTGGAGGCCTCTTCCCTGGCCTCCAGGGTTGCCTCAGTTACAGTGCCTGGGCCCAAATCCACAGCTTCCCCAAATTTCACCAGCTGTCATTTTGGCTACTTCTTCCCTCTTCTCTCACTCCCCAAGATGCCAGGAAACCACAGGGTGGGGGTGGGGGGCTAAGCCCCATTCTCAGACCTCATTGGCCAATTGCACTATTGGGGTGCAGAGAAATCACCAAAGGCTGGAAAAATTGGTTTTGGGGGTGGGGGAAGGGATTTGGGCCACCCCCCAGTGGGGCAGGGTAGAACTTGAGAAAGTTCTGAGGGAGATATTTGCACAGGACCCCCCTAAAATCAAACCGTCCCCAAACTACTCCCACCTTCAGCCACGGCCAAGGTACAAGGTCCCCTAAAGCAGAGCAGCCTTCAGCTGCTGAGCCTCCCTTCAAGTTGTATTGAACGGAGCATGGGGTTAGGGTGACCAAGGACATTTCCTGGGGGCACTCTCTCCTAAACTGCCCCAGAAAGATTTTGCTCAATCCTGTGGATGGATGGAAGGGACGCTGCGGTACAAATGTATATTTATGTGTCTGTGTGTGTCTTTGTGTGCACGTGTGTGATGGTTGTGACCTGGCTCCCCGCCGTTGTTTCCCCCGGAATGGATGCTGTTCTGTCTCCTAATGTCTGTGTTGAAGCTGCCGAAGGGGGTTCTGGCCCTACAGAGACCCCTTAGTAATTGCTGGCTTGTCTCCCCGCTTGAGAGCTGGGGTGCAGCTTACCTTAGAGAAGGAAACCTCACACCTCCAACTCAAGAATGCAAAGGTTGGAGGGGTCTCTGGGGGGCAAGGAGCCAGTCGGGGGCTTGTCTCCCCTTATACAGCTCCCCAGACGCCCCACATGCCTGAGACCCAGATCTGGGCCAATAAACGGTTCAATTTCTCTTTCTGATCCTGGTTGTGTCTTTTTCAGGGATTCGAACCCCCACTGAGAATTTGCATTTCTAACAAGTTCCCAGGCAATGCTAACACTGCTGGTTAGGGACCAATTCCGAGAACCACCAGTAAGATCAGTGGTTCTCAAAACTTATTATACATAAGAATCACCTGGGGGTCTTCTTAAACTGTAGATTCTGATTCAGCACATCTGGGGCGGAAATGCAACTTGTCGGGGGTTTGAAGCCCTGGTCTGTTTAGGCTTAAGGCGACAGTTCCTCCATTACCATCCTCTGGCTGGGGTGGATGGGACGGAAGGGTGGCCTTGCTGGCCTTCCCATTCGGTGCCCCCACCCCTAGCCTTGCGGAGCCAAGATCGCAGTGGCTTCTGGTGTCAACACTGACTTTTCCCCTGAGATAGCTGTCTGCTAGCCTCTCCCAGAAACTGCTGGTGATTAATTATGCCTGGGGCTGCCCTGCTTTCCTTCAAAGAGACAGTTCAGTGGGTGGTAAGGGACCCTTCTCCATCCTAGGTTCATATCCCTCTTTCCCTTTCAGGGGAGCTGCAGAGGTGGTCTTGGGGGGCAGAGTAGGCCCAGATAGCATTTTGGGCTGCAGTATTCCCAAAAGTAATGGCTCACCTTCATCCAGCACTTTACAGGAGTTGGGGGAGGGTGGTTGTTAACAAACTTCTTTTGTGGAGATGGGGCTTCAGAGAAGTTAAGCGAGCTGCTCAGGGTCACACAGCCAGTGGGGGCAGCGCCTATCAGAATCTGAACCAAGGCAGGATGACCCTGCATTGCTGGCGCCACCACTGGGCTAGAGAGAGGCCCCTCAGCCCCCTCCTTGCATGGATGGTAGGGGGAGGCATGGGCCACCAACCCCACCCAGAACCAGGAGAAGCCCAGATGGCCTACAGCTGGGGGGTGGGTCTACAGCTAAGCTACGGGTGACTCCTTTGCCTGGAGGCACAGGGCCCAGCGGCTCCTTTGAAGCCAAGTCTGGAGCTTTGATGGGGGTAAGGGGAGCCCAGGCCACTAAGAGGAAGCCCCACCCAGCAACACTAGCACAAACAAGCACAACCAGTGGGAGAGAAGGCGTGGGACAGACTGCTGCCAGGGGACCAGGGGCTGTACAACCCACGCCCCTCCCCATATTGGAATTCCCTTCCCCCATCAGAGACAAGCTGAGCTTGGAAACCTGAGCCCCCGTTGGGATTGGTGGGAGGGAAAGAGGCACCGGCCAGGCGAGCATCAGTAAATTTCCCGGAAATACCCACACCCCACACGCTTTCTCCCTCTCCTCCTTTGGGCCTTTGTTCAAATATCACCTCCTTAGAGAGGCCCACCCTGACCACCCCTTTCCCTGTCTATCTAGCCTCTCACCTGCTTATCACCTGGAAGTATGTTATATATTGATTTGTCTGTCTCCCTCTGTTAAAATACGAGCACCATGAAGGTAGGACTGCATCTGTCCTATTCACCACTCTGTCTCTTGTACCTTAAACAGAACCTGTCATGTTCCCACCTCAGGGCCTTCGCACTTGCTGTTTCCTCTACCTGGAATGTTCTTCCCCAAGAAATCCAGTGGCTCCTCTCTCTTCCTTCAAATCTGTATTCAAATATCATATCCTGGGCAAGTTTTCTGGCCATGCCATATACATATTTCTGTTTTATTTTTTCCTTCTTATGACTTGCCACTCCAACATACAACCAAAAAATCAGTCATGCTGAGTTGATTCCAACTCATGGCAACCCTATGTGTCAGAGTAGAACTGTGCTCCATAGGATTTTCTTTTTCTTTTTCTTTTTTTTTTATTGTGCATTAGGTGAAAGTTTACAGAGCAAATTAGATTCCCATTTGATAGTTTGTATATAAAATGTTTCATGGTCTTAGTTTCATTCTCTCTCTCTCTCTCTCTCTCTCTCTGTCTCTTTCTCTCTCTCTTTTTAATCTCAGGGGAGTAGTTTCAGGGTTCATCCAGCCTCCATGGCTCCAGAAATCTGGATTCCATTAGAATTTTAAATTCTGTTCTACATTTTCCCCCTTTTGATCAGGATTCTTCTATAAAATCTTTAATCAAAATGTTCAGTAATGGTAGCTAGGCTCCATCCAGTTCTTCTGGTCTCATGGCGAAGGAGGCAGTTGCTCCTAGAGGCAATTAGCCACACATTCCATTTCCTCCTCCTATTGCTGACTCTCCTTCTTCCTCTGTTGCTCCAGGCTAATAGAGATCAATTGTTGTGCATTGGATGGCTGCTTGCAAGCTTTTTAGAGCCAAGGCACTGTGCAACTGAACTAAGAGGTAGAACAGAAGCACTAAACACATTGTTAGGCTTATTAACCAGGAATGTCCCATAAAACCATGACCCTAAACCTCCAAACCAAAGAACCTAATCCCATGAGGTGTTTGGTTGTACATAAGCAGCCTCAGCAGGTACTCTTTTTCCATAGGGTTTTCAGTGACTGATTTTTTGGAAGTAGATCACCAGGCCTTCTGAGGCACCTCTGGGTGGACTACAACCACCAGTCTTTGGGTTAGCAGCCGACCACATTAACCATTTGCACTACCCAAGGACTCCCTAACATGCAACGCATTCTGCTTATTTATCCTCCATCTCTCCCTGTAGAATGCCAGTTCCACAACGGCAGGAATTTTTGTCTATCTTGTTCACTGCTGGGTGTCCAGTTTCCAGAACAGAGACTAGCACACCAAAACCCAAAAAACCAAAACCCAAAAAACCCAAACCCATTGCTGTCGAGTCAATTCCAACTGAGAGCGACCCTATAGAACAGAGGAGAACTGCCCCATAGGGTTTACAAGGAGCACTGGCAGATTCAAACTGCCAGCCTTTGGGTTAGCAGCCAAGCTCTTAACCACTGCACCACCAGGGCTCCGACTAGCACACAGCAGGAGCTTAATAACTGTTTGTTGAATGAGTGAAAGCAAAAGCAAATGATGGTCATTCCAGTGAGTGTTAAGTGCTATGAATAAAATAAAATAGGGGAAGTAACAGTCAGAGAAATCTCTGGAACAAGTCATACTCCGCATTCATTGGACAACCCTTTGGAAAGATGAATAATTATAATAATAGTAAAAACAGCCTAATGTGTACTGAGTATTGTTGGAAGTACTTTACACCTACAAACTCATGGAATCCTCACAACCACCCTGTGGAGTAGGTACTATTATCTGCTCTTTGACAGGTGAGGAAACTAAAGCACAGAGAGGTCAAGTAACCTATCTAAGGTCACATCGCATGTGAGTGGAGGAGCTGGGATTTGAACTCAGACAGTCCTTGACCACAGTCACATTCAATTCTCCTCAATATCTGGGTCTGAAGAAAATCCAGTTTGCTGACATCTCTCAAATCTTGGAGCCTAGGGCAGAATGGGCCAACCCACAGGGGCACACAATGTCTTTCACTCCTTTTTCCTTAGGGAGGCTGTTGGATATTAGAGAACATCAGAATCACCCAGAAGAACCTGTTAAAAGGGAGATTCTCTGGCCCTGTAGTCAGAGATTTTGATTGAGTTGGTCTGAAGTCCCTGGGTAGCGCAAACTGTTATCGTGCTCACTGCTAAACCAAAGGCTGGAGGTTGGAATACACTCAGAGACACCTTGGAAGAAAAGCCTGACAATCAGCGCCTGAAAACCCTATGGAGCACAGTACTACTCTGACACACATGAGTCAGAATCAACTCGACAGCAACTGTTTTTTTTTTAGGTCTGGAGTGATCCTAGGAATGTATATTTTTCAGTAAGCATCCCCAGTGATTCAAAAACACATGGTCCTAGGACTGCATTCTGAGAAACTTCTAGACTCCATGATCTAGAACAGCTTTGTCCAATAGAACTTTCTGTGATGCTGGAAACATGCCCTATCTGCACTGCCTGCATGTAGCACTTGAAATGTGGCTAGTGTGATGGAAGATTTTAAATTTTACTAAATTTTAATTAATTTAAATAGCCATGCGTGGCCAGTGGGTACCATTATGGGATAACA
>NW_004443993.1:1953658-1993194 GCF_000243295.1 Trichechus manatus latirostris
TTGGCAATGTCTGGAGATATTTTGATCTTCACAACTGGGGTGCTATTACCAACATCTAGCGGGTAGTGGCCAGGATACTGCTAAACACATTCTGTGATGCACAGGACACAGCCCCCTAGGACAAAGGATTATCTGGCCCCTAATGTCAACAGCACCAAGGGTGAGGAACCCTGGGTTAAATGAACAGTGCCCACCTTTCCACTTCCTCTATCTGCTTGGCTGGTTCAGGGTCACTAGGCCGTGGCAGAAGGAGTAGGGGAAACTTCCTAGGGGTGTCCTCAATGCCCTAAACTCTGCCCCCCTTTGCCAGGTAGTTTGTTGTTGTTGTTGTTCTTTATTGTGGTAAGTGTCCATGTAACAAAACATTTGACATTTCAACAATCTTCACACGTACAATTCAGGGACATTAATTATGTTCATCATGGTGTTCAACCACAACCCTTATCAGTTCCTGAATTATACCATCACCGTTAACAGAAGCTCAGTGTTGCCTAAACATTGAGTCCTGCTTTCCCCCTCCCTCCTGTGCTCACCCCTGGTAACCACTAATAAACTTTGGTCTCTATATACTTGCCTATTCTAGATATTTCATATGTTGTTGTTGTTAGGTGCTGTGGAGTCGGTTCTGACTCATAGCGACCCTGTATACAATAGAACAAAACACTGCCCAGTCCTGTGCCAGTCTCACAATCGTTGCCATGTTTGAGCCCATTGTTACAGCCACTGTGTCAATCCATCTCATTGAGGGTCTTCCTCTTTTTCCCTGACCCTCTACCAAGCATGATGTCCTTCTCCAGGGACTGGAGAATACCATAATTCAAAGGCATCAATTCTTCTTCAGTGTTCCTTATTCACTGTCCAGATTTCTCATGGATATGAGGCGATTGAAAATACTGTGACTTGGGTCAGGTGCACCTTAGTCCTCAAAGTGACATCTTTGCTTTTCAATGCTTTAAAGAGGTCTTTTGCAGCAGAATTCAACTTTTTACAGGTGTACAACTTATTGGCAGCAATTACATTAATTGGCTGTGCAACCCTACCCTTAATCAACGTCATTTTTTCATCCTGTAAACTGAAACTCAGTACTCCATAAGCAATAACCCCCTCTTTCATTTACCTGTTCTTGTCTTTTTCTATAAGTGAGGTCATAAATACTTATCCTTTTGTGATCAACTTATTTCACTCAGCATAATGTCTTCAAGCTCCATCTATACTGTAGCATATATTAAGACTTCATTTCTTACTGGCTGAGTAGTGTTCCACTGTTTATCCATTCATCCATTGATGGGCATTTAGGTTGTTTCCACCTTTTGGCTATCGTGAATAGTGCTGCAATAAACATTGCTGTAAAACTATCTGTTTGAGTCTCTGCTTTCAAGTTTTTTGGATATGCCCAGGAATGGAATTGCCAGATCATATGGTAGTTCTAAGTGGTGCAGTGGTTAAATGTTTAACTGCTAACTGCAAGGTCAGTGGTTTGAACCCACCAGCCGCTCCACTGCAGAAAGATGTGGCAATCTGCCTCCGTAAAGATTACAGCCTTGGAAATCCTATGGGGCTGTTCTACTCTGTCCTATAGGGACACTATGAATTGAAATTGACTTGACAGCAAAGGGTTAAGGTAATTCTATTTTTACTTTTTTAAGGAACTGCCACACTGTTTTCCACAATGGCTGTACCATTTTGCATTCCCGCCAGTAATGGATTAGGGTTTCAATTTCCCCACATCCTCGCCAACATCTGTTATTTTCTGTTTTGTTTTCATCTTAGCCATCCTAGTGGGCTAAAACAGGCATTCGACTATGTGGATCACAAATTATGGATAACATTGCAAAAAATGGGAATTCCAGAACACTTAATTGTGCTCATGTGGAACCTGTACATAACCAAGAAGCATTCGTTTGAACAGAACAAGGAGATACTGAGTGGTTTAAAATCAGGAAAGGTATGGCATCAGGGTTGTATCCTTTCACCATACTCATTCCATCTATACGCTGAGCAAATAGTCTGACACACTTGACCATATGGAGGAGAACATGGCATCAGGATTGGTGGAAGACTCATTAACAACAGTGATATGCAGATGACACAATCTTGCTTGCTGAAAGCAAGATGACTTGAAGCACTTACTGATGAAGATCAAAGACCACAGCCTTCAGTATGGATTACACCTCAACATAAAGAAAACAAAAATCCTTGCAACTGACCAACAAGCAATATCATGATAAATGGAGAAAATATTGAAGTTGTCAAGGATTTCATTTTACTTGGATCTACAATTAACACTCATGGAAGCAGCAGTCAGGAAATCAAATGACCTGTTGCATTGGGCAAATCTGTTGCAAAAGACCTCTTTAAAGTGTTGAAAAGCAAAGATGTCACTTTGAGGATTAAGGTGAACCTGACCCAAGCCATGATATTTTCAATTGCCCCATATGCATGTAAAAGCTGGACAACGAATAAGGAAGACTGAAGAAGAATTGAGGCATTATGGTGTTGGCAAAGAATACTGAATATAAATAACATGGACTGCCAAAACAAACAAATCTGTCTTGGAAGAAGTACAGCCAGAGTGCTCCTTAGAAGGCAGGATGGTGAGACTTTGTCTCACATGCTTTGTACATGTTATCAGTAGGGATCGGTCCCTGGAGAAGGACATTATGCTTGCTAAGGTAGAGAGTCAGCAAAAAAGAGGAAGACCCTCAATGAGATGGACTGACACAGTGGCTGCAATGATGGGCTCAAACATAGCAATGATTGTGAGACTGGCACAGGACCAGGGAGTGTTTTTCTGTGGTACATAGGGTTGCTATGAGTCGGAATTGACTTAACGGGCACGTAACAGCAGTAGGTGTGAAACGGTATCTCATCGTGGTTTCGATTTGCATCTCTCTGATGCCTAATGACTGTCAGCTTGTTCTAATAATGTGGTGGTAGCCTTTGGAGACGTGGCTGCGGTTAATTGGTGGCCATTTTGGGGAAGGGCCTCCTCAGGCGAGAGTCCTCTGATTTAATGGCCAGGGCAGGCCCAGCCCTCATCCTTGCTCACTGAGGTGAGGTAGAGACTTTCTTTGTGGTTCAGGAGCCAACGCTGTGTGGAAGGTGGGTGATTCTCTGAGCTCTGCCCACTGTTTTTTTTCTCCTACGGCCTAGTGGCTACAATGAGGCTGTGGCCATGGGACCCAGGCAGACTGAAGGGGACTGGGGTGAGCTGAGGAAGGCCAGGCAGGACTTAAGTGGCCTGAGAGGAAGGAAGGAAGGAAGCCTAAGCCTGAAGTGGGTGAAAGAAGTGGGGAGAAGTACTCTGGTGATTTATAATAACAGAATCACGCGGTACGTGCTCTTTTACGTCTGGCTTCCCTCACTCAGCTTAATGTTTTTGAGATTCATCTCTACTGTTGTATGGAGCTGAGAGGGCTCTTTCTCAGTGCTGTATTTGGCAATCGATGGCCCGCAGGCCATATCCAGCCCACAGTCTGTTTTGTGCAGACGGTAAGTTAAGAATGGTTTTTATATTTTTTAAATGAGGAAAAAATCAAAAGAAGAACACTATTTCGTGACAGGTGAAAATAATACCAAATTCAAAGCTCAGTGTTTCCAAATAAAGTTTTATTGGAACACAGCCATGCCCACTTGTTTTGTATTGTCTGTGGCTGTTTTTGCTAAATGGCAGAGTTGAGCAGTTGTGACTGACCCTACAGCCTGCAAAGCCTAAAATATTTACTATCTGGCCCTTTATAGGAAGAGGTTGGGACTCCCGTGTATAGTATTCCATTGTATGAATAAGTAAACTATCCATTCTATTGTTGTTGGACAATTACATGGTCTTCAGTTTTGGGGTATTGTGAATAAAACTGCTATGAATGTTCTTGTACATGAATTTGGTGGACATAAGCACTCATTCCAGGAGTGGCATTGCTAGATCATACGGCAGGAGTATATTTAGTTTTAGTTGTTAGGCGCCGTCGAGTTGGTTCCAACTCATAGCAACACTATGTACAACAGTAAGAAACACTCCCTGGTCCTGCACCATCCTTACAATCATTGCCACGCACAAGCTCATTGCTGTAGCCACTGTGTCAATCCATCTTGTGGAAGGTCTTTCTCTTTTTTGCTGACTTTCTACCTTACCAAGCATGATGTCCTCCAGGGACTGGTCCATCCTGATAACATATCCAAAGTAAATGAGAAGAAGTCACTAGCTTTAGTAGACACTGCCAAATAATTTTCCAAAGTGGCTATCCTATCTTGCACTCCCCCTAGCAACATAGGAGACTTCTAATCTTGCCAACACTTGAAATTTCTGTCTTATTTTCATTCTAGCCCTTTGGTATGTATGTGGAAGGGGCTGGGGTGCTATGATGTTGAGGTTTTATTTTGCATTTCCGTGGTGACTAAATGACTAATGAAGTTGAGCAACTTTTCAAGTAAGTATCGGCTGTTTGGATATCCTCTTCTGTGAAGTGCCTGTTCAGCTCTTTTGTCCATGTGATACAAAAAAGGGGTTGCCTGTCTTTTATTCATTTGAAGAAGTTCTATATGTATTTGAAGAAGTTCTATACGTATTTGAAAAAGTTCTTTGTCAGACATCTGCCTGTGGTTTGCCTTTTAGTGGTATCTTTTGATGAACAAAAATTCTTCATTTTAATATACCAAAAAACCAAACTCGTTGCCATAGAGTGGATTCCGACTCATAGCAACCCTACAGGACAGAGCAGAACTACCCTATAGGGTTTCCAAGGAGCAGCTGGTGGATTCAGCTGAGCTCTTAACCACTGTGCCACCAGCGTTCCTCATTTTAATATAGCCCAAGTTATTTTCCTCTATGATTAACATACTCCTGTTAAACACTTGCCTACCCCAAGGTCACAAAGATGTCCTGCTTTTTTTTTTTTTAATACAAACATTAAAAAATTTTTATTGGGGTAAAATATATATAACAAAAAAGTTGCCATTTTAGCTATTTTTAAGTGTACAGTTCAGTGTTCTACATTTTCTTTTAAAAGTTTTCTTGACTTTGCTTTCCCATTTAGATCTCCAAGGTGTCTGGAACTGAGTTTTGTGATGGTGTGAGGAAGGATCAAGGTTCACTTTTTTCTATATGGTCATCCAGCGGACCCAGTACCATGTATTGAAGACACCAGCCTTTCCCCACTGCTCTGCCAGTTGTTTTTGTTTGACATAAATAACATAACCACGTGGTCCAACCTTCCAAAAGGCAAAAAGATACTCAGAAAAAATCCCCTCTCCTGCCCACGTCTGTCATTCTGCTAGTTAATGTTCATTACTTCAGGAACCAATTATTTGTTTCTTTCCCACAGTTTTATGTATAAACGAGTAAATATATACATAATTTCCCCAATTACTTTTTTAAAAATTTGATTGTGTTTTAGGTGACAGTTTACAGCATAAATTAGTTTTTCATTCAAAAATTTATACACAAATTGTTATGTGACACTGGTTGTGCCATATCATTTCCCAAAACGGTTGTACCATTTTGCATTCCCACTAACAGTGCACGAGAGTTCCATCTCCTGGCAGCCTCTTCAACATTTGTTTTTTTTTAAATTTGTGCCACTAATGTTGGAGTGAGATGGTATCTCACTGTGGTTTTGATTTGCATTTCTCTAATGGCTAGTGATCGCGAGCATTTCCTCATGTGTCTGTTAGCTGCCTGAATGTCTTCTTTGGTGAAGTGTCTGTTCATATCCTTTGCCCATTTTTAAATTGGATTATTTGTCTTTTTGCTGTTGAGGTATTGAAGTATTCTACAGATTTTAGAGCCCATTACTTTTTTTATTGTGGTAAATATACATATATATAGCAGTGATTATATGTGTGTGTGTGTTGTTACCCATTGCCATTGAGTTGATTCCAATTCATGGTGACCCCATGTGTGCAGAGTAGAACTGCCCCACAGGGTTTTCAAGGCTATGACCTTTTTGCAAGCAGATCGCCAGACTTGACTTCCAAGGCAGCTTTGGGTGGGTTCGAACCACCAACCTTGCAGCTAGCAGTTAAGTGCTTATCGGTTTGCACTGCCCAAAGATGTGTGTGCGTGTGTGTGTGTGTGTGTGTGTATATATATATATAAAATCTTAGTCATCTAGTGCTGCTCTAACAGAAATGCCACAAGTGGATGGCTTTTAACAAGAGAAATTTATTCTCTCACAGTCCAGGAGGCTACAAGTCCAAATTCAGGGCATCAACTCCAGGAGAAGGCTTTCTCTCTCTCTCAGCTCTGGAGGAAAGTCCTTGTGATGCATAAGTCTTTCCTTGATCTGGGAGCCTCTCAGTGCAGGAACTTCAGGTCCAAAGAACGTGCTCTACTCCTGGCACTGCTTTCTTGGTGGTATGAGGTTCCCATGTGTCTCTGCTTGCTTCTCTCTTTTATATCTCAAAAGAAACTGGATTAAGACAGTATCTAATCTTATAAACCTCATCAGTATAACCTCATCACAGTGATAGAATTTATAACACATAAGGAGATCACATATAACCTCATCATAGTGATAGAGTTCACAACACCTAAGGAAATCACATCAGATTACACAATCATACAATACTGGGAATCATGACCCAGCCAAGTTTACAGATATTTTTGGGGGACACAATTCAATCCACGACTATATATATATATATGTATATATAGTAGTTCTAAAGGATATATATATTAAAACATTTGCTGTTTCAACACCAATTTTACAAAACACTATGCATTCTCTTCTACGTCTTACATTTTTCTTCACTTACTAATATGAAATGAACTTCAAGATATTACGTGGAAAAATGTCCTTTTTCATTGTGTGTGTGTGTGTGTGTGTGTGTGTGACCACAGGGTCTGTCACTGTATGAATGGAACACAATTTATTTTGATAACGCTCTACCGACAGATAGCTAGGTTCTTCCCTATCTTTTGCTACAGATGAGGCTGCAGTGAATAGCCCTGTGCACTTCTCATTTTACACAGCCGTGTGAGTGTATCTTAGGAGAAATTCATAAAGGGAGAATAAAAAAAGCCCGTTGCCATTGAGTCGATTCCGACTCATAGCAACTCTATAGGACGGAGTTGAACTGCCCCAGAGGGTTTCCAAGGCTGTAAATCTTTATGGCAGCCGACTGCCACATCTTTCTCCTGTGGAGTGACCGGTGAGTTCGAACCATCGACCTTTCAGTTAGCAGCCAAGTGCAGGTATATAATTGTTGTTGTTGGCAACTGTCGAGTTGATTTTGACTCAGTGACCCTGTAGGACAGAGAACTGCCCATAGGGTTTTCTAGGTTGCAATCTTTAAAGGAGCAAATTGCCAGGTCTTTTCTCCCGTGAAAAGGCTGATGGGTTCAAACTGCCTACCTTTTGGTTAGCAGCTGAGTGTTTAACCACTGCACCACCAGGACTCCCAAGGTAGAATAGCTACCTAAAAGGGTGTGTGCCTTTGTCATTTTGATGGCTATTTGCAAACTGAGGGCTTACTGTGGGAGAATAGGCATTATACCCTCATCCATTGGAAACCCTGGTGGTGTAGTGGTTAAATGCTATGGTTGCTAACCAAAAGGCTGGCAGTTCAAATCCACCAGGTGCTCCTTGGAAACCCTATGGGGCAGTTCTACTCTGTCCTATATGGTTGCTATGAGTCGGAATTGACTCAATGACAAGGGTTTTTTTTTTAACTGCATTCATGCAGGGCTCAACGAGTCTTTGTGAGCCAGCTACATCCCAGGCGCTATGCTAGGCAGTGGGCATAGGTGAGGGGTATGGCTGACATATAACCATCACCCAAAAATATGTAATCACCAGCTGAGGCCAAGGCTCTGAAAGAAAAGGCGGTGGTTCTAACAGACCATAAAACAAAGATGCCTGATGGGGCTCCTCAAAAGAGGCGACATTTGAGCCACAGCAGGAAGAATGATGGGGTAATCCAGGCAGGAGAAGGTGACATATGGAGCAGTAGGCTGTCCAGGCTGAGGAGACAGCGAGCACAGAAACCTTGGAATAATTTTCTCTGACTGCATAACAAATAGCCCCAGAGTTTAGTAGCTTAAGTCAATGAAATTCATGTATTATCTCTCATGGTTTCTGTGGGATGGCAATTTGAGAGCAGCTTAGCTGGGCAGTTCCAGCTCAGGGTCTCTCAGGAGGGTGCAGTCAGATGTTGGCCAGGGTGGCAGTCATCTGAAGGGGACTGGAGGGGCCACTTCTAAAGTGGCTCACTCACGTCGCTAAGAAATTAGCTCTTCTTCCCGTGGGCCTCCCCACAGGGCTGCTTGAGTGTCCTCACAACATGGTGGCTGACTTCCTTCAGAGAAGGTAATCCAAGGGAAGAAGGTAGCGCTGCAATGCCTTTTGTGACCTAGCCTCAGAAGTCACACACCATGCTCTCTTGGCCACACAGACCTGCTCAGATTCAGTGTAGGAGGGGCTTCCACAAGACTGTGAGTACCCAGAGGCAAGGGATCGGGGGAGGCCCTCTAAAAGGCTAGTTACCACAGGTCTTAGTGAGGAAGAGGGTCGGAGTGTTCTGGATGTGGAAAGAAGACAATGTGGCTGGACTAGGGTGAGTGAGGGAGTAAGTGGTGAGAGCTGAGGTCAGCATTTAGACCTTGAGGGCTGCAGTGAGGGGTTGGGCTTACCCTAAGGGCACCAAGGAGCCATCCAGGTGTGTTTAGTGGGGTAGTGAGGAGGTGACATGATCAGATTTGTGTTCTGAGAAGCTCCCTCCTGCTGCTGTGTGGAGAATAGACTGGGGTAGGCCCAAGTGGCCACCCAAGAAGGAGGCTGGGCAGGCACCCAGGAGAGAGGCGAGTGCGGCAGCCATGGAGGGACAGATTAACTGACTCAAGGGCTGTCTGAAGGAAAAATCTACAGGGCTTGGCAGCAAGCCTCCTGTGATCCCAAACAGAGCTGTCAGCCTGCTCAAGGGCCCTCCAAGGAGCAAGCGACTGCCCAGCACACTCCAGGGGACTTGGGTTTCCCCAGATCGGATTCCTGGCTTGGGCAAGTCACTCCAGCCTGGCGGGGGAACTTGCCAGGCCTGCTCTGGGTCTTCCTGCCTGGCCCCTCCCCCATCGAGGGCAAGAGTGGCAAAGTGCCCCTGTTGAGCCCTGGGATACTATCACCGCTTCTGCCCTGGCCTCTACTGGGCCTGTCACCAAGTGAGAGGTCAGCGCTGTGACTAATTCTCCAGCATCTGGAGTGACTCAGCTCTGGCCTTTTGATTGACCATGGCTCCGGCCACGTGGCCATCCCTCGGCCAGCTCTCGTGCTTTGGGCTGCTGACTTTGGATGCGCTGACACATGGCCTGCTGTTCCCTCTCCTGGCCACTCTGGAGGATGGAATGTGGTCTGGGAAGCTGGAAGATTGGGCCTGACAAATCTTTCTTGTGGGGTTCGGGAACACTACTTTGGAGACGGTGAAGAGGAGGCAGAGTGAATGCCCACAAGAGATGACGGTGGTTTCTCCCAGAGGCTTCAATCATTTCTCTCAAGGGATGAGTCCATTTCTAGATGGGGGGAGGGGGCCTCTGGTGATCCAACAAGTCACTCTGGAGGATCCCGGAAGCCGGCCCTCCCCCCACCTTGTCTGCCACTTCTCTTGGTCAGGAGGGTGGGGTGAAGCAGATGGTGCAGGGACTGGGTACAAACCTGGGTGTGCAACCTGACCTGATGTGGGCCTCAGGTTCCCTGCTTATAGAACGGAAATTACATTTTGTGGGGGAGAAAATAGCTTTTTTACCTACTAACAGTTGCATCATCACTCTGCACCAGGCACCACCTATACAAATTCAACTGATATTTGTGTTCTTCTGTGTGAGCCCTTGAGAGATTCAGCTGTGTACAAGGTAGACGAGGTCCCTGCCCTTTGGAGTTCCTAGTCTATGCAGGGGTCAGCACACTAAGGGCCTCAGGCCAGGCCAAAGCCAACCCATCACTTGTTTTTGTAAATAAAGTTTTATTGGTCTGCCTGTTTGTTGACATATTGTCTCTGGCCACTTTAATGCTAAAAATGGCAGTTGAGTAGTTATGACACAGACCGTGTGGCCCTTAATGCCGAAAACATTTACTATCTGGTCTTTTACAGAAAAAGTTTGCTGACCCCTGCTCTAATGGGACAGGCGGTAAAGAAGAATCTCTGATGGTGGTAAATGCTATGAAGAAATAGGGTAAATGGGATGGAGTGACTGGGGGCTGAGAGGCTGCTTCCAGGTGGTCAGGGGAAGCCTTTGTTTGGAGGCAGCATTTGCACTGTGTGAATCTCCCAGAAGAGTGGTATGGGCAGAGGGACAGCAAAGGCCCTGAGGCAAGTAAGAGCTTCAAAGAATAAAAGAAGGTTAAAGAAGCTGGGGCTTTGGGAGCAGAGAAGGAGACCCATCAGGCAGGACCCTGCAATTTACAATTGGGGTAAAAGCTTAGATTTTATCTCAAGGGCAATGGCAAGTTTTGGCAGGTGCTGGTGCTGGGGCAGGGAGTGGGAGGGAGAATGGCATGGTCCGATTTGATTTTTTGAAAAGCTCTCTGGCTGCAGTTTGAAGGGACTCTCCGGGGCCGCTGGGAGGCCAGGGAGGAGGCTGCTGGAATAGTCCTGGAGAATGATGATGGCCGACTGGGCTGGGGTGGCAACAGAGAGGATAAGCAGAAAGACCTGGGCTGTATTTCAGAGGAAATTTCACAGGAGTTGTTCATGTTTTACATGTGAGAGGAATTCAAGACGGTATCTGGCTTTTTGGTCTGAACAACTTGGGAGCAGACAGTTTGGCTAGAAGCCCAGATTTGGCACCAGCTTGTCCTTGGAAAAACCTTTTTTTTTTTAATGTGCCTGAGCCCTTGTCCCATCATAAAATGGGTCGAGTCATCCCTTCCTCAGAAGATTGACCAAGGCTAATCAAAGAATGTTGATTTTTCTTTGTAATCAGAGAAGAGCCAATTGAGCAGAAGTGCCCAATAAGTGCAGCTGCTCTTCCTGAGTAGAGGCCCCTGAACAGCAGGTCTCATCTGTCCCCGTGGCCTTGTAAGCACCCCTTTTCCCAAGGGGGGTTAGGAGCCTGGATGCTGGGTTCTGACAGGTCTATGGGGCCTGAGCTTCACTCTGGTGACATTGTTTACTACTTGCCACCCTCCCCTCTCTCTGTCCTGCCTCCTTAGTCCAGTTCCTGCAGTGCTGTCCCTCTGGCCTCTGGCCAACCCTGGGGTCACTGTTTTGCACTCAGCCTCTGGCAATAGACACCTGGGTTCATGATCCCTGCTGCTTACTGAGTCTATAATCTTGGGTAAGGGGCCTCAGGGTCAGAGTCCTTGGCAGAGACAGATTACCCAATAAGTGAGGTATGCACGGGCTTATTTGCGCTTACTTACTAATCTGTAGGGCCCAATTTCACCTGTTTTTCACCACATTTTGAAACGTAAAATCGTGCCCTACAGATTAGTTAGTAAATACAAGTAAGCACCTGCGTACCTTGCTTAATGTAAGCTCATGTGCACATTGTTTACTAGTTAATCCACCTCTAGTCCTTTGCAACAAATATCCTAGGCCATGGGAAACGGGGTCTTAATACCTCCCCTTACGGTTGTTAAGGATTAAATAACTCTTCCAAAGAGCTGTACTTATTCAATCTGTATACTGAGCAAATAATCCAAGAAGCTGGACTATATGAAGAAGAACGCGGCATCAGGATGGGAGGAAGACTCATTAACAACCTGTATTAAGCAGATGACATAACCTTGCTTGCTGAAAGTGAAGAGGACTTGAAGCACTTACTGATGAAGATCAAAGACCACAGCCTTCAGTATGGATTGCACCTTAACATAAAGAAAACAAAAATCCTCACAACTGGACCAATAAGCAACATGATAAACTAAGAAAAGATTGAAGTTGTCAAGGATTTCATTTTACTTGGATCCACAATCAACACCCAAGAAAGCAACAGTCAAGAAGTCACATGACCCATTGCACTGGGCAAATCTGTTGCAAAAAGACTTCTTTAAAGTGTTAAAAAGCAAAGCTGTCACTTTAAGGACTAAGATGCGCCTGACCCAAGCCATGAAATTTTCAATTGCCTCATATGCATGTGAAAGCTGGACAATGAATAAGAAAGACTGAAGAATTGACAACTTTGAGTTATGGTGTTGCAGAAGAATATTGAATATACCATGGACTGCCAAAAGAACAAACAAATCTGTCTTGGAAGAAGTACAACCAGAATGCTCCTTAGAAGCAAGGATGATGAGACTTCGTCTCAGGTACTTTGGACATGTTATCAGGAGGGATCAGTCCCTGGAGAAGGACATCATGTGTGTAAAGTAGAGGGTCAGCGAAAAAGAGGAAGACCCTTGATGAAATGGATTGAGACAGTGGCTGCAACAATGGGCTAAAGCATATCAACGATTGTGAGGATGGAGCAGAACCAGGCAGCGTTTCATTCTGTTGTACACAGGGTCGCTATGCATCGGAACCGACTCAACGGCACCTAACAACGACAAGGGCCTAGTACAGTACAGTACACAAACCAGTTGCCATCGTCAAGTGGATTGGCTGGTGGATTCGGACTGCTAACCTTTTGGTTAGCAGCCGAGCTCTTAAGCACTGCGCCCCCAGGGCTCCTAAAGTACATAAGTGCTGACTAAACATTAAATGAATAGCCATTAATTGCAGTCTTACTAATATTTTCAGTCCTGCTGGATCCTGCTATGCTTGGGTAACCCATAGCAACCAGAGGGCCTGAGGTCCACTTCTATCCAGGGAGATCCCTCCCACCCCCAGCTGTTGGGGTGTGTGTGTGCATACAAATGCATTCACTTTTTAACTACAAAAATGTAAAAATATACCACAATTGTTAACTCCGTTCTAGTGCTATTTAAACACACAGGCTGTGGAAGTGGCCTGGGCCTCCCTGCACCGCCAAAGTCCTTGGTGCTAGCTACACATCCCGTGTATCCTCAAGATTTTCTGAAGTAGGTGCTATTAACCTCTTTTGACAGATGAGGAAACTGAGGCTGAGTCCAAATGGCTGCCCAAGGTCGTATAGTAAGCAGACAGGTGGAGGTGGGGTTGAAACTGAAGACTTTAATTCAAGAGCTCACACGTTCGTAACCCCCTGCGGCTGGTGGCTACTTTATCCTTAACCTGCCCAAAAGAATGAATGAATGACCGTCTCTGGCAGGGCGCCCCCTCCCCTGGAAACGGTGGAGCTTGGACGAGCCCACTGTTCCACACGGGGGTGCGCAGCGGCCTCGCGCATGCGCGGCCCCTTGCACAGCCGGCTCCACTCTGTCCGCACGCACTTGTTACGGCCTCTCTTCGCTTGGTACATCCCGCCTTCCCCCGCGTTCGGACCTGCGTGGTACGCGCCGCCTCCGTTCGCCGCCCCTCCCCGTCAGTTTCCGCGCGAAAAGCCGGGGCCGCCCGCGCCGCTGCCGCCGCTTGAACTGCATTCTCCGAGATGCCTGCCCGCACCGCCCCGGCCCGGGTGCCCGCGCTGGCCTCCCCCGCCATCTTACTGCCCGACGATGTCCGCAGGCGGTAAGTGCCGCGGGAGACCACGCACTCGCGGCGAGGCACAGCACTGGGGTGGGGGGGTCGCTTCCCCTCCGGGCGGCCCGGGTCCGCCGCTGACAGGCGGGCGCGCATGCGCGGGGTGGTGCGGCGGCGGTTGGCGCGGGCAGGGTGGCACTTCCGGTCGCGCGCGCCCCTGGCCATTTGGCGCCAAAATGAGCCAAGGCCCCTCGCAGGTCCCTGGTGACTAGAAACTTGGGGTCTCTTCAGACACCAGAGTAGAGCAAGCTTTGGGTTCGCCTCGGGGGTCCTTTTCCCTAAGCAGCCGCTGGCCGGGCTCCTACTGCCAGCCTCGTCGGGCAGGAAGTGGGCAGCCCGCAGCCCTCCGGACACCCTTCAGCCCCGGCAGTCCGGCCTCTACTTCCGGTGCCCGACCCGCTCAAGGGTCGGGGGCGCCTCGGGTTCCCCTTGGCCCCCACGACCCCTACGCGCTGTGCATCCCGATGGCGGCCTCCAGAGACGGAGGTGGCCGGTCAGGGCCCGGGTGTAGCCGGCTCAGGTTTTCGAGCCCCGTCTTACTTGGGGGGCTCCGCTGGGGAAGTCGTATTCTGGAAGAACTCTTACCGTGCACCGCAGGGCCAGGGCTGGGGCAGTGTGAAGGCTGGATGTGTTCTGGTCTTTTTTAGGAAATCTGTGTCTCTGAGGCATGGGCACCGAGGAAGCCTTGCTAGTGAGAGCCGGCTGCAGTTTCCATTGTGTGGGTGAGGGGGCCCACTAATGTCTGGGCCCCCGCCAGAGTACTTCATGCCTAAGTAGGGACCTCTGTGGGAAGACCGTTTGATCCAGGCCTTTGGTCGTGATGGGTGTCACAGTCACTTTGAAAACTTGTTCCAAGTGAGGTGTGCAGGTAGACAGCAGGAACCCTGATCAGGCCTGAACACTTAAAACCAGATTTGTGAACCTGGTTTGGGCTGTTAGGGGTGGGTTAGAGGTACTTGGGTCTCTGTACCAGGGGTTTAAGGTTCAAACTACTTCTTAACCAGGGAATGTGTCTTGTGGGAGGAAGCCATAGGTCCCCCTCTCCCCCAAGATATAACGGGATTTAAAATGGAAGTGGAGTTATGAAAGTACCTGGCTTCATGATGTTAGGCCCCAACAAGAGAAGTTTGAGCCCAGCCTTATTTACCTTGATGGTGAGAACACTTCCTCTACTGACTTGTTTATGGCCTTGGGGAAGTGTATACTTTCTGCATCTGTGGACTAGGATTAATAACATGGATTTTAAACTGGCAGTGGATTAAATGAGAATATGCCTGTCACATAAAGGCTCAATCATTAGCATTGTTATTGGCTAACTTAGCTTAGTTTTTTCACTTCTGTTAATCAGTTACTAATTATATAATGTGCTTTACATTATCTCAGTTAATCGTCAGGAGTTCTTAAGAGTGGATGCTGGAGGAGTTCACTGCTAGGAAGCAGGGGTTCCTGCCTAGGCCTGCTTCTTGCCAAAGCCCTCTTTGACTAGGGCTTCGTTGTGAACAGGCTTAGGTGCTCTGGCCCACACAAGTGTTTTGTTTGGCTGAATTTGAATACCTTTAGGTGAGCTCTGGTGGTGCAGTGGTTAAGTGCTCCACTGTTAACTGAAGGGTCTGTGGTTCAAACCCACCAGCTGTTCTACAGGAGAAAGATGTGGCAGTCTGCTTCCATAGAGATTACAGCCTTGGAAACCCTACGGGACAGTTCTGCTCTGTTTTATAGGGTCACTGTGAGTCAAAATCAACTTGATGGCAGCAGGTTTGGTTTTTCGGTTTAGGTTAATCTTACAATCCACCATTCACCCTGGGTCCAATATTACCTTGGGCTAGAATTGCCCACTGTAGGTATGGAGTTTTGAAAGCCTGCTTTAGACCAT
This sequence comes from Trichechus manatus latirostris, assembly GCF_000243295.1. Lineage (NCBI taxonomy): Eukaryota > Metazoa > Chordata > Mammalia > Sirenia > Trichechidae > Trichechus > Trichechus manatus. Next base: position 1,969,056 of record NW_004443993.1, read on the forward strand.
GTGGTGGTAATTGAAATGTCAGTTTATGTGACCCGCTCAACAACTTTTTTTTAAATTTACATTTGGAAATATTTCATGGTACACAAAAATACATGCACAAACATGACATTCAGACTTAGATTTGTAAATAGAGGTATAACTTCTTGATTTAGGAAAATTAGTAGAGAAGCATAATCTATAATATAAGAGGTATATAAATCGAGTAGACTATTCTAGGAGCTAAATTTGGCCTGGTCCTCATTATGCAGCTCTTGCAGTTTCTGTCACTTCTTCTAACTTGTGTTTATATGGCAGCTTCCTTTTTAAACTCAGATATGGCTCCATTAGATGTATAATGATACTAGAAAGAATTTTAATGATTGGATTTCTAAGTCTTTAATTTCTTTTTGAAGTATATACCCTTTACCTTTCAGGGCAAGCCACATTTTTCTGCTTGGTTTTTCTTACTCTGTGCAAGCTGTCATCATTTGTACAGAAATGGTGATCGTCTATTTATCTTCCTGTTGCCACTCTTACCCTGAGTCAGGTCTGTATTCTAGAGTGTGGAAACTGTGATCCTCTTAAAACACAGATTGGATACAGTGGTTTTCCTGCCCCACACACTGCCTGGTGCACTTGGCACAAAGTCCAGACACCCTGTCCACTGGCCTGCCTCGTCGCGTGCTCTTCTTGTGAGCCACACAGGCCTTCCTCTTTCAGGTTCTCACCCTGCCTGTGCAGTGGGAGCAGCGAGAGGCTGGGCTTCACCTTCCCTTCCCAAGCTGGCTACTGTCCTTTCATCCTTAAGACCACTGCTCAGAAAGACTCTTCCCTGAAATAAGGGTGTTGAATTCTGTCAGCACACCCAGTGTGCTGCTTTTGCAACCCTGGAGTTGATGATTATTTCAGGGACTGTTGTCAGACTGTGTTTGCCTTTTTCATTATATCTGCAGCCTGGGGCACAGTAGCCTCTCAAATGTTTGCATGCCAGAGTTTCCCTTTTGATGAAGCCTAGGTTTACATACTGATATTAGCAACCTCCTTAGCACAACTCTGATTAGTCTTTACAATTATCACAGCTTTCTTATCTGCTATTTATTCTGTGATTAGATTAAGCAAGGTCTTGAAATTCTTAACTCTAGTTCCATGCTCCCTACTGAGTAGGTATTGAAAAGGACAAAACTGATTTATCTTTTGGAGAACTGCTCCCCTGCAGTGGAATTTAAAGGCAGACTACTTGGGTTCAATCCCACCTGCCACTTACCAGCTTTGTGACCAAGTGATCTAACCTTTGGTTGCCTTGTTGTCTTCCTCTGTAAAATACTCCAGAGGGGTGTTATGAAGATTTACTGAGCTGATAGGTGTAAAGGAGATAGGGCAGCACCCTCACAGAAGCCCCTATCACTGGTTATCCCATGTTCAGCTGAGTATCTAATTTCCATCAGGGGAGCATAATTTAAAATACAGACGGGCAGATCTGATGCTGCGGCTGATGTTAGTGTGGCGATGTGTGCCGTGTGGAACTGAGGTAAATGTTGCTCATCCCATCCTTCCTTTCTGCTTGACTTCTTGTAGCGCCGTCTTCATTTACTATTTCTGCTGCTCCCTTAGCTTGTGTTCCTACTCTTGATTAGAATTTTTTTCTCTTAAGGATAGAGGTGGCTTCCTTAGTATCTTGTTTCTTAAATCTTTGTATCCTTGGCTTTTATGATGCTGTTTACTACCAGGGGCTTTCTTTATTGAATTTTTTCCCCTTTTCTTGTATTCCTTGACCCTCATGTCTTCTAGTCCTAGGACTTCTGGTCTCAGCGATCGGGCTGCTACCTGGAGATGGCTACCTCGAATTTTGATGCCTTTCCTGAGAGCCATTCCTAGTTTCTAGGTGATGAACAGCCATCTAGACAGCTACCATAAACTCCTAAACATCATTCCTGAAACAATTGTCCTGCCTGGTCTCCTTCCTCCCCACGAAAAAGTTCTGAATTGCACAGGTTCCTGTACTAGTAACAAATTACCACAAACTTGGTGGCTTAAATAAAACAACATAAGTTCATTATCTTGTAGTTCTATAGGTCAGAAGGTCTAGTACTGATTTCACTGGATTAAAATCAAGGTGTCGTTTGGCAGGCTGTATTTCCTTTCTGGAGGCTCTATGGCAGAATGTCTCCTGCTCATTTGGGTTGTTGGCAGAATTCAGTCCCTTGCCATTATAGGACTGAGGTCCCGTTTTCTTGCTGAGGGTCATTCCCGGTTCTTAAAACCTGTTGCCGTCAAGTCGATTCTGACTCACAGTGGCATATAGAGGCCACCAAATCCTTTGGCTTGTGGCCCCCTTCTTCCATCCTTCAAAGCTAACAATGGTGGGTCGAGTCCTTATGCCACACCTCTCTCTCTTAACTTCAACTGGGGAGATTCTGCTTTTAAGAACTCTTGTGATTAGATTGGGTCCACTGGATAATCCAGGATAATCTCCCCATCTCGAGGTCCATAACCTTAATCATATCTGCAAAGTCCCTTTTGCCAAGTAAGGTAACATATTCACAGGTTTCTGTGATTAGGGCGTGGACGTCTTTGAGGGGCCATTATTCTGCAGACCACACATAGTGCCTCAGTGTCTACCTACCTCTCCCACCATTCAGCCGGCCTCAAGAGGAAGGGCTGACAGAACTTGTTAACTTCTCTCGCAGTGGTCTCCACTTTTGCTGCTACAACTACATTTCAGACCAGCAGTTCTGATTTAGGAATGTTAGAGTAACTTAACATTTTAAAATCTCTTCCTATCTAGGCTATAGTGTCCATTTCTGCCGGATTAACTTTCCTAAAGCACGGCTCTGAGATTGTGGCTTCTACCTCCCCTGTGACTCCATGGATGGTTTGTTGATAGGGAACAAAAGTGATGATTTTTAGCTTGCCATTTGTCACCTTCCTCAGAGTGACCGCCAGCCTCTTCTCTCTGGACTTGGCTTTTCTACCTTGTGTGTCAGCAGATGTGTGTTTGTTTCCTGGGTGTACCCTGAACTGCATCCCCACTGTGGTGCTTCTGTTGGGACACCTCCCTCTGCCCAGTTACACAGGGCTCTCAGCTGTCTGGATCCTTCCTTCTTGATGCTCTTTCTCTTCCAAATCCCTCAGATTTTAACGGTATTTGTCTGTCGTCTTCACTGTCCTGCATATCTTATCTCCCTTATAAGACTAAATCTCTGAGGGAAGAAACTAGGAGTGAATCATGGGCCCTCAGGCTGGGAGAGATCTAAGGTGGTTTTATCTCATCATGGCTGCTGTTCTTGAGTACTCTGCTAGCTCTATGACATCCATCTCTAATCCTCCTGGTTACAAAGATAAAGTAGATATAAGGTGGTGTCATCACAGTTTTACTGAGGAAAGGATGGAATTGCAAGTTAAGGCCCATGTGGATGCTGGGGAGGAGAAGCTAGCTCACTGCTGAGCAGCTTCCATCCTGTCAGCACTTTTGATTCTTCTGTGCCTGCCCTGCGCTCCAACCTTCCACACTGGGGCCAGGCAGGTTAAATCCAGTCTTTACCGGGCAAGACATCCTAGGTATCCTTAAGATTTCTTTGTTTCTCTTTTTGTCAGGCTAAATGTCTCAGTTCACAGGAAGGGTTGAGAGAATTCAGAGCCGTAGATCTGTCTTGTGCCCACATGTGGGAATGATCAGAATTCTGGAAAGGGCACCTTGCTGGGCTTCACGGTCAGTGAACTCCTGAGGTAACCTCAGGACTAAGGCACTGTCTGGCTGCTCAAGGTAGGAGCTGTGTCCTGCCACAATTTTATGAGCAGAATGACTGAGAAGTCAGATGGAATGGTACTTGAGCTGCACGTGAGCCTCTGGCTTTAAGTGCTGAGTTTTGTGGCTGTCCTGGTGTAGAGCTCTCCCAGGACCTGAGTTACTGCTGGGGTGGAATGAATTTTGCCTGGAAAGGGTGCCATGTACTCCTGGAAATCTTAGTTCTAGTATTCTTGAGTCCAAATCATACAGTGTTACCACTGTGTCTGCAGGGTGCTAAGTGTGTTTTCGCAGAAAGGCCTTTTCTGACCACCCACAAGTCAGGAGGTCCCTGCCTGGTGGCACCTGCATCCACTCACCAGGTCATTGCCTGGAGCAGGGCCTGGCATGCAGTAGGCACCCACAGTTGTGAGTGGCGATTGAAGTCCACATATGCTTGGAGCAGCCAGTGTATGACATCAGTCCAGCAAAGCCCATCACTTTTGGTTTTGCTGCTTACACTTGCCTTCTGGAAAGACCAGCCTAGAAGAGCTGTGTTTCTGTCCTTCAGGCTAGTGGTTACAGCACCTGGTCTGTGTCGGTGCTGGATGGAAGGGTGCAGAGTTAGAGGAGGCCTAGTCCCTGCCCAGGGTTCTCCCCCTCCTCTGACAGACGCTCACCCAGCTGGTTAACCCTGTTCTCATCCCACTGCCCGCAGTCAGCACCTAGACTAGGAGCAGTAGCCTCTCTGCTCATCTCCCTTTCCTTTGCGTCTTCTCTTGTTTTCCCCCTTCCTCCTAAGAAGGCAAGACACTTATCTTCAATAATCAAATGATTTTCCACCCAAACTCATGACAGTTCTGCACTTCCAAACAATTAGGTACAAATATTCCTAAGGGTAAACTCTCTTTGGTTAGATGCCAGCCACCTTTTCTAACGTCCTGTCTCACCCTGTCCTGCACATGGGCACCCCCTGCTGCCCCAGATGCCTTGACTCCCCCATTTTATACGTTCCTTATTAGAATGCTGCCAGCCCCAGCTCAGTCTTTGGGAATATTAGCTTCCTGTTCCCCACAGTATCCTGTGGTCCTGGGTCGCTTATTCTAACACACATGCCCACACTGTGGCACACCCTTGTACAGGCTCTTGCTAGACCCAAATAGAGGGAGACCAGCTGTATGTCATTTAACTGATAGGAGGATTCCAGCTGTGTGACCTGCTCCCTTTTTCTGGTACTTGTAAAAATAGTATATATTATGGTAGAGAGCTCTTATGTCATCTCCGCATTATCATAAAAACCATCTTCAAATGGGTCCTCATTCAGATGATCACAAATGACTTCTTAGTGTGTAGGCATTACTGTAGGATATTCTAGACATTGGAGGGAGAAAAAAAGTCACTTTTTTTTCCTTTCTAACATTCACATGTGTTAAAAGGAACCTGGGTGGCACAAGCACTTTGCGACCAGGTGCTAACCTAAAGGTTGGCGGTTCAGACCTACGCGGCAACTCCACGGAAGAAAGGTCTGGTGATCCTCTTTTGTAAAAATTACAGCCAAGAAAACCCTACGGAGCAGTTCTACTCTGTAACACATGGGATTGCCATGAATCAGGCTGACTTGATGGCAACTAATGACAACATATGTGTTAAACTTATTTCCAGAGTTGATTAACTGTCATATTAATTCTTTTATTGTGGTGAAAATATATACAGCAAAGCATATACCAAATTAACAATTTCTACATGTGTAATTCAGTAACATTGATTACATTCTTCGAGTTATGTAACCATTCTTGGTATCCTTTTCTAATTTATTTCACTACCATTAACATAAACTGACTGCCCCCTAAGCAAAATCTTCCCTTATCCCCCCGAATTAATTCTTACAGGTTAAAAAAAAAAAACTGCTCAATAAGCGTTTTTCTTTCTTCCCCCAGGCTCAAAGATTTGGAAAGAGATAGCTTAACAGAAAAGGTAATCCACCTTAACATTTTTTTTTTTTTTTTTAACTACCAAATGTGACTGATAGATACCTTGTGCTAATTAAAAGAGATTTGCTTCCTTTAAGTGAATCTGCTCTTTTTCCCATGAAATTTCAAGGATAACTTGGATACTCTACAGTAATAATAGTTGAGTTTTGGTAACTCGTTGCAGAGTTACCGTCAGCTCTGGACTGTAACTTGTCCTGATAACACTGTTTTCAGGTGCACAGTTTTGTCCTATCATACCACTATGTATCTTTCTCCCACCTCTGATCTTCCATTTTCACTGCTTTGGAGGTGAATGTGATGTGAGCTTCTTGGAAACATCATGAATGTGTTTTTTGAATATTTAGTTTTTTGGCTGAGACAGCATTGCTTGCCATTTGGTCGTTATTACATGTCCAGGCAACTTAATTATTTGTGTTTTAGTCCATTAATTAATGGCTTGGGAGTTTGAGGACTTCTAAACCTATATCCTTCCCTTAGGAATGTGTGAAAGAGAAATTGAATCTCTTGCATGAATTTCTGCAAACAGAAATAAAGAATCAGTTATGTGACTTGGAAACTAAATTACATAAAGAAGAATTATCTGAGGTAAGTCACTTCTCAGCATCCCGGCTTCTAGAAAAGTCGCCTTCCATGTAACTTGTCTGTGACCAGGGAGGCAGAATAATCTCCAGCTCTCCTCGTTGCCTGATAGTTATAAAGGAAACGCATGTGTTTCCTTGTTCTCTTATTGCCACTTGTTTACATTCACTGCTACTTAAATTATCCTTTCCTGCTGTAGGAGGGCTACCTGGCTAAAGTCAAATCCCTTTTAAATAAAGATTTGTCCTTGGAGAACGGAGCTCATGCTCAGGAAGTTAATGGATGTCTAGAAAACGGGAGCCATACGAGTAAAGAAGATCGCAGAATGGCAGAGGCAAACAAACCCTCCAAGCCTGTTTCAAAACCTCGCGCGTCCCGAAGAAGCAAGTCAGAGGGAGAGACTAAGTGTAAGAATACTTAACTTGTTTTAAACCTTGATGGAGATATGATTGGCACTTCAGGGGGTGTTCACACTTGGAACCATACTTACCCTGGGCAATATTTCCTGGTTTGTTTCTTGTGTATACAGGGGTACAGTAATCCCCCTTTATCCACGGTTTCAGTTACCCGAGGTCAAACGCAGTCTGAAAATGTTAAATGAGTTCATAGCATGATGAACTCTCTCACTGTCCCACTCTGTCATTCACATAACTTTGATTACAGTATATTGTTATAATTGTTCTATTTTAGTATTAAGTTATTGTTATTAATCTCTTACTATGCCTAATTTATAAATTAAACTTTATCATAGGTATGTATGTATAGGACAAAACATAGTATATATAGGGTTCAGTACTGTCTGTGGTTTCAGGCATCCAGGGCGGCGGTCTTGGACCTTATCCCCTGCAGATAAGGGGGGATTACTGTACAGTACTGCATACTTCTAACTAGCGTAGATGTGTGCTGCTTTAAATTTTGTCTTTGACCAGTTATAGAGCAAGAGATCCCCAAACATGGCTCAATTTATGAGAGATAATTAATTAGATGACAAGAGCTACTAATATTACTTCTAAGAAGTTATATGCCTGTTGCAGCTATACATTTATTCTTAGACTTCTTCCCAGTTTATAGGCAAAGTAACTCATTTTGGACTTTAAAAAAAAAAAATAAATAAAGTAAGAGCACAGGACTTGAACCCAAGTCTGATTCTCAGCCACTTTGTCTTTTGATGATATCTAAGTTGTTGTTATGTGCGGTGGAGTTGATCTGGCTCATAGACTCTATAGGAAGGAGTAGAACTGCCCCATTGGGTTTCCAAGGAGCAGCTGGTGGATTCGAACTGCCGGCCTTTTGGTTAGCAGCCTGAGCTCTTAACCATGGCGCCACCAGGGCTCCGGCGATTTAAGAGGTGGTTCCATTTCCTTGTCTGGTTCAGGGTTTGGTCCCCTCAAATAAGAGCGCATGTAAAATGGCTCAGAAAACTATCTGGTGCCAATTGCTGACGTTATCACGTGGGTATTGATTAGAATAAAAACCAAAGGGTGCTCAACCCTCAGAAGCCGTTCTCTGCAGGTCTCTGCGGGTCTCTGCGGGTCTCTGCAATAGTGTGGCCACACTGAAGAACTACACCATTGTTGTGGACTTTTTATTCATGGTGGCTTTTTTCTTGTTTCTTTTTTTCTTTAAACAGCTGACGTTTCACCTAGCCCCAGGATTACAAGGAAAACTACCAGGCAGACCACCATCACATCTCATTTTGCAAAAGGGTAAATATGTAATGAATTGACAACTGCCTTTTCTAAGCACTCACTGTTTTTGGTAAAACATGAGTGGAATTTGCAGTGTGTAATTTAGGAATTCTGACTTCTGTATTTCATAGGTTTTTATCTTGCAGTTTTGTTCATTAGATATTCATGAATAGCATTTCTGGAGACCTCATCTAGTTTTACTCTTATTATAGAAAACGTCAACTATATAAAAAGTGAGGATAGTATAATAAGCCCCCAAGTACCTATCACCCCAGTGCCAACTAGTTATCAACTCATAGCTGTCATTTCATCTCTACCTCCAACTGGATTACTTTGAAACAAATCACCGGATTGTCATCATCTATAAATATTTCAGTGTATTTCTAGAAGATAAGATCTCTCTTTTTTTTAGTAAACCATAACAATAATAATATTTTCGTGCCTAACAAAATGTAATAATTCCTGTTTATGAAATATATAGTCAGTGTTCTCATTTCCCCGTTTGTGGCAAACACTCCAGGCCCACACAGTTTTGCATTTGATTGATTTGTTTCTTAAGCCTTTCACATTATAAATTCCTTCTTCTCTTCTTGCCGTTTATTGGAGAAAGCTAGATTATTTGTCCAAATGAGTTTCTAGATTTGACTGGTTGCATCCTTGTGGTGTTCAGTGTGTTCCCTGTCTCATGTTTCCTGTAAGCTGGGAGTTAGGTCTAGAGGCTTGATCAGATTCCATCTGTTTATTTTTTGAGGCTGACTTCTTCACAGATAGTTGGTAGTGTGTTCCTCCATCAGAAGCATATCATGTCTTTTGGTAATAATAGCAGCCGTTGATCAGTGTCTAGATCCCTGATGCCTTAGAGGTTGCAAAATAGTGGTATTCTAAACCTGTCATTCAAAGAAACATTAAACCTGAAGCTTCTTTCAACATTGTGGCAGTGAGGATGTCTCCTGGGAGTGAAGAAAGCACCCATGCCCTCAACGGGTCCTAAAGAGAGTGCTCTTGGTAGGGAGGAGTTTGGGTTAAGTAGGGTCCACTGGAGGTGTAGGGTCCTGCTGAGCTAATGGTCAGCCTTACTGTGTGACAGCCCTGCCAAACGGAAACCTGATGAAGAGCCTGAAAAAGCAAAATCAGAAGATTCTGTTGATGAAGAAGACAAAGACCAGGTAGGACTAGCATTTCTAAGTTTCTTAACTCTGCCTAATTTTGGTATATTTGCTGGTGATCGTGACCTTAACACCTGATCTGTCGAAATGGACTTTACTCAGCTAGAGGGCATTACAACACATTCTCGGACCCAGGGCAGTACGAGGTGTATTACAGTTAGACCAAAGGGCTCTGCAGGCCCCTGCTTCTCACAGGACCGCCCCGTAACTTCAGAGTCTGTACCCCGTAACTTCAGTGCCTTCGTACCACTCTAGCTTGTAAGATTTGTGACAGTCATACTAGCAGATGTGACACGTTTAAAGCATTTGCTTCTGATGTCAGATAAACTCCTTTCTTGTGTCTAGTTAAAAGCAGAGAGTTGTACCGTTGCTATTCGCTGCTCAGACTCTTTAGGTTAAAAAGCTGGTGGCTTGCTGAGGGCCTGCAACATAGGACGTGTTAATCCTGTATGGTACTGCCCCGTGTGACTTGAGGGTCAAACCTAAGTAGTACCAGATGATCACACATTATCAATGTTCATTTCCGTTTTGCTGCCGATTTAACTATGTAGGTTAAAGGGAAATCTCAGAGTTTTACTTGTGTAAATGTCTTACTGCTACCTGGTAATGATGGGTATTCATGGTTTGCTCTAAGACAGACCTCAGCCTCGGCACTGTTGACTTTTGGGGCTTGATAATTCTTTGCTGTAGGAGGATATCCTGTGCATTGTAGGGTGTTTGCTGCATCCTTGGCCTCCACCCCCTAGATGCCAGTAGTGCTCCCCCACCCAAGCTGTGACAATTAAATCATCTTCAGACATTGTCAGATGTCCCCTGGGGGTGGAATCGCCATGGGTGGAGGGTACTGGGCTAAGGAGACTGTCTCAGTGTCACTTGGGTAGGCTTGACATCTGGTTATAAGACACACTAATTCTCACATCATTTACTTCTTAGAAATTAGAGGTCACTGCTTATGTTCTTTACTCAGATATCTATTGTTAGGTTTAGGCTGACTACCCACTCAACTGGGAAATTGAGGCACAGAGGGAAAGAGCTTGTCCAAGTCATGTGACCAAGTCTCTTGGCCTCCTAGGAAGAAGCTTACAGGTGAAAGCAAGCTGAGTTTTGTAATATTGATGACCCTGTTTTTACGAATGTACCGGTTTTAGCCATCATGTGTCTGTCAGTTTGTTGCACTTTGGTGGCTTGCATGTTGCTGTAATGCTGTAAGCTATGCCACTGGTATATCAAATACCAGCAGGGTCACCCATGGTGATCAGGTTTCAGTGGAGCTCCTAAAAATATTGGCCATTGAAAACCTTACAAAAAGCAGCAGAGCATTGGCTGATAAAGTGCCAAAAACTGAGCCCTCAGGTTGAAAGGCACTCAAAATATGACTGGGGAAGAGCTGCCTCCTCAAAGTAGAGTTGACCTTAATGACGTGAAGACGTTGCAGGACTGAGCAGGATGGTGCAGTGTTTCGTTCTGTTGTACATAGGATCACTATGAGTCAGAACCGACTTGATAGTACCTAACAACAACCAGTTTTAGAGTTGTTTTCTTGTATTTTTCCCTTTTGGAAGGTTTTGCCTTTTGTCTGGCTTCTAAAGGGATGCACCAGAGCAGTGTCTCCTAAGCATGCAGCCATTTCACTGGCAGCGTGTGAGGGGCTTGGGGGCTTCATAGATGAGCACTTACAACAAGTGTTTATTCTAATATGTTAGAATAAGACTTAGTATAGCAAACCAATGTTATTGGATGGTATTGGTCAAATAAGTTATCAAATACAGTAAAACCTGCAAAAGCTGGAACCTAGGTAAGGCAGTAACCTGTCAGAGAAGGAAAACTCAAATATTTTCCATTAAAATGAGTGTTAGCAAAGTGGTAAGACTGCACCCTGTCAAAGGTGGCAAACTTGTGAGACCTGGAAAAACAAGGCAGTCCCGTTGAGTTCTGGCTCTCACAGATTTCATGCTAGTGTTCTCAGATGATATTGGTCAAATACAGAGATAATCTTATTTTGGTCAGTTTGAAGTATTGAGAATTTACTGTGTCTTAAAAGCAGGTATATATGCATTTGATAAAATTTTTGAACAGTACAAAAGGATATTCAGTGCATTGATCTCCTTCCTTCCCTGACTCCAGGCCTTCAGTTTTCCTTTCTAGAAGCAAGCATTTATCAGTGTTTCCTATATGTTTCAGATACATATATATATTTCAGCTGTTGTTCTCCTTTAAAATTTTTTGTTTTGAAATATTTATGTTGTCATGTGCCGCCGAATTGGCTCCAACTCATAGCATGGCAGAACGAAATACTGCCTGGTCCTGCGCCATCCTCACAGTCATTGTTATGTCTGAGCCTATTGTTGAAGCCACGGTGTCAATCCATCTCATTGAGGGTCTTCCTCTTTTTCACTGACCCTCTACTCTACCAAGCATTATGTCCTCCAGGGACTCATCCCTCTTGATAACATATTCGAAGTATGTGAGACGAAGTCTCTCCATCCTCACTTCCAGAGAGCACTCTGACTATACTTCTTTCAAGACAGATTTGTTCGTTCTTCTGGCAGTCCATGGTATATTCAATATTCTTTGCCAACACCATAATTCAAAAGCATCAGTTCTTCTCTGATCTTCCTTATTCGTTGTCCAGCTTTTGCATGCAAATAAGGCAATTGAAAGTACCATGGCTTGGGTCAGGCACACCTTCGTCCTCAAAGTGATATCTTTGCTTTTTAACACATGAAAGAGGTCTTTTGCAGCAGATTTGCCCAATGCAGTATATCTTAGTTATCTAGTGCTGCTATAACAGAAATACTACAAGTGGATGGCTTTAACAAACAGGAATTTATTTTCTCATAGTTTCAAGGAGACTAGAAGTCTGAATTCAGGGTACCAGCTCCAGGGAAAGGCTTTCTCTCTCTGTCGGCTCTGGGGGAAGGTCCTTGTCATCAATCTTCCCCTGGTCTAGTAGATTCTCAGCACAGGAACCCCGAGTTCAAAGGACTCAGTCCATTCCTGGCTCTTCTTTCTTGGTGGTAGGAGATCCCTGCCACCACAGTACGACAAATTGACAGACGGGTGGTAATGAAACAATTATAGACTCATAGGAAGTTGTAAAAATAGTACAGAGAGATCCTGTTTGGCCTTCACCCAGCTTTCTCCAGTCCACATCTTACATAACTGTAATACAATATCAAAACAAGGAAAATGACAGGTACAACCTACAGACTTTATTCAGATTTCCCTAGTTTTACATGCAGTTATTTGTGTGTGTGTGTGTGTGTGTGTGTGTGTGTGTATATGGTTCTATGCAGTTTTATCACATTTATGGATTTGTGTAACCTCCACCTTAAACAAGATACGGATCTGTTTCATCACTACAATATCTTTATCCCTTTTAAATTAAAGAAGTAAGTACAGGTGTCCTGGAGATGGCAAATGTTGTGAACTTAGGGAAGCAGTGTACTAGGATAGTCATCTGAGAAGAAGAGCTAGTGTCAGATTGTCATCATCACTTCCTGATTTAAATCCCAAATTACTACTTCGTTGGTTTTTTTCCCCTAATATTAAAGAATTCCTTTTGTGTGGTGGAGAATCTTTGAATCTTTTGCAGAGCATCACTAGGCAGTCTCTAGTAAGCAGAAACGTGTTAACTCTTGCACCTCTTCTTGGTTTTGGGATTGATGGGATAGCAACACTAGGCTGACAGTTGCCCAGATCTTCTCCCCAAAACCCAGACCCCTCTTCCCTACTCTGTTTTTAGACATGTTAAATATATTTACTTAATACTTTGACTGATGCTTTTGGTCTTGATCTTCTTTTGAAACAAATTTTCTTTTTTTTCTTCCTCCCTCCCCTCCACATAGGATGAAAAGAGACGTAGAGTTACCTCCAAAGAACCGTAAGAGTAGTTAACATCCTTTCTTTTTGTTCTACGCAATGTGTAATCTAGAATACTGAAATGATTTTTATGGAAAGTTTAACAAAGAAGAGCTTTATAGTGAGTTGCCATGGCTACCATAGATCTGTTAAGGAGTCCACATTTGGGGTCAGATTATTAATCTTTTGATTCAGGTAGAATTCTCATTACTTGCAAAGAAGGAATTGAGCACAACAGGCAGTTCTTATCAGTCCCTGATTTAAAGGTCATATTAAATATTAAATGTTAAAGTAGCATGTGCCTTTCAGGGCTCCTGAGATGCCGATTGCTATTTGGGAGGCTCTTGTGTAAACTACTTCTGAGGGAGGAGTCTGTGTAAGTCACACTTGGGATGTGTTTTATTTTGCTTGACAGAGTTGTTAGACCTCTCCCTGCAGAAGAGCCGGAAAGAGTAAAACCAGGAACTCATACCGAAAAGGAAGAAGAAAGAGATGAAAAAGTAAAGCCTTGCCACCTCCATGTCTGTTAACTCTCCCTTAAGCTCATACAGTCCCCATTTGATTCTGGGAGGGGACTAGAGGTTGAGGAGTGGGTAGGAACAGAATAACTTTCCCTGATGATCAAAAAGACCTTGACCTTGATTAAAACAAATTTCAAACTAGAATTTCTGGTGGTTTTCTACACGGGAGCTGGGGTAATAGTAAATCCACCAGTGTTAGATCTGTGGGCCTTTACTGTTTAATCAGTCACAGAGCTTAAATCTGTCTCTTTGCCTGCTTGCCTCACTTGCCGACAAGATCTTTGGGGAGATCTGGTTTTCAAACGTCTGAGGTACTAAAAGTCTATAGCATCATCCAAATATGAGGTTGCATTTTTACCTGTGAGATCAGACCAGCTCTTTTCCTAGTCCTCCGGCTCCTCTGTAAAATCGGAGAGCCCCTGAGCCGCCTTGAGGTGGAGGGAGAGGGAATGGGTGGTTTGCTGAGGGCTTCGGATACTGGAAACTTGACCATTAGACAACGTTGACCGGTATGACAGGGGGCCGGCTTTGTGATTGAAAATGATGGGGCAGCATTGGCTCCCATTTTTTATTTTGTTAGATTTTAATTTGTTGCTAAGACATTGATTAGAGGTTTCTTACAAACTTGGATGGGTGGTGAATGCCTTTGCTGGAATCCTGCTAAAGGATGGGTATCCATTATTTTGCTATAATGAGGGGTTAACTAAGATGTACAATAATTCTTGAACCATTTGGTACTTGAAGGTAATCTTTAATTAGTCACTTTTCCTACCCTGATACTAGTTAAAATTTGGTAAATACTCACCAAGAGTTCACTTCGGAACTAGGTGGCTCTAGTGTGCTAGTCCAACCATGATCCTCCCGAGAAGGAACCAGGGGCAAGTTGAAATCCCTTGCCTGTGGTCAAGTGCCCCCGATCCCTTCTTACAGTAGAAAGGTCTGCAGTGTGTTTCTTCTCTTAACATCACAGATCTCTTTATAATAAACAACCACATGTGGAGTTTTGTTTTAATTGTGGTCAAATATATATAGCAATGTGTGACATTTTGGAGGTTGAATTCAAGTTGAGCGGTTTTCTGGAAAGCTGTGCGTAGCGTTTTTGAATTCAGGCTCGACGCGATGGGTTGTCCATGTTTGAGATGGAATTACTGTCTAAATTAGGTCATGCTACTTCATCCTTTCATTACAGATTTCTAGTTTTGATATAAAATTACCTATGAAGTTGTCAACACTTACTGATGACAGATGATAGAGGGATATGAGGGTAAAATCCTTGAATTGCAGTATTGTAGGGTCTATCTTCTAAGAATTTAATATTCTCCCTGCTCACTCGGTTGAAAAACAGTTGTCTCAAATCTAGACAGTCTTTATTCCTACTAACTAGACTGTAGGATTAGTTTAGATATTTTATTTCCATAAAACTTTCAATAAATGGCTTCAAAGAAAGAGCAGGGTAAAATAGAAAAAATTAACTAGTCTTTTCTTCCCCACTTAGGAAGAAAAGAGACTCAGAAGTCAAACCAAAGAACTGTAAGTATAGTTAATATGCCTTTATGCTTTCTATGAAACTTAGTTGCTAAAATAAGCATTCTGGTAGTTGATGCAGAGGATTAGGTACATTAACCATATGTGTAGTATCTGGGTGAATTTTGCTTGTGAAAGGTCAGACCACCACAGCAAAGGCTGAAGTCAGGTTTGATTCTTGCTCCTGACCCTAGGCCATTCCTCAGGGGTGGTCCTGTAGCAATCTGTCACGTGGCGGTAAAAGGGCATCGAGGTCATAGCTGTGTCCGTTACCTATTGCTTTGAAAATGCTGGGTAACAAGCCACCCCAAAGCTCAATGGCTTAAAACAGTAAGCATTCCCACCCAAAAAAAAAAATCCAGTAAGCGTTTATTGAGCACGAGTCTGTGGCACAGTGGCTGTCAGCTGATCCTGGCCAGCCTTGGAGGGGATGACTGGGCTGACTCGTCTGTTCCATGACTCTGCTAGCCTTAGTGCACTCTCATGGCAACGGCAGAGCGTGAGAGCAGAAGTGAAAAGAAGCACTTTTTCAAGCCTTTGTTGACATCCAATCGCTCAAAGCAGATGATGAGACTGGGCCAGAGTCAGGGGAGGGCAGAATACCCTGCCCTGAGTGGAGGGCCCATGCATGCAGTCAGCTTTCTGTGGTCGCTAATGCACATCGCACATCAGACCAGCTCCCAGGAACCTCCACAAGGTCGGCCTCAAGGCCAGACGCTTGCCTTCTCCCACTGCAGGGAGATTTCCCTGCAGGTTGCCAGAACTCAGTAGAGTCCTATTCTTTGTTTTAAATTACTGGCATCTCTCACAACGTTCATATGAAGTATTGATGGTATTTCTGAAGATCTTAAGGACTGAAGGAAGAATTGCCTTTCAGGTTTTCTGCAGTGAAGACTTACCTGCCCTTCAGCTGGGAAGGGGAGTCCCTGCTCTAGATCTGGGGAGGAGGCCATGTGAGCCCTCCTTGGGGCTGCTTGAAATGGTGTAGGGGTCTCCGAGCTCCTCACTGGCACGTGTATGTTGTTTTGTGTGACAGAACACCTAAACAGAAACCTAAGGAGGAGCCAGACAGAGAAGCAGTACCAGGAACTCACACTGAAGTGGATGAAGAAGGAGATGAGAAAGTAAAGACTGAGTCTTTGTTTCTTAACTCTACTCTTCGTTGGGAGAAATGGTGTCGGGTAGGGCACTGGGTACAAATTCAGCCCTTCTTACCCATAGGGTAACTCTGGACAAGTTCCTGATCTACCTTTTGGGGGCTAGTGGTTGTCACCATGTGTCTGTCCCTGATACATTGTGAGTGTTCAGTTGTTCTCTGTTTATCCATAATGGTGGAGAGGGCTTTGTGTGTGCCTTGACTAAGATGTCTGTGAAACCAGCTTCTCTTGTGATCCTCTGCACTGAGAAAACTTGATATATGGTAAACGCAGACCCAGGTGTCAGCCACACCTCTGCTTCTTCACCAGTCGGTGTCTTAAATTCTTAGTCTAGCCCCCCATCCCCACCCAAGCCTCCCTGCTTCCAGTTCAGCTAAGTGAACATGTTTAAACCCTGAAACGTTATCCATGGAGCCAGTGGGTCCTTTGCACAAGCAGAGGACAGTGAAGTTATCTGCAGGGCAGTCCTGCCTCTGGAACTCCGGAGGAGGATACGGCATCTACTGGGGGCACAGGAGTCCGAGCTGTTTAAGCAGTTTGGTCCCTCTCAGATTAAGAGAGGTGAATTAGGAGAATCCCAGGATTGTCACTGTGGTTTTCTGCCTGTGGATCTGGAGCATGGAGGGAGCCTGAAGTCACAGACTCGCTGGGTCGTGAGCATTCTCACTTCTGACCTGGCCACCCATGGCATAGTTTTCATTCTACGGCAGATGATCCTGTCCAGCTTGCTCTAATGTCTTACTGTTTCTCACCTTCTCTATCCAGATATTGGTTACCATGGGCAGCAATTACTGTCAACACTTCCCTGGAATCCCTTTCAGAACTAGAGAGTTCTTAGTGGTGTAGGCAGACCACCCATTCTCAGAAGGAAACTAGCAAGAGCCTTAGATCACAGCCAGCACTTTTGCCTCATGGTAGAAGGGGATGTAAGGATCAAACATTTGGCTTTTCTCTTGTTGTTGACTTTTCTATTTTTATAAACCTATTCATAGATTTGTTGCTTTATGAAGATAAACTGAATAAATGTATCAGAAAGGTATTTTTTGTATGTAGGCTCCGAAAATACTAGACTGTTCATGTATAACAAGGAGCTGGTACCCAAGTTGGGAATTCCTACTTTTATTTCTTAATTTTCTGTATTAAATTCCTAAGTTCGATTTTTTTCTGATATCCCAGTGCCTGTCTATCTGAGACCAGATGGTAGGTGGAGCTGTACGCAGTTTGGCTGATAGAAGCAAAATGTCTATACGTTTTCTTCTACACTGAGTAGTCTTGGACAGAGGTTGGCAAACTACAGCTCTCAGGCTAAATTAGGCCCCCTGCCTGAATAAAGTTATATTGGAACACAGCCATGCCTTTTCATTACCTATTGTCTTTGTCTACTTTTGTGTTACAACAGCAAAGTTAGTAGTTGTGACAGAGACCACAGACTCACAGAGTCTAAAATATTATCTGGCCCTTTAAGAAACAGTTTGCCAACTCCTATTCTAGGAGTTTCTTTAGTACTGTCTTGTTTGTAGGGGATCGGAAACTAAGTCAGTGAAAGTCTGAAGCCTCTTCGCTACCCTCTAAATCAGCCCAGGTCTTTCTGATCTCTAATTCTGCAGTACTGAGATCATTAATTGATCCTTTGGTCTTGGTCTTTCTCAGAAACTAATTTTCCACCCTTTCTCTCTCCACGCTCCACCTCCCCATCTCAGGATGAAAAGAGGCACAGAAGTCAACCCAAAGATCTGTAAGTAATTAAATGTGTGTACCTTTGCACAATGTTTTGTGTAATCTTAATTACTGAAATACCTATTGTGAAATCCTATGATGATATAGAGGTTTACAGGTGTTGCTGGTGCTATTCAAAGATTGAGTCAATTGGGGCAGAATTGGATAAGAAAAACTCTGGGCCCATCCTTACCCTCCTCTGCTTCTGCCAGCATTCCCATCACACTGTGCAGAATCATGCATGCCTTCCATCGTCTCTGTTTGGACCCTACATGTGAATGGTCAGATAGCACTTAGGAAGGCCATATTTCAGAATTTCAGAATTACAAGTTAGTAATACGCCTTTAAGGAGCCCTGGTGGCACTGTGCTGCTAACCAGAAGGTTGGCGGTTGGAAACCACCAGCCACTCCACTGGAGAAAGATGTGGCAATCCGCTTCCAGGAAAATTTACAGCCTTGGAAACCCTATGGGGGCAGTTCTGCTCTGTCCTATAGGGTCGCTGTGAGTTGGAATTGACTCGACAGCAGTGGATTTTAATGTGCTTTTAGACCTGATGTGACGGGCTTCTTTTTTGGATGGGAGGAAAGAGTTCATTCCCCAGATCTATTCTGAATATTTTACTTTTCAGTGGGGAGTCATTAGTTTGTCATTTTTGGTGCTAGTTGGCAATATAGTTAGTTTTTCTGAGCTAGTATTTTGTGTATTTTTGTTTACGTATCAGGGCTGCCAAACGGAGACCTGAAGAAAAAGAACCTGAAAAAGTAAAACCACAAATTTCTGATGAAAAAGATGAAGATGAAAAGGTAAATCTTTGAAATTTCTTTTTGAATTTTACCATAATTTTATGCATTCCATTGGTTGGGGTATAGTTTAAAAACTGATTTTTTTAAATTAATTTTTTATTATGAAAAGATTCAAACATACACAAAAGTAGAATAGAGTTAGGAACCCCCACGTACTCATCATCAACCTTTAGCAGTTATCAGTTAGCTCGTGGCCAAGCATGTTTCAACCAAACCTCCACCCATTCTTTTCACCCCATGCCTGTTCCTGGATGATTCTGAACAAACCCCAGACTTGCTTACGGAAGTATTTATAGAAGAAATAGCTTTAAAAGAAAAGTATTCTCTTTTTTTAAACAACCACATTCCCATTATCACACCTAACAAAGTTAATAATATCAAAGGTCTAGTCTGCTCACATTTCTCTGATGTATCTCAGTTTTTTTTTTTCCTTAACAGTTTGAATCGAGACCCAAACCAGATAACCTGTTGTCATCGAATCAATTCCGACTCATAACAACCCTATAGTACAGAGTAGATCTGCCCCATAGGGTTTCCAAGAAGCGGCTGGTGGATTTGAACTGTTGACCTTTTTGGTTAGCAGCCATAGCTCCCCGTAGCTCTTAACCACTGTGCCACCAGGGCTCCATTTGGTTGATATTTGTCCTAAATATCTTACTTTATAGGTTTTCCCCATCCTTTTGATCGCGATTTGTTGAAGGAACTGGGTTTTCAGTAGAATTTTCTGGATTCTGGATTTTGCCAGTTGCGTCCCTCTGGCGTTTAGCATCTCCTTCCACCCCTGTGTCTCCTGCAGACTGGTAGTTAGGTCCAGAGACTAGGCCAGATGCTGGTCTTTTGTTGTCGTTTGTTTTTTTCAGTACTTCAGAGGTGGTGCCAGAGCTTCATGTTGCATCACACCTGGAGGCACATTTGTCTCTTTTATGATGTTAAGATTGATCCCTGGGTTCAGGTGCTGTCTCCCTGATCCCTTCCTTATAAAGTTTCTCCTCAGGTTTTTACCAGTTTTGTTTACAGTCATTGCCTGAATCAGTTCCTTCACTAGGGGTTGCCAAGTGGTGTGAGTCTAGTTCTGTCATTCCTTTATTTACTTGAAATAATACTAGAAACAAACTTTCCCTCATCAGTTATTTGCTTACCTTGAGGGACCATTTGGATAGGCAAGCTAAGGGTTTAAAAAAAAAGGTCTCTCTTGTGAATCCTTTAAGGAAGTCTTTGATTGTAGTAAGATTTTTGATGATTTAGATACTGAGGGTGAGTCAGGTCACAGGTTGCTTTTACTATATTTGTGATAATCAACTGTATAAAATACTTAACTCTGAGGCATTTTCCAGATGTGAAGTACTTGTTCAGCGTTTTCTCCTCTTCTGTTTTCTCCATTTAGGAGGAGAAGAGACGCAAAACTTCATCCAAAGAACTGTAAGAATTTGTTTTTTTGTCTTTATACAAAGCAGATCCTAATATGAAAGTGATTGTTCATTTTAGAAAGAAAGATAAAGGGGTTCTTAGTGAACTGCTAGAGCCATATGGGATTTGATCGCAAGACTGAGACGCATCAGTTCTACTGCTTCATGTGGTAAAGAACCACTTGTGACCTTAGGCATAAGTCTGACAGGGTTGCTTTTGTTATAGTCTCAAATGATTAAAAAAAAAAAAATGATCTTGTGCTTTGTTCCCAGAATTGAGAAAAAAGTATCTCGAACCAAAACAATAGTGTCCTCCAAGGTAAGCTGTTTCTCTTTTGAATGAGCATAACAATGCTAATGTTGTCCTAGTCAAATTCCTGTCAGATGTTGTATGTCTGCTGAAGGGTTTTGGGGATGTGGACCCTGTCCTGTAGAGCAGCAGGGAGAGGCATGCCTGAGGTGACGGTCTGCATGGAGTTGATGTTTTAGAGGAGGTGGTCAGGGAAGGCCTCACTGAGAAGGTAACCTTTCTGCAAAGACCTGAAGGAGAAGGGGGAGCACGTCTTGCTGATTGATACCTAAGGGCAAGGCATCCAGACAGAGAATAGCACTATGGTTCCTGAGGCAGGAGTAGCCACTGTGACAAATAGGACAAATAGGTAATGGTTCCCAGACTGGGAAATCAGGCATATAAGTGAATAGTAGTAACAGCAAGGAGGAAACGAGAGGCATAACATGAATATTTGGCACCTTTAGGGTGGCCAGTGGGCTCTGACATCGTGGGAATGGCGTTTGACAGATGTCGAAGCCAAAGGCTTGTCATCAGCATGTAGAGAGGTGGTGGTGGAAACAAGGAGCTGGGATGAGATTACGCTGTGGCAGAGGAGGTGGAGGATAGAACAGTGGGGAAGGCAAGGAGAGGCAGGCATTGGGCAAGAGTCGTCACAGTTCAAGGCAGGAGCACGTGGGAGTGAGGGAGCAGTGGCCAGTGTCTCACTACAGAGGCTGAGAGAAGAGAGAGATGCTTGTCGAACTTGGTTCTTTGCGAGATCATTGCTGGCAGAGTGAAAACCGCCTCTACCATCAAGAACAGCAGATGTGTTAAAGAGGACAGTAGCCAGAAAGGGCTGTTCAATCAGACCCATCACTGGGACTTTATCACTTGTGGCTTCTGACTCTTTAGATTCTGTTTCTATGTCCAAAGGTGCTTCATAATGATTCTGTGTTACATTTATCAGTAATTGTCACAGAATTAAAACAAAACAAAACAACAAAACACTAGGCATGTTGTACCAGACTCTAAAACTGCTTCTCTTAGATCAGTGATTTTCATCTGGGGCCGATCCCTGACCCCAGGACACTTAGCGATATCTGGAGGCGTTGTTGGTTGTCAGGACTCGAAGGGTACACTGCATCTAGATCTAGTGGATGGGGGCCAGGGATGCTGCTGCAGTGCACTGAACAGCCCCGCATGACAAAAACTTATCCGGCCCACAGTATCAGTAGTGTCACGAGTGAGAAACCCTGCTCTAGATTATATTCAAGTAGTCAAATGCTACATTTTTTTACCTCAGTTAATTTTTTTCTTTAATTAAAAAACATGTTCACAGAAAGACTTACATAAAAATTTGTAGCTGCATCATTCACAATAGGCAGAAACTGGGAACAACCCAAATGTTTATCAACACATGAATGGTCAGCCAAATTGGTCCATCCATGCAATGGAACACCACTCAGCAATAAAAAGGAACAAAGTCGTGATACACACAACGATATGGATGAACCTCAGAAAGTATTATAATGCGTGAAAGAGCCAGATGTAAAAAGTACATATTGTATTACAGGCAGCCCCCGGATTACGAGTGAGTTCTATTCCTAAGTCTGTATTTAAGTCGAATTTGTACATAAGTCGAAACAGTTAGGTATGGTTCATATCTAATGTCAGTTAGTCATATGTTTGTCTTAGTATATCTTTCTATGCGTTAAAAAACATTAAAGAAACTTCCAGATACACTAAAACATCTTTAACATAATAATACAATAATAATGCTTTTATGCACTTGCAAAGTAGGGCCTGTTTGGTGTTACGAACCATTGTACGTACCTCAAATTTTTAATATAGTTGGCTTTAGGGGGGTTGGTTCTGCCATAGGCTCAAGCCACGGAGTCTGCTTAAGGTAAAAGCCAAGAGTTTTATTGAAAAAAAATTAGCAAATCGGCAAAACACAGCAGTTGTGTCAAGTTAGAGGTTTTTATACATAAACAAAGGAAAGGTAAGAGGGTTAATGATTGGTTGTAGATAAGATCAGTTTCAGTTTGAAGTCCTTTGAAATGTAAAGATTGGCCAGCTGGTGTGGGGGGGGGGGCGGTGAGGGAGTGAGCCAGCTGGATTGGGTGATTCTTAATGGTGGAATTGTAGTCAGCTATTCATGATTGCAGGCCTTTCTGGGGGCAAACTGTTCACATATTTGTCTCAAATGGTTTATATCCTGACTAGTTTGGTTAGTTATGAACATATTCTTCCTGAGAACAGTCATTTACATCTTGACATACTCTTCCTAAATGATTTTACAACCTGACCTTTTGTTTCCTGGGAATGCATGTTGGCCCCATCATTCTGTTTGTTGAGGGTGCTTAAAGTTCCCTCATTCTTTTCTAAAAGTTATTTGTCTTTTGGTTTCAGCAAAGCACAGTAGAAACTTAACAGAAATGATAGGCTGTAGTTTTTAAGCAGAACCTATGCTAAAAATCAAAATGGAGTCTGACTTTGGTCAAGAACATAGCTCTTTACTGTTAATTAGGCACCTTGATTATTAATTTTAAGTGCTGTTACTCAGTTTGTAACTATGGGTTGTACAAAACTCGGATGTTTGTAACCCAGGGACCGCCTGTATTCTGTTTCTATGAAGTTCTTCACAGGCAGAACTAAGCCAGAGTGATAGAAATCAAACGACTGGTTGCCTTTCAGAGTTGAGAACTGACTAGAAAGTGGTAGGAAGGAATCACTGTGAGGATGGAAATGTGTCTTAATTGGGGTGTGATCGCATGCGAATATGTTTGTCAAATCACACACTTACAAAATATGAATATTGTATGCAAATTCTCAATTAAGAATTTTTTAAGTAGACCTTTAGGGTTATTATCTCCATCTCATAAACATTTTGCAAGGTTTTGTATGTTGAATATTCTTATATAGTTGATGTCTGTAGGCTCTAGAATGGAAATAAGTGGTTCCCCAGATTACAAATTGAAAACTACATTTCATTAATGTTATATTTATGAAGGTTAAATTATGAGGAAGAGTATTCCTCTTTCTACCCTTATATTTACCAAAGCAAGTAGTAGACACAGTGAAGCCAAAATTTCAGGAAATTGAATTTATAAAGCAAATTAAGTATGCCTTGGGGATTTGGGTTTTACTTAGCTCTGCTTTCAGGACTTGGCCTGTAAGATATAATGTGGAACAGTCTTGGTATAAATGGACGTCTGGAAATAAACTGGTGGCACAGCACTAATGGGGTGGCTTGGCCCTCCTTCCTGAGCTCCGTTTGTGTTCATATTCCCACAGACTCATCCCCCGAAGTGTGTTCAGTGCGGCCAGTACCTGGACGACCCTGACCTCAAGTATGAACAGCACCCCCCTGATGCAGTAAGTTCAAGCCCTGGTTTCAGTCTTTTGTTTCCTGTCTTTTATGCCTGTGCTTAATGGTCTACTGTTTCTCAGGTGGATGAGCCACAGATGTTGACAAATGAGAAACTGTCCATCTTTGATGCGAATGAATCTGGCTTTGAGAGTTACGAGGCTCTTCCCCAACACAAACTGACATACTTCAGGTAACTGCTGTCCTTTTGTTTGTGTGCTTACTTCCTTGTAGTAAGGCACTTCTCTAAAGACACTTAAGTTGTTAATATCCTGGGGTGAAGCTCATTCTCGCACCTAACCTGAAAAACTTCTTAAGCTGATAACACTTCATGAATAAGAGCCGCAATGTGTGTGTGTGGGGCTGGGGGTACGGGGTTGGG
>NW_004443993.1:1993294-2003403 GCF_000243295.1 Trichechus manatus latirostris
TGGGGGGGCTGCTGGTGGTGGTGGCTATAGTAGACCCTTGCCAGGTTTTGTTGTTTTGTTTTTTGTTAAAACTACACGTGTGAAGTCTTTAGTCTGTATACATCCTGGAGGTCATTCATTCAAACGAGGGCCAGCCATGGGCTAGGTGCTGATCTTGGTGTTGTGGATAGAGCAGTTCAGGTTACTGCTTCCATGGAGACAGAAAATAAAGAAGTTACACGTGTCAGGTAGTAACACATCTAACAAATAAAAAGCATGGTAAGCATGGAAGAAAGGAGTTCTGTTTAGATGGAGGGAAGTGACTTGAACAAAGACCTCAGTGGCATCAGAGAACAAGCTGAGGGGATAGCTGGGAGAAGAGTGTACAGGTAGAGGGGACAGCGAGTACAAAGGCTGGGAGGTGGGAATGGTGACGAGGCTGGAGTGGCAGAAGCAGGGGGCAAGTGGTAAGGAAGCAGTCAGGGAGCTGGCGGGTGGGGGCTAGAGTGTGCAGGGCTTTGAAGGCTGTGGCAGTGGTTTTTCTCTGAGTAGTCCATGTCATCTGTACTGTACCTTTGCCAGGGCTCAAATTAGCTCTTGAGTGAGCAGATCCCCAGGCCCTTTAGCATCTTTCATTCAGTTTTGTTCCCTCTCTCACTTTAAGCACAGGTATTTCGGAGGCTTAACTTTGTTTCTTTGTGTGAAATGGTTTGGTTCCAGGAACAGCGCGTGTCCCCTTTCAGGCCTCAACACGTGTTTTTCCCCCTCCCTAGAGAAGAGAAAGGTGTCCCTGGGTGGTGTAAACGATTAACACACTCGACTGCTAACCGAAAGGTTGGAGGTTCGTGTCCAGTCAGAGGCACCTTGGAAGAAAGGCCTGGTGATCTACTCTGACACACACGAGGTCGCCATGAGTCAGAGTCGACTCCGTGGCTGCTGATTACTAGAGAAGAGAATGGGGAGAAATCACCTCAGTGACCCCCTTGGTGAGCCTCCTGTGGACGTCCCTGCTGGGCAGCCTTTTCCAACTCCCCCTGCCCACACCAGGTTAGAGGTGGTTCTGTGCCCGGTGGGACAAGACCCCATGTGTTTCTTCTTCAGCACTCACACATTCCCTGTGGTTAGTTGATGGTGTGTCTCCCCCTCCCCCAGGCCTGAGTCCCACCATGATTGGGATGGTATCTGGATATCAGCGATCCCCAGGGCCTGGCCCAGAGCAGGTTTCAGACCTTTGACAAATGCACACGTGAAATGTGTGTAGTTGGTGACATAGTTCACGTCCTCAAGGCTCCTTGTGGCACTCCTCGGGACAGAGGCTCTGGAGAGAGCCCTGAGCTGGAGCCATGAATTCATGCCATCTCCATGAATGTCAGGGCTTGGAGTCTGTTGATTTTCCTCTGGAGTTGGAGTCTGCCATAAACTAATTCCTGTAAGGTGGGATGGTGGCACTAAGGACATCTTTTCCCAGGAGTAATGTGCCTCCTAGCCTGAGGTCACTGGAGCCAGACTGCCTGGGTTGTTTAGAGGACTCTGCTTACCTCTGGTACTTGGCCTGAAAGGGGCAAGTGAAAACAAATCTTGGGTGGGGCTCATTCTGGGAACCAGTGAATCCTGCCCCAGTGTTGTCTCCATTGGGAGAGCAGCCCACCAGCTGGGAACTGGACGTAATCCCGCAGTGGCCTGCCCTCCCTTCCTGTGTGTTGTCCGTATGAGCCCGTCTTTCCCACTGGGCTTAAGTCCCGAGGGCAGGGCTATGATCTGTCTCTACCATGCCTGGCACATTAGGGGGGGAGCTAAACTCAAGGCATTCGATTTTTCGTTTTCAAGTTTGTGGGATTCAAAGAAGAGAATTTCTGGCTTTCGAGGACTAGGTCATGTGGGTGTTGTGGGGAGGGTTGCTCTTAGGAGACCTGCATGGATCCCTTGTGGCCCGTTTGGGGGCTCTGAGGGATGACATGGCACTCTGCTGCAGGTGACCCTGCTGGCTGGGAATGAGGTGATCCTTAAGCCTAGCATGAGCAGGTCCATAAGCAGAAGCTCCAAGTTCATGTCTTTGTTTTCTTAAATTTAGCATCCTGCCTCCCTGTGATTTTCTGTTTATTGAGGAACACGCTCTCAAGTGTTAAATAGTGTCTGGGCTGCTGGACCATGGATGCTGTCCTTGCATTTGAGATGTAACCCCCAAAGGCAGGCAAGGTCCCGCTTTTGGCCCATCCCTGACGTACTTGCTCTTTGCCTTCTGTTGTACAGCGCGTTTTAGAAGCCAGTGTTTCTCCTTTAGAAACAAGCTGAGGGGAGGACATAGTGATTGCTTTTTCCCTTGATTGTGAGAGTCACCAGTGTCCCGCTGTCCATCTCACTGGTCTCAGAAGTCACCTCTGCAGACACACGCTCCCAGTGCACACACAGGTTAGAGAAACAGGTAGAAACTTTACTTGGGTGATCAGACACTGTATTAATCCAGTGTTTCAGCAACCAAAACAGTAACCGAGTCTAGGAATTGAACTTAGTAACATCACCTCGTGTCTGGTCATAACTGTGTGCTGTGCCCTGCCTTCACTGGTTAGCTGGTAAGCGCGCTGTCTCGCCTGTCTAGTGTGTACTGTAAGCATGGTCACCTGTGCCCAATCGACACCGGCCTCATCGAGAAGAATGTCGAGCTCTCCTTTTCTGGCTCAGCAAAACCAATATACGATGATGATCCTTCTCTTGAAGGTAAGTGGAATGCTTCCGGGTTATGTTTAAGACAAATGTTTAACAAACAAAACTCACAAAGTAATATTCAGCTGAAACTACTGTCTCTTAAAGTTGTGGCTCGAGACTTTGTGTTTTGAACCCAGTTATAAGCAAAATGGCTCCACGGCTCTGCTGAGGACTACCCGGCTGTTGCTCAAGCTTCTGGGTTTTTGATGTCACAGCTCTTAGTCCATTTTCTTTTGGGAAAACTGTTTTTCTTCTCTTAGGTGGTGTTAATGGCAAAAATCTCGGCCCCATAAATGAATGGTGGATCACTGGCTTTGATGGAGGAGAAAAGGCCCTTATTGGCTTCAGTACCTGTAAGTGTTTGACTTCGTGAAGCCTTATTCTGGGACCTGAAAGGGGACCTTCGTTCCTCTCCTTCCTGGGAGTAGGTGGGCTCTGGGATAAAGTCTCAGCAGGCCTGCAGAAAGTGCCACGTGACCATGTTGGAACCGTATTCGAGTTTGGTTGGGATGGCCTCTCGTGTTAGCTATGGCTGGCTAAGGAACTGACCCTTGAGTTACAAGAGCAGCTCATATTCTTGCAACTTAAACTCTGGCCAAATTCCAAGAACCACAGACAAGCTAAATCAAAGCCCACTCAATCAGTCCCAATTCTCTAGCCAGCTCCACTTCAGAATGAGCTAACTCTGAGGCATTGTACTTTGTGCTTTTGACATTTGAGTGTGGAATGGTTTTTAAACTGTTCGGTAAGCTTGATCCACTCATCCCTGCCCTGTGGCTACTGTAGGTGCCATCAGGTTCAAACTGCTTTTAAAAACGTCATTTCTCTTCACTCCAGCATTTGCCGAATATATCCTGATGGATCCCAGCCCAGAGTATGCACCGATATTTGGGCTGATGCAGGAGAAGATCTACATAAGTAAGATAGTAGTTGAATTTCTACAGAACAATCCGGACCTGACCTATGAAGACCTGATCAATAAGATTGAGGTAAGAGCTTTAGGTTCTTCATCTGGGATTCATACCGGTTTATAAATATAGTGATGTTGTTAAAGAGCTCACATCTAGAATCACTAGGAACTGTTTTTCAGTTGGATCAAAACAATTTTTCTTAAGTATATGAGAAATTGCTTACATTTTTCCTTTTTTTTAAAGACGACTGTTCCTCCCTCTGGACTCAACCTGAATCGATTCACAGAGGATTCTCTCCTTCGACATGCCCAGTTTGTGGTGGAACAAGTAGAGAGTTATGATGAGGCTGGGGACAGTGATGAGCAGCCCATTTTCCTGACCCCCTGCATGAGAGACCTGATCAAACTGGCTGGGGTCACCCTTGGACAAAGGTAAGGACGCAGCAGGCATAAATCTAAAGATAGGAGACGGCAGAGTGTCCTGTGTACTCTTCCCCAGGCCACTGCTAGAATGGTGGAATCTCTCTTCCAGGCGAGCTGAAAGACGGCAGACCATCAGGCATTCTGCCAAGGAGAAGGATAGAGGACCCACCAAAGCCACAACCACCAAGCTGGTCTACCAGATCTTTGACACTTTCTTTGCAGAGCAAATTGAGAAGGATGACAGAGAAGACAAGGAGAACGCCTTTAAACGCCGACGGTGTGGCGTCTGTGAGGTAACCTCGCCCAGGCTAGACTCCCGAACCCCTGAGGTGGCTCAGCTCCCAGTGTCATCTCTGAGGAGCTGGCTTTTTTTCTCTTTGTGGCTTGACACTCTTACTACTCAAATGTGATCCCTCAACAGAAGTTGGGAGAAAGAGTTAGGGTCTGAGGGAACCTGCGTGCCTCACAATACAAGTTGAATTTATATGAGAGCTGTCTGAAGAGGTGTACTCTTGGTGCTTTGCTGGCAGTGCCGCTGTTGTTAACTAAAGAGCAGTGGGTCCTGAGCCCAGCCTTCCTGGGTGACGTTTGCTGTCTGCTGTGTCTCGAGGCCCTGGTGTGAGTGCTGAGGGAGTGCTTCCTCTAAGGGGGTGGAGTCTTCCCAGGGACCGGCCCTGTCTCATGGCATAGCTTTCCTGGGAAGTGAGCACTTTGTCAAATTTAGACTTGAGGCCATAAAAGGCCTCTCTTTCTGTGAACTGTATGTTTACTTCAGTGTGGAGGAATTAACCCCCCTAATTTGACCCAGCATGGAGTCCTAGTGGCGCAGTGGTTAAGAGCTCGGCTGCTAACCAAAAGTTCAGTAGTTCCAATCCACCAGCTGCTCCTTAGAGACCGTGTGGGGCAGTTCTCCTCTGTCCTGTAGGGTTGCTATGAATCGCAACTGACTCGACGGCACCTAACAACAACAATATGACTCAGAGATCACCTATACTTTTGGTGTCTGCTGTGTTGACCTTTTTTGCACTTTAATGCAGACAAAGTACAATAGAAAGTACAGTGCCTTCAGAACTGCTTGCCTAGTGGTGATGCTGTCATCCTCGACTCAGAGCTTTGCCTTGGGTCTTAAGTGGCAGCCTTAACAGGGATTTGCATGTCCTTACTTTGTGTTTGTTTTTTATTTATCACATTTGTACCAAACATTTATAACTTTTTTAACTTTTTTTTTTAAAAAAACCTACGTACCTGGTATCATTCACAACTGTGTTATGTGTTAATACACGTAGATCTAGTTAACTCAGCTTTAACTCTTCCATAGTATTTTATTATATAAATATCCCAAGCTATTCCTCAATGATAGACAACTTTCATTTTATACACGATGCAACGGTGACGTCCTTGAACAGGCATCTTGTGAATAAATGTCTCTACTTAGAGATGGCATTGCTGGGCTGGGTGTATGTACTTAACTTGGATCTAGAAAATTGCACCCCAGGTAGTTTTGCCAATTTATCCTTCCAGCATTGCGAGGTCTTGTGTCCCTTCACCCACGCCAGTGCTACATGTCAGGGTCTTAGCTTTTGCCAGTCTGGAGGGTCTGAATGGCATCTCATTTTTAACTCTCATTCTCCATATTTCTAATGAGGCTGAAAATGTACATTATTAAAAATTATAATTCACCAGAAGCTGGTTACTGTTACTAGTAGCTGTTGGTTTTCATTACCTAGTGCTGCTGTAACAGAAATAACCACAACTGAGTGGCTTTAAGAAGAGAAATCTGTTTTTTCACAGTTCAGGAGGCGAGAAGTCTGAATTCAGAGTGTGGCTGTAGTGGGAGGTCCTCCTTTGTCTGTTTCAGCTTCTAGTAGCCGGCAATCCTGGGTTCCTTGGTGATCGTCACATGGCGTCTGTCTTCCCTAGTTTGTGCTTGCTAGTCTCTGTGTCTGTGCTGCTCTCTGTGTGACTCAGAGGTGATCAGGTTTAGGACACACCCTACACTGATATAACCCTATTAAGATAGCAAAGCAAACCTCCCAAACTGGATTCTATACACAGGTAGAGGGGTTCAGATTCCAACACATACGTTTAAAGGGACGCAGCTCAATCCATAGCACTGTTGATAAGCTTCTGTAATGGTATTTTCTAGGTTTGTCAGCAGCCTGAATGTGGCAAGTGTAAAGCCTGTAAGGACATGGTGAAGTTTGGTGGTAGTGGGCGGAGCAAACAGGCTTGCCAAGAGAGGAGGTAAGTTTGGCCAAGTTCTTTTCTTGCAGCTGGGGAAAATGGTACCTTACAGGAAACAGGCTGGTCCAGAGGGGCTCGCTTTGTGAAAATGGGGCTGCAGGATTCCTTTGTGTAGCATTGTCACAAGCCTGTTCCTGGCATCTGACTATACAGCCCCAGTTGGTTTTGCTTATAAAGGGGCCTTGCTCATGGCCAGGCCGTTGGGGAAGGAAACTTCAGTTCCCCAGTGGAACCTTAAAACTCATAAGTGGCTTCGCAGGTGTCCCAACATGGCCATGAAGGAGGCAGATGACGATGAAGAAGTTGATGACAATATCCCAGAGATGCCATCACCCAAAAAAATGCATCAGGGGAAGAAAAAGAAACAGAACAAGATTAGGATCTCTTGGGTTGGAGAAGCCGTCAAGGTAATCCTTGGAGAAGACTCTCGATTAGTTGCTGCTGCTCTCCAATCAGCAAGTTGTCTCCTGGTATCTTGCCTACCAGACCTCGTCAGCAGCTTGAGCCTGAAGCTGAGAACCCTGCTCGTCTGCCCCATGAAAGAGCGGGACCGGCTGAGAGGCCAGGGCCTGTGGCCAAGCGCCAGTAATGGGTTTTACTTGTGTGCCCATAAGACTCAGTTTTCCTGATAATACAGATGGGCATTTGACACAATTCTGGGGGCATCAAATGGTTTGAAGAGAGCAGTCATAGCCGCCCTGGCCTAGGAGTGGTATATTCAGGGCACTAGCAGATTGCCTCCCAGTTGTTTGTGGTCATCTGTCTGTCTAAGGATCTGTTCCTTTACCTTTCGAGGAAATGTCCTCTTATCATTACTTCCCCGGTGTCCATAAACCAAAGATGCAGTTGGTGCATTCAGTAAACGTGAACACCTGCTACCTTTTGGGTGCTGTACTAGGCCTGGAACACAGCAGGGATGTGCAGCTAAGCCTCGTGGGGCTGATGTTCCAGTGCCAGAACAAGACAGACACATACATTATCAGGTGGTGTGAGTGCCACAGCAGAACACAGCAGGGTAGAGGGATGAAAGGGGGCTGGAATGTAAAAAGGAGCCAGTGTGTATAGGTCTGGGAAGAACACGTGCAGAGGCCCCAAGGTGGGGTCAGCGGCCATTTGGCTGGAGTGGAATGAGCAGCGGTGCTGACGAGCAGGAGAGGAGTTGGGAGTCAGATTGTGTCCTCGCAGACCATGGGAAGGAGTTGGTACTGGTGCTGTTAAAATCTGACACTGGAATTGGGTTTGCTGCCGACATTGAGCAGAGCTGATGGTAGGGAGGCAGAGGGTGCCCTTTGCTGCAAGCCTTCAGCCAAGGGAAGCGGATGTTCCCTTCAGGAGCCAGACCTAGAGGGCGCATGACTTCTTTCTAATGACGTCATTGATGAGTTATGCTTTTATATAAAGTAACAGAAGATCACACAGGTCAGGTCTAGCACGGACCTTCAAAACGATCCTCAAATTAAACGTTCTTATTTTCAGACTGATGGGAAGAAGAGTTACTATAAGAAGGTATGCATTGATTCGGAAACCCTGGAAGTGGGGGACTGTGTCTCTGTTATTCCAGATGATTCCTCAAAACCGCTGTATTTAGCAAGGTTTGTATCCTTCCCTTTGCTTGGCTTCAGCCATACTTAAACAAGTAGGAAATGCATATTTTGCAAGATTAGCAGCAGCAGCAGCTCTTTGCTCTAGACTAAAACTAAAAAAGATACAGTTCCCCTAAGTAGACTCAGTCACACATCTGCTTGTCAAGTTAGAACTTTCTTCCACATCCCCTCTCCCAATTCCAGAGTCACAGCCTTATGGGAAGACAGCAGCAATGGACAGATGTTTCATGCCCACTGGTTCTGTGCTGGGACAGATACAGTCCTGGGGGCAACGTCAGACCCTCTTGAGCTGTTCCTGGTAGATGAATGTGAGGACATGCAGCTTTCTTACATTCACAGCAAAGTGAAGGTCATTTATAAAGCCCCGTCGGAAAACTGGGCCATGGAGGTGAGTGCCTGGCCTTGCCACCCATTCCCCTGCCTCCTTGCACGGGGTCATGGCTGACACAGCATTCTTCTCACCAAAGGGAGGCATGGATCCCGAGCCAATGATGACAGAGGACGATGGGAAGACCTATTTCTACCAGTTGTGGTATGATCAAGACTATGCAAGGTTTGAGTCCCCTCCAAAAACTCAGCCAACGGAGGACAACAAGTACAAGTGAGTATTGGCCCTGGACTCTGGTCGTGTTCCTCCTCGTGACCCTGTCCTTTGACACTGCATGAGCACTCTACCTTTTTATGGTCTTCCATCGGGGGCAGGAAGCGGGGGAGATTTGTTTCCCCAAGCCTTCTCTTTTCACCCTGCTTGTCTTCCTTGCTAACCAAAGAACAGCTGACTTTATCGGAATTGCCTAAGTGTGTAGGTAACCTCAGGGGAGTTACCTTTGGAGCAAATCTTCATGTCTAAGAGCAGTACATGTTTTTCCATTGTAAGACTTTATGTGTGTGCCTCAGATCTTACATGTCTTCTTTAACTTCTGAGGTATTTTCTTTCATAAATGAGGCCTTTTATTCCATTTTTTTCTAACTGGCGGTGGCTGTTTTTAGGGAGGCTTCTTTCTTTGCAGTGTCTGGTTTCCAGACCTTCCCTTGTAACCTCTGTACCTCATTTGTTTGGTCCGAAAGCATCAGCAGGCGCCTCCAGAGCCATGCACAGCAGTAATGGTGATGGGCAATGGCAGGGAGGGCTCCCTTGAGGCTTCTGGGATTGCTCCGGTCAGCCCGATACTGGCTTTGACTTGATCTCCGTTTGTAAAGACACCTCCTTTTCTCCTCGAAGAACTTATTAATCAAGAATAATGTTGAGTTCTATCGAGTACCTTCTTAGCTTTTATCAGAAATGATAATAGTATGAGCAGAAATAATAGCATAAGCCTCCTCTGACATATTAATGTCGCAACTTGCATCAAGTTCCTAATAGAACCACCCCTTGCATTCTTGCTCATGGTGTATTCTTTTTTTTTTTTTTTTAATTGTTATAGTTTAGATGAAGTTTACATTTCAAGTTAGTCTCCCATGCAAAAATTTATACATACATTGTTATGTGACCCTAATTGCTCTCCCCATACTGTGAGAGCACACTCCTCCTTTCCACCCGATTCCCCATGTCCATTCAACCAGCTCCTAACACTCTCTGCCTTCCCATCTTACCTCCAGACAGAAGCTGCCAGTTTAGTCTCTTGTATCTACTTGAGCTAAGAGGCACACTCCTCACGAGTATCCCTTTATGTCCCACAGTCCAGTCCAATCCCTGTCTGAAGAGTTGGCCTCAGAAATTGTTTTAGTTCTGGGCTGATAGATAATCTGGGGGCCATGCTTTCCGGAGTTCCTCCAATCTCACTCAGACCATTAAGTCTGGTCTTCTTACTAGAATTTGAGTTCTGTACCCCACCTTTCTCTTGCTCCATCCAGGATTCTCTATTATGTTCCCTGTCAGGGTGGTCATTGGTGGTAGCTGGGCACCATCTAGTTTTTTTGGTCTCAGGCTGATGAAGTCTCTGGTTTTTGTGGCCCTTTCTGTTTCTTGGGCTAGTACTTTCCTTATGTCTTTAGTGTTCTTCATTCTCCTTTACTCTATGTGGTTGGGACCAATTGATGCATCTTAGATGGCTGCTTGCAAGCTTTTAAGACCCCAGACGCCACTCACCAAAGTAGGATGCAGAACATATAAGCTTAATACGCTTTGTTATGCCAGTTGACCTAGATGTCCCTTGAAAGCATAGTCCCCAGGTCCCTACCCCTGCTACTCTGTCCCTCAGAGTGTTTGATTGTATTCAGGAAACTTCTTAGCTTTGGTTTAGTCC
>NW_004443993.1:2012267-2014175 GCF_000243295.1 Trichechus manatus latirostris
CCAGGGTCATGGAGCAGCTCGAAGACTTGGACAGCCGGGTTCTCTACAGCTCAGCCACCAAGAATGGCATCCAGTACCGAGTGGGAGATGGCGTGTACCTCCCACCTGAAGCCTTCACGTTCAAGTGAGTGCCTCCTTTGGCCCAGGTCAGGGACAGGGAGCTCCATGCCAGAAAAGAGTTGGCTTGGGGATGTTCCCTCCCATAGAAACACCCCCAACCCCTCAGCCTTAGTCCCAGCTGCTGCCTGTGCCATCACATCAGCATCCGTGGAATCAGATGGGATCCAGCCGTCCAGTCCAGAGTGACTGTGGACTGCTGCTGAGTGAAGCTGTGCATCTATGCAGGAAGTCTGAGAGAGAGCTGCTGGGTCAGCTGTGAGGCTTTGGGCTAGGGCTTCCTCTCAGTTCCACCTGTAAGATAGGAGGGAAGTTTCTTGCCTGATAGGGTTCTAATGATTCAGTGAGTTAAAGTAAAAGTGCTCAGCATCACACCTGGGTTAGAATAATCTTTAATGAATATGGACTATTGATTGACTAATGGGAATTCCATCATAAGACTTCTTTAGACGTCAGAGGATTGAGGCTCTTCTGGGACAAATCAAAGCCACAGATATTTTCCACATTTGATCCATTCTTTGTTCATTGAAGAACTAATATGTGTGGTTGGAATTACAACCAAAATTTTCCTAACCTAATCAATTCTGTTTCCTGACTTGAAATTCCATTTTTCTAGAGCCCTAATTGGAACCCGTTCCCCAGCCTCAGTTCAGTTACTATGAATTCACAAAATGCGAGGAAGTAGGTTCCCTACAGCCTCAGCACAGTCAGTGCTTTCGCCCCTCTGGCACTGTTGCCCTGAGCATGGAGAGGGAGGACTTCCTGTGGTGCCCCTGGTGCAGCAGATGAGTCAGACACAGGTGCTCAGAGGCTCAGGGACTTGGGCGGGAAGCAGGGCCGCTTCTTCCCGAATGGCTGTCTTCAAAGAATGCAGCCCAGTGGCTTAGCCGCCAAGTGAGGAGGGCACTTTGCCACAGTGGTTCGGACCACATTCGGGTCACCCCAGACCATGTGTCCCCTCCCCCACCTTCTCCAGTATCACTTCTAGTCAGTACCTCAGCCAGTGGAGGGTGGGTTGTGCCACAGTAACAGTTCCAAAATTACAGTGACTGAAAACCACAGAAGTTTCTGTTTCTTGTTTGTACTTTGTGTCCATCGTGGTCTGTGAAGTCACTCAGGGACCAGGAAGCCAATCCTGCTATGTGGCCGGGAGGCGAGGAGCTGGGAAGATCTGAGCATCATTCACGACTATCACAGCCTTTAGTGCACAGATGGAGAACACTCCTTTTAAACTATTTATGAGAGTTCATCTTTGTCTCAGTCTTTTCTAAGGCACTGAGCTGTTTGGATTAAAATGGTTATTGTTACTGACCAGTTATGCTAAAGTACTTTAAGTCTTAATGTTCAGTTGTCATAATGGTTGCTTCTCTGCAGCATCAAGCTGTCCAGCCCAGTGAAACGCCCCCGGAAGGAGCCTGTGGACGAAGATCTGTATCCAGAACACTACCGGAAATACTCCGACTACATCAAAGGCAGCAACCTGGATGCCCCTGAGCCATACCGAATTGGCCGGATAAAAGAGATCTTCTGTACCAAGAAGAGCAATGGCAAGCCCAATGAAACAGACATCAAGATCAGAGTCAACAAGTTTTACAGGTGGGCAAAGGCCTCCCTCTTCCAGGAGGCTGTGTTTGAAATGGGCTCATCACGCACACACACAGTTGTGTTTTGTTGGCTAGAGTTATGTATATTTTCACCACAATTTAAAAAAAAAAAAAAGGTAGATTACCTGGTGGGCACTGACAATGAATGTCATCATATTTTATAGCCCTAGCTTTTAGATGCTTCTTT
>NW_004443993.1:2015360-2017742 GCF_000243295.1 Trichechus manatus latirostris
GGGCTGACTTAGTGGCAGCTAACGACAAAACTTTCAGCAAAAGAGAATTCTGTAACAAAAGACTCTTCCTCTTATAGGCCAGAAAACACTCATAAGTCCACCCCAGCAAGTCACCACGCGGACATCAACCTGCTTTACTGGAGTGACGAGGAGGCCGTGGTGGACTTTAAGGCCGTGCAGGGCCGCTGCACCATAGAGTACGGGGAGGACCTACCCGAGTGTGTCCAGGACTACTCAGCAGGAGGCCCAGACCGCTTCTACTTCCTCGAGGTGGTGCTCTGGGCTTACCTGAGGGGAGTTTCGAGATCCCAAGAAAGCAGTTCAATGTTCAGTGTTCAGTTACATGCAAGGGTTTTTGGCAGTAGGGATTTGCGTTTCATAGGCTAGTGTGAACCCATGCATGGGAGCAGTTGCAGTGAGGGCCTGGGCAGTGTTTTACAAAGCTTTAGTTGTAGAAAAGTGCTCTGCAGTACATGTTTGTGACCATTCAGGTTGTTCTGGAGTTTAACACTCCCAGCTTTTAAAAAATTACAATGGTAGAAAACGTAACTGATGAAACTCAGGTTTATTTAAGGACTGTTAGGCAGCCTCCGCCAGCCCAACCAGCGCCTTCCTGTGAAGTAAGGAAAGCAGCCCCTCCCCTGGGAGACACACCCGGCACCAGGGCACACAACCTGGCCCTGTACCTGGGTAGATCCCAGTCCCTGCCACCAGGCGTCCGCTTCCGGGCCGGGTCCACACAGTCATGCATGGTGGCCCTGTTATCCAGACAGGACTGAGGAGTCGGTTGATCAAGCTAATTACTTTTAATTGTTTGAGCTTGGCTTTTATGTGTTGGGTTATCTTAACATGATGTATATCTGTGTTTCCCCAGGCTAGTATGTAGCCTAATCAGACAATAGTCTGTTCCTATGCTTAACATATTTCCCATTTTAAGAATGAGCAGTCCAGGTTCAGGTAGCAGGATTTCTGTGTCGGCCAAATAAAAATATTTATATTAATAGAATGAGTTTATATGAGTTTCTAGTGTAGCAAAATCAAATTACTCTTATGGTGGCTAATTGCTTTTGGCCCTATTTAGGGAGAAATTAAGTGAATCTTTATCAGATTAACTTCTTACATTGTCTTTGTTAGAGAGGGGAACCAGTGTGTTTCTCTACCAGATTATTGTAGTTCTCTCCTTTTCAGGCCTATAATGCAAAAAGCAAAAACTTTGAAGATCCTCCAAACCATGCCCGGAGCCCCAGAAATAAAGGGAAAGGGAAAGGAAAAGGTACGTCTTCATTCCATCAGTTTCTTTTCAAGCCTGTCTTACATAACTCAGGATAACCTATGAGTCATGTAACGGAAAAGAACAGCCTCTGACATCTGTTTCCAGGGAGTTACTGTCTCTCCTTCATTCTTTGTTAACAACTCAAAACGAGATTACTTTGAATTAATAAAGACGTTCGAAGACAGAATGTTAGGACTATTGACTATTTGATTTAATTTGTGGCCGGTTTTCTCCAGGGAAAGGCAAGGCAAAGTCTCAAGCATCTGAGCCGAGCGAACCAGAGGCTGAAATCAAAGTGCCTAAGCTTCGTACTCTGGATGTGTTTTCCGGCTGTGGGGGCCTGTCAGAAGGATTTCACCAAGCAGGTAAATGCCAGCGGGTTTTCGCTCTCTAAACAGCTAGTAGAAGTGGATCAGGCAGGTTCTACCTACCAGACCTTTCTGGCTCTGGTCACAGTTCTGTCTCAGGAGTCTCATTCAGGAGCCTTCAAAGCACATCTCTGTCCTTTTATCCACCAGGCATCTCCGAAACACTGTGGGCCATTGAAATGTGGGACCCTGCTGCCCAGGCGTTCCGGCTGAACAACCCTGGGTCCACAGTGTTCACAGAGGACTGTAATGTCCTGCTGAAGCTGGTCATGGCCGGGGAGGAGACCAACTCCCGTGGCCAGAGGCTGCCTCAGAAGGGAGATGTAGAGATGCTGTGTGGTGGGCCACCCTGCCAAGGGTTTAGTGGCATGAACCGCTTCAACTCTCGCACCTACTCCAAGTTCAAAAACTCCCTAGTGGTCTCCTTCCTCAGGTAAAAGGGGTAAAACCCCCCTGTGGCTCTGGCCTCAGGTGAATCACTGTTATGTGTGGCTCGAGAGTAACTAAACAACAGCCTGAAGGCTGAGAGACTAGCTGTGCCAGGTGATAAGCAGTGACTGGTGTGGTTTTGGCACCTGTTGTGTGCCCTGCACTGAGGTGAGATGCCTGGTCTCTGCCTTCAGGAAATTCACAGCTCAATTCTCACTGGGGAGAGATTTCAGGAGTTGGGAGGTGCAACCTCTTGGTAACCAAAGGTCAGGTGTCCAGGGGGGCTTCTGGTAGAGAGGTCTGAGTCTCCCT
>NW_004443993.1:2018619-2019356 GCF_000243295.1 Trichechus manatus latirostris
CCAGGAGGGTTCACACCCATCTCCACCTGTGACCCCACATGGCATCATCACCTTTTGTCCCTTCATCTGGTCCCGCCTCCTCTTACCAAGTCTAGACCTCCTGGTTAAGTAGGGGTTGTACGAGGGAGCTTTACATCACGGCCACTCCAGAAGGTCAGGTGCTGAAGGCCTCAGCCTGTCGAAGGTGCCCCGCTGACTGTGTGTGTGTTTCTGGCCCTTCCACACGCAGGCTGGCCAGTATGGCGTGGCCCAGACACGAAGGCGGGCCATCATCCTGGCCGCGGCCCCCGGAGAGAAGCTCCCCCTGTTCCCAGAGCCACTGCACGTGTTCGCACCCCGGGCCTGCCAGCTGAGCGTCGTGGTGGACGACAAGAAGTTTGTCAGCAACATAACAAGGTGGGAGCCCTATTCGCCCCACTGTGTTGTTGAGCGTGGCGCTTGTGAGCGTTATCCATTGAGGGGTGCTCTGTCAAGAGGCCTGAGCTGAGGACAGCATTAGAGGGAAGCCGATGGCATAGTGTCTGACCTGTCACTTCCAGTCTTGGGCTCTGACTCTCACTTGTCTTCCCCTGATCTGATACTTAGTTAGCAGTGTGTGCAGGTACCTGGCCGCACGCCTGGGTTGCATCCCCTTCTCTAGCTGTCCCGTCAAGTGGCATCCAAGGGAAGAATACTGCCTGTGTGACCTCGGAAGCCCTTTGACTTCTGAGCTGGAAAGGGCAATGCCATAGCCAGGG
>NW_004443993.1:2020274-2021924 GCF_000243295.1 Trichechus manatus latirostris
CCCATGGGGGTCCTGGTCACCAGGGTGTTCCTAGTGTCTAGACAGTGCCCACCCCTGTGGACACAGATGCTGGCTGACTGTGACCACTGGGCCCACTGCTCTCTCAGGACATGAGTGCATTGGTGGCTGCCCGGATGCGACACATCCCTTTGGCCCCGGGCTCGGACTGGCGTGACCTGCCCAACATCGAGGTGCGGCTCTCTGATGGCACCATGGCCAGGAAGCTGCGGTACACCCACCACGACAGGAAGAATGGCCGCAGCAGCTCCGGGGCCCTCCGAGGGGTCTGCTCCTGCGTGGAAGGTGGGACCTCGGCTCCTGGGCGTGCCTTCCTCAAGTTTGGCATGAGGCTGCCACCCATCCCAACCCCCGCCATTCCCCTTAGATTCTGATTCTCTGCAGTCCCATGGGCCGGGGAAGGACTGTTTTCTGGGATTCCTTTGACCAGCAGGAGACGCTTGGGGCTGCCGCTCCTTAACCCGGAGACCCGGGTCAGGCACAGATACGCCAAGTCTGGGCGTTCCTGCTCAAGTGGCTGCTGAAAGCGTTAGTCAGTAAACGCTGTGCCCAGTGAGCGGGGACTGTTGGCTGCTCCACACAGTAGTGCTGCCTCCTGCAGCTCCAAAAGCCAGTCCACGCCCGCTCAGCCTCGTTCCTGCGCCAGAACTGCAGCCTGACTGCAGCACTCTCTTTCAACAGGCAAAGCCTGTGACCCAGTGGCCCGACAGTTCAACACCCTCATCCCCTGGTGCTTGCCCCACACTGGGAACAGGCACAACCACTGGGCAGGCCTCTATGGACGGCTCGAGTGGGATGGCTTCTTCAGCACGACCGTCACCAACCCCGAGCCCATGGGCAAGCAGGTATCGAGCCAAGGGGTGGGGGCATCCAGGGGCCCTGGGTCCCACGCCTGGCACTGCGGGCCTGGAAGAGAATGGAGACGCGGGCTGGTGGGGGCAGCACATTAATGAAGGGATGCAGACCGATAGAGATGGGCTCGTGGACTGCTCGATGGCACGTTGCCCCTCCCCTGCCCCGATGGCATCTGAGTCTTGTTCGTCGTCCTCACCGTGGCTTCTCGCCCCCAGGGCCGTGTGCTCCACCCAGAGCAGCACCGTGTGGTGAGCGTGCGGGAGTGCGCCCGCTCCCAGGGCTTCCCGGACACCTACCGGCTGTTTGGCAACATCCTGGACAAGCACCGGCAGGTCAGTGGAGTGGAGCTGGGTCTGGCTCCCGCCTCGCTCCTGCCTTGCTTCTGCCTCACATCCTTATGGAGCGTCTGACTTCTATTTCACCCAGGGATGCCTGGGCTAAACAGAAGGGAGGCCCTTCTAGTTTTCACTAGGGTGGAGAGCAGTCCAGCAGTGGGCACGACACAGTCCCCTCTGAGGTGACGGGTGAGCGCCCAGAGCCTGTTAACTCTGATTATCACTTCCACACACCTCCAAGAAGGACGTCAGTATTGGGGGCAGCTGTCCCCTGGGCTTAGAATGCTTGTGAGTCAGCTTACATCATTAAGCACGTCGCTCACTGTTTACAGCTCTGAGGTGGAGATTTGGCCCAAAGAAGTGTTCTGACACATTACACCTTAGTGAAGGAGCAGCTAAATGTGTGGTGGTGAAAATTCACTGTTGCTAAGGGTTGAAACGC
>NW_004443993.1:2022856-2060949 GCF_000243295.1 Trichechus manatus latirostris
CCGAGCCCGGCACACAGTAGGTGTGTGGTCGGGGCTGGCTGCTCCACTGGCTTTCGGTACATCTCCCCCTCCTACTGAGTGAATCTGGCCTGGCGGCACCTGCTTCACTGCTGACCAAGAGTTCTAGAAACCTACTCTAGACAGCAACTCCTTTTAGGTCTGGGTAGTAATTTTAATTTTATTCTGTATACAGTTTTTTCCAATTTTTTTACAGTGAGCATGAATTAGTTTTATAATAAAAATAATTTTACCTTTTTTTAAATTGTACTTTAGATGAAGGTTTACAGAACAAATAGTTTTTCATTAAACAGTACACATACTGTTTTATGACAATAGTTAACAACCCCACGACATGTCAACACTGTCTCTAGGGAGCAACTTTGAGGTGTGCGCAACCTCCCTGAGTGTTCATTTAGAACTGCTGCAGGTTCTTAGAGGTCAACCATTAACACCGGTTCCTGGGTGTTAACATATTTCTTATTTAATGCATTTGCTACGCTTGCCTATTGCCGAGTGTAACGCCCTGTATCTTCCCGGGAGTGACTCTTCCTTTCATTTCCCTTCAGCTAAAATAAAGGAGGAGAAGGCTACTAAGGACTAGTGTTGCCCTCCGTCACCCTCGTTT
The DNA here is from genome assembly GCF_000243295.1 of Trichechus manatus latirostris. Classification (NCBI taxonomy): domain Eukaryota; kingdom Metazoa; phylum Chordata; class Mammalia; order Sirenia; family Trichechidae; genus Trichechus; species Trichechus manatus. The sequence goes on from NW_004443993.1 coordinate 2,023,482, forward strand.
CCGGCACCAGGAATCCCCAACATGCACTGATGTTGTATTTTTAATATGTCGAAATCTGTTGGTTCAAATGTGTCGTACACGGTGTTTGTGGCCTTGGCTGACATGGAGCTGTCCTGTGAGGTTCGCTTCTCAGTAACTACGTAGTGATCAAACTGTGCAGTACTTTGTGCATTCTGGATTTTAAAGGTTTTTTATTACGCATTATATCAAATCTACCACTGTATGAGTGGGAATTAAGACTTTATGTAGTTTTTATATGTTGTAATATTTCTTCAAATAAATCTCTCCTATAAACCACCCTGGGTGGTGACTCGTGATTTAGCCAGCGAGGGGCTTCTGGCTGCCTCCGCTGAGGCTGGAGAGGAAAGGGCTCCACAGTGCTAGGTGATCCCGCGGAGGCGTCTCTGAAGTAGATCACTCTGTCTGTGACATGCGTTTGGGGGTAGGGGTCGGGGTAACTTGTGTGACTCAGTTCTGGCCAATGAGATGCAAGTAGAACTCGCTAGTGTGGTTTCCAGGAAAGCCTTTTAAAGGAACAGTCCGGGCTGGCCTTTCCTGTGGCCTTGTGGACCTTCTTTGGTGTGGAATGGGCCATGGTGCCTGGTGGTGCAGCAGCCATCTTGTGACCATGAGGATGGAGGACAGAAGCCCCTGCAGTGGATGATGGAAGCTGAAAGAAAAAAGGAGTCACCATCAAGCTGCCCTCCAGACCCTGGCCTGCCCACCTCCAGACGGAAACCCCTTATTTGCTTAAGACTCATTAGTTGGCTTTCTGCGGCTTTTAGGTGAAACCCAATCCTACTGAGTTCCAAGACTAATGAGCCTTTTCTTAGCTTTGTCGTTGGGAAAAGACTCGCTGTAAAACGCCAGCAAAGCAGAAGCCCACTGATAGGATGTTGAGTAGCATCTCTACATGTGATTTCACAGAGTGTTCTCTGAGGCACTTCAACTGTCTGACTTCAGTGAGTCACAGACATCTTAGTCATAAGACCAAAGGCCTAAATATAACTCTTGCAAAGTTTCAAGTTCCTTAATAACATTCCCCCCATCTGCTATTGTGAGCAGCACTGCGCTGAACATCCTTGTACATTCTCTCCCAACATCCCCTTAAGGGCAGATATCTATGAGAGAGATTTCTGGGTCACTGAGTGTAAATATTGTATAATAATATTTTTACTTCTTCAGAACATGTGGGTGAACTACACCTGAGGGGTTTTGATGCTGTTCCTACCAACAGGGGAACTTCCCCTTAGCTTACTCCGGCTTTTGCCTCTCTGTAATCCTTGTCGACTGAATGGTGAAAGGCTTGTTAGCATTTTTTTGTAGTCTATTTCTCTATGAGTCCAGTGGACACTGGAATGTTCTCTTACTCTGTGGGGGCCACTTGACTTTACTTGCTGTGAGAGCTGTAGGGCAGTAGGGACATTTACCCTTGCTTGTGTTTCTTTCATCTCAATTCGTCATGTCTTTGCCATACAGAGATTTTCTGTTTCTAGGGCATTAGATTTATTTATAAGGAGCCCTGGTGGCACAGTGGTTAAGCGTTGGGCTGCTAACCAAAAGGTCGGCAGTTTGAACTCATCAGCCGCTCTGTGGGAGAAAGACACAGCAGTCCCCTTCCGTAAAGATTTACAGCCTTGGAAACCCTATGGGCCAGTTCTGTCCTGTCCTGTAGGGTCGCTATGAGTCAGAATCAACTCGACAGCAATGAGTTTGGTTTTTGGTTGGAATTATTTGTATTTGTCTTCTCATTTTCTGTTTTTCATAGCCTATTTAGAAAGGCCTTTTCTATCCCTGGAACCCTGGTGGCACAGTGGTGAAGAGCTTGTCTGTTAACCAAAAGGTCAGCAGTTCAAATCCACCAGCTGCACCTTGGAAACCGTATGGGGCGGTTCTACTCTGTCCTATAGGGTCGCTATGAGTCAGAATCCACTCAATGGCAGTGGGTTTGGTTTGGGTTTTTGGTTTCCTATCCCTAGATCATCAACATGTGTTTTCTCCTGTATTTCTATGACACTGTCATTTGAACATGTGAATCACTTCTGTAAGGACTAAAACAGGGATCTCAGCTTATTTTTTGAACAGGAAACAAACGCACAGGGGGAAATACAGCTGCTCAATCTGGTTAAGTTCCCTCATCAGAGATCTTATTTTTTTTAAATATACCTTCTGCTTTTTTTTTTTTTTTTTTTTTAAGCTAAAATCTCATTAAAACGTACATAATGAATATATACTGAAAAATATGCCAAAAGTCGTTTCCTGTCCAGATTCCCAGGCTTCTTGACAATCTGAATTCTTGTCTTCTTCCAAAGTCATTCCACAGTGAGCATCTCTGATAGCAGCTATTGAAACTGCTTTGCACTTGAGAGGTTGTTCTACATAGGAGTGCCTCGCTGTTTATTTTTTATTGAGATATAAGAAATGCACAGATCCTAAGTGTACAGCTTGAATTTTGGCAAATGCACACAGACCTCTAACCCACGTCCTTATCAAGGTATGGAGTCCCTCGGTGGTGCAAACAGTTAACATGCTTGGCTGTTACCTAAAAGGTTGGAGGCTGGAATCTACCCAGAGGTACCTGGGAAGAAAGGCCTGACAATCTACTTCTGAAAAATTCACCATTGAAAACCCTATGGAGCCCAGTTCTACTCTGACACACATGGAGTTGCCATGAGTCAAAGTCAACAGCAACTTTTTTTTAGATACCAGAGTCTATTAGCAGTTAGCAGGGGTGGGAGGGAGGCGGAGAGGGGGAGTCATTGCTTAGGGGTAAAAAACAGTTTTAATTCTCCTGGAATCCACATTTCTGGGGTCCATGGAGGTTGAGGTGACCCACCTAGGCCATTGCCCTGAAGGTGATCTTTTGAACCTTGAGCCTTGAGTAGACTAGTCTCCTAAAAATCACCTTTAAGTCAAACAGTAGTCTTGCTAATTAATAAAGACTGTTTTGCCTTGAGCGTTGGGCTCTTTTGAAGAATTATCTATGTGCAGTCGGTTTTGAGAACTTTGTTTTTTTTAATCAAAGTATATATAAAACATTTCCATCACCCAAGGTGTCCCCATGCCCCTTCCCAGTTAATACTCCCCTACACACACACAGGGGCAACCTCTGTTCCGATTCTGTCGCCGTCGATGACTTCTGCCTGTTTCTGTGCTTACAAATGGAATCAGTACAGTGTGGGCTCTTGTTCAGCTTATTTCTCTCAACATTCTTCTGCGATGCATTCATGTTATTAGTGTGATCAGTAGTTTGTTGTTTTTTATCACCAAGTAGAAGGAATGCCCTTATTTTCAGTTGTTCATCATTCTGTTGTTTGGAAACTTCTGTCCCTCAGTGTGTGGTTGGTCAGGTTGTGTGGTGCACACATTTGTACATGTGTGTGAATCCACATCTAGGATACATTTCTAGTAGCTGAATTGCTGGGTCAAAACGTTACAATTGCCACATCCTCTAAAAACCCAGAGGGTATTTTCATAGAGAATGCATTAAATTTACAGACTTGGGGTTGGGGGGGGATTGACATCTTAAGGACAAGGCTTTCTTTCTAAGAACAGGGTCGGTCCTTGTTTATTCACATATTTCTTATGTTCCTCAGAGCATTTTAAAATTGTCATATCCATCTTGGCAGATTTCTTGATTCCTAGACATTTAGTGCTTTCATTACTAGTGTAAATAGAATGCTTTTGTATTTTCTAAACTGTGGCCCTTTGCTTACAGAAAGATTATTAATTTGTATTGATTATTGATTTTGTGTATTGATTGTGTATTTTTTTTTAACCTAGCCAACTTACTGAATTCCCTAATTTTCGTGATACTTTTCCAGTCTTGGTTTCAGGTATACACTCCTCTGCAGGTGAGGATTCACTGGTATAATAAGTAAAACTGCATCTGTTTTTTGCTGTAGCTCAGCCACTGGGGGGCAGGCTGTCTCTCAGGGGTGAAATTCCAGGAGCAGCCCAAGTGAGGGGCTACCTGTGAGGTACACAGGCCAACCACCCATCTCTGTGCCTCCCGAGAATGCTACACTGGCCAGGCTTGTGGACCAAGGGGGGCACTGCCCAGTGTTGGGGGGCTGGAAGGGGACCATGGCCTAGAGCAGCCTCTGCCTCCCTGGCTGGCTCACAGGGTGCGTGCTTCCTTCCATCAGGGCTGAGTTCATGCTTTTCTTCCTGGGAAGAAAGACCTGGTATAATTGGAGCATTGACAAAAATAGTGGTGGTAGTGGATTGACATCCATTTGACCAATGAAATCCATTGATACCCAAAGCCAGAAAACACCCATTACCGTTTGAGGGGACTATTACTAAACAAATTCCTCACTTGGAAATCAGTTTCCAGTTGCTGTCAAGTCAGTTCCAACTCCTGGTGACCCTGCATGTGTCAGAGTAGAACTGTGCTCCATAGGGTTTTCAGTGGCTGGTTTTTCAGTAGTAGATCACCAGGTCTTTGTTCCAAGGTGCCTCTGACTCGAACCTCCAAACTTTCAGTTAGCAACAAGCATGCTACCCATCTGCACCATCCAGGGACTCCTTGAAATCACCAAGGGGGTGGGGGCACCCAGCATTTCTCCTCCCTCTCCAGCAGGAACTGTATTGGAGGATAACCAAACAGCACCCACTGATGAGGGGAAAGCTGTATTTCCAGTAGAATACTAGTTACTAAATGCAGACAGAGGAATAGATTTAAATAATCATTTTGCAGTCCTCACTGATATAATTTATTCAGGCAAGAATCATGGCTGCGTTTTAAACGACATTCACACAAGTGCCAAAATATCTTCAAGTTTAATTTCTAGTCAGAAGAGAAGTAACTGCACAGTCGAGAGTTTCAGCCTGAGACCAAATTCACATCCAAGTGGGGCCGATTGTGGTCCCCACTTCCCAGGGACATTTGGCCATGTCTGGAGACATTTCTGGTTGTCACAACCGGGGGTGGGAGTGCTACTGGCATCTAGTGGGTCGAGGCCAGGGATGCTGCTAAACACCCTACAATGCACAGGACAGCCACCACACCATGGAGAATGCTCCTGTCCAAACACGAATAGTGTCGAGGGTGAGGAACCCTAGTGTAGATCACTAATCAACTACAATATGTTTGTTGATGTGATGCAGTGTGAAATACACAACACCTGGGAAGGGTTCGTGTCAAAAATGTCTCACCTGAATCTCATCAAGCCTCTAGCTACCAGTTTACAGGAAATGGAACCAAAAGACCAGCAGGAAACAGACAAGCCTAAGCAAGCGGTTGGATGGGCACCTGGCTCATCTGTTCACGCGACGCGGGGTTGATGTAGGCGGGAAGTGCCGCGTGCCCTGCACCAGACAAACCAGTGCTAAAGGACGTTTTGGGGTCAATCTGGGAAACCTGGTCTTGAACCTCGAATGAAACAAAAGCATTCCTAACTTTGTTAGTTGTGCTAAGATGTTGGCTATAGGAAAATGTTCTTCAGTGGTGCATTCTGAAGCAGTTAGGGACAGAAAGTCATGATATCTGTAATTTATTTTAAAACGCATTAGCATTATTTAAAAAAAAAATCCCCCAAACCTGGTTCTGTGTTTCTTTACCATGGCTGTTTTCTTAGTGACCCTAAGGTGGTCCCCTCTCCTCTCCTGAGGAAACAAGGCAGGAAGGAATTTCAAGCCCTTTTCCTCAGCTTGGCCCACTGCCTGGCACTTTAACCCTTTTCCTGTTCCTTCCCTCATCAAAAGACATTCCTCAAAGGCCTTGTTCCCTGAGGCTTTGCTGCTCTGCCTAGGGCAGGATGACACTGGTAACCCCTAAGGAGGGTCTTTAAGAGGAAATGGGAGCAGAGCTCAGTGCTTATGCCTGGGACTTAGCTGTGTGTCCTTGGTCAAGTTAATGACCCTCTCTGAGCCTCAGTTTCTTAGTCTGCATAATGAGGGAGAAAATCTACCCCGTGAAGGTTTTGTGACTTTCTTGGAAAAGCCTAGCTGAGGCCTAGCTGGATGCCCTTGATAAGTGCTAGAGGGAGGGGCCCTGAAGGTGGTTTAGGGGTAGATGGAAGGAGGGAGGCATTTTCTTTAATAAAAGTTATGAACTTTCTAACATACTGATCAAACTCAAGAGTATAAGAAACATCTATGTGCCTAGCACCCAGAATAGTTACTTGCTATTGAGTCAGCTCCAACTCATGGTGATCTTATGCACAACAGAACAAAACGTTGCCTAGTCCTGCACCATCTTCATGAGCACTGGTATGTTTGAGTCCATTTTTGTGGCCTTCCAACCTAGGGGGCTCATCTTCTAGCACTATATTGGATAGTATTCTTTTGTGATCCATAGGGTTTCCAGTGGCTAATTTTCAGAAGTAGATCATCAGGCCTTTCTTCCTAGTCTTAGTCTGGAAGCTCCACTGAAGCCTGTCCACCATGGGTGACCCTGCTGGGATTTGAAATACTGGTGGTGTAGCTTCCAGCATCACAGCAACACACAAGCCAACACATTAACGACAAACAGACAGGTGGTAGAACACCCAGAATTAGCACTGTTTTACTTGCTTCGGTTGTTTTTTAATGAAATCCACATTTAGTGCATAGTTGAAGTGCCCATGTGCCTCCCAGATCCTCCTCTGCTTCCCCAGACACAGCCATTTTCAGGACATTGGCATCTCTTTCCTGCTCATGTTTTTTGAACACTTACTACATCTGTGTGTCCATAAACTTAGTATTTTCTGTCTAAAAATACTATGTAAATGATAGTCTGCTGTATACATCTGCAACTTGGTTTTCTCCCTCAACCATGTTTGGAGCTTTTAAACAAATGCAAGCTTTGTAAAGTACAGTGAATCACACAGCAAGCAAAATTAACTAACGGCCAACCTTGTTTCCACCTTTTGTTTCATGAGGAAGCCTCTCTATGCACCCTGTCGTCTCCACAAGTGCCCATTATTACCGTATGTGTAACATACTTATCTGCTTTGTACTCGCATGAAGCCATCTGCAACCACCAATGAAAAACTTTCATGAACAGCATTAGACAACTATTGATTGAGCATTGACTCTCCTCCAGTCATGGTTCTGGGGCTGAGCAAGCAGCAGTAAGACAGACCATTATTATCCCACCCTGCCTCATGAGTGGCGGGGGCAGGCAAACTCCACAAGTGAACAAGGTGATTTTAGACAAATGGATAAATGGATGGTTGGATGGATGATAGATACCTGCAGTAGAGTCCTCTCCGACTCATGGCAACCTTATATACAACAGAATGTAACATTGCCTGGTCCTGCATCATCCTCACAATCGTTGGCATGTTCAAGTCCATCATTACAGCTATCATGCCAACCTGTCTCACCGAGCGTCTTCCCCACCCTTACCCATTGCCATTGAGTCAATTCTGACTCATAGCGACCCAGTAAGAGTAGAATTGCCCCATAGGTTTTCCAAGGCTGTAATCTTTATAGAAGCAGACTGCCACATCTTTCTCCCACCAAGTGGCTGATGGGTTCTAACCATTGACCTTTTAACCACTGCATCATCAGGGCTCCTTTCCTTGCCCTTGGTGGCCCTCTATTTTACCCAACATGATTTCTTCCTCCAGTGATTGATCCCTCCTAATGACATGTCCAAAGCAAGCAAGTTGGACAGTATTCTGTTGTGATCCATAAGGTTTTCATTGGCTCATTTTCAAAAGTAGGCCTTTCTTCCTACTTTTAGTCTGGAAGCTCTGCTGAAACCTGTCCACCATGGGTGACCCTGCTGGTATTTGAAAAATTGGTGGCACAGCTTCCAGCATCACAGCAACACACAAGCCAGCACAGTATGAAAAACTGACAGAGGTGGTTTTAGAGAATGATAAATGTTACGAGCAATAAAAAGAAAAGAGAATGGGGATGGAGGAACTCTTAACCTTGCTATGTTCCTCTCCACCCAAAACCAAACCCGTTGCTGTCGAGTCTACTTCCACTCATAGCAACCCAACAGGGCAAAATAGAACTTCCCCATACGGTTTCCAAGGCTGTAATCTCCACAGAAGCAGACTGCTACATCTTTCTCCTGCAGAGTGGCTGGTGGGTTTGAACTGCCGACCTTTCTGTGAGCATCTGAGTACTTAACCACTGTGCCACCAGGGCTCCTTTGTTCCTCTCCAGATTTGCTTATTAAAGTGCATCGATCCATGTGTGCAGCTGGATTTTTTTTTTGTATATATATTCATCTGTGTAACCACAACCCAGATGAAGATCTAGAACATTCGCATTACCCGGGAAGGCAGTGTGTGCCCTTTCAAATCAGCCCTCTCCCCTTGAGAGGTAACCACAGTACTGATTCTGTTACTACAGATTGGTTTTGCCTGTTTGAGAACTTCACATAACTGTAATCATACAGCATCCCTTTGTGTCTGTGACACAGCCATGTTGTTGCCTGTCTCAGTAGGTTCTTTGTTATTGCTGTATAGTATTCCACTGTAAGGATGGAGCACCACTTGTTTATCTATTCACCTGCTGTTGTGGATTGAATTGTGCCCCCCCTCAAATATGGGTTGTAAATGCTAACTCCTACAATACCTGTGGATGTGATCCCATTTGGGAATAGGGTTTTCTTTGTTACGTTAATGAGGCCATATCAGTGTAGGATGTGTCTTATGCCAATCACATTTGAGATATAAAACGAGCAGATTAGGCACAGAGAAGCAAGCACAAATGGAGGGGCAGATACATGCTGTCTCAGTCATCTAGTGCTGCTGTAACAGAAATACCACAAGTGGATAGCTTTAACAAAGAGAAATTTATTTCCGCACAGTAAAGTAGGCTGAAGGTCCAAATTCAGGGCGCCAGCTCCAGGGGAAGGCTCTCTCTGGGCTCTGGTGGAAGGTGCTTGTCATCAATCTTCCCCTGGACTAGGAGTTTCTCAGCACAGGGACCCCCGGTCCAAAGGACATGCTCTGTTACTGGCACTGCTTTCTTGGTGGTATGAGGTCCCCAATTCTCTGCTTGCTTCCCTTTCATCTCTTGTAAGATAAAAGGTGGTTCAGGGCACACCCTAGGGAAACTCCCTTTACATTGGATCAGGCATGTGACCTTAGTAAAGGTGTTATACAATCCCACCTTAATCCTCTAACGTAAAATTGCAATCACAAAATGGAGGACAACCACACAATACTGGGAATTATGGCCCAGCCAAATTGATACACACATTTTTGGGGGGACACAGTTCAATCCATGACACATGCCACGTGGAGATCTCTAAAGAACACCAGAGAAGCTGAAACAAGGATCTTTCCCCAGGGCAGACAGAAAAATCCTTTCCCTAGAGCCTGGACCCTGAATTCAGACCTCTAGCTTCCTAACCTGTGAGACAATAAATTTGTTTGTTAAAGCCACCCACTTGTGGGATTTCTGTCATAGCAGCACTAAGAAACTAAGACACCTGCTGATGAACTTCTGAGTTGTTTCCAGTTGTTGCCCATTACGAAGAAAGCTGCTATGAAGGTCTGCGTACCTATTCTAGTGTGTGACTTTCTGTGGACATAGGCTTTATTTCTTTTGGAGAATAGCTAAAAGTGGGATTTCACATTGTTTGTGAGATTTAGATAAAAACCCATTGCTGTCGACTGTAGAACTGCTCATGAGGTTTCAAGGCTATAATCTTTACAGAAGCAGGCTGCCATGTCTTTCTCCCGAGGAGCGACTGGTATGTTTGAACTGTCAACCAGTTGGTTAGCAGCTGAGTGCTTAACCACTGCACCACCAGGGCTCCTTGAGATCTAGATAATCCCCTGTAAAGCGCTGCAGCTTCCAGTGGTTGGCTCCGTGCACATGTCCTTACTCGCCAACCTCTTCGGGGTTGATTCTGCTGATGTCCCGTGGAGACTCTGGATGTGAAAGAATGTTGGTGCTATAAGGAAGGGCTGCTGGGGGGTGTGGGGGCTTTTTTCCCCCACCCACCCTTAGACTCCGTCTTCTCCCACTGTCCTATCTCCCTTGGACCCCCTTTTACTTTCCTTTGAAAATACCTGACTTTTTCTAAAAACGATACATGCTCAGTGTGTAAGAAAAAAGATTCCATACAAAAAAGAAGTAAAGATGGGGCCAAATCAAAACACCGAATATGAATGTCCATTGGCTGGCGGCAACAGCATTAAACACTATAAAAAACCAGTTGCCATCAGGGTGATTCCGGCTCATGGGACCCCACGTGGTCAGAGTAGAACTCTTAAGAGTTTTCATTAGGTTTAAAATTTTTTTTTTATTATTATTTTTGTTGTTGTTGAGAATATACACAGCTAAACAAACACCAGTTCAACAACTGCGACATGTACAATTCAGGGACATTGATTACATTCTTTAAGTTGTACAACCATTCTTACCTTCCTTTTCTGACTTAGCTCTCCCATTAACATAAATTCACTGCCTCATAAGCTTTCTGTCTAACCTTTTGAATCGCTGTTGTCAATTTAATCCCATATAGATATGTAAAAACGGTATGGAGGCAATGTTTGACCTCCTCCAACTTCACGAGGGGTAAGGAGAATCAAGATCAACAGCCCAAGGTTGATTCCTAAGAGGGGGTCAGACATGCCTCCTCTCTCTGCCATCTTTACCAATTCTGACGCCACCTGTTCCTCCCACAGCACTCTCTACTGGGTTTGATATTTCATTGCAATGGCCACACAGAACTCACAGACCATCCTCACAATTATGGGGTTTATTAGGGAAGTAACAGTTACAATTCAGGCTCAGGAACACTCAAAAGACAGTTCTTCCATCAGGATAGCCTCTTTCCCCGCTGTGCTCCCAGGCACGCCTCTCCCTCTCTCCCTGGCCCTCAGCCTCTGCCCAAAGGCACTCAGCTTACTCTCTCTCTGGGCCGGGAAGCCCACCACACCTCAGCCTCTGCCCAAAGGCACTCAGCTTACTCTCTCTCTGGGCCAGGAAGTCCACCACACCATCTCCGGCTGCCAGGCCCGTACTGCCGGCTATCCTTCCTTGGTGGTGAGCTCCTCCCCTCTGCTCTGGAACTGGCTCTTTTTTTAAGGCAAAACCGACCAATCCCCTTGGTAGGCCACAATTACCCTATCACACAATCACCTGGATGCAAGTTACAAGCCCATGGCTAGAAAGGCCACACACAAAAGTAATTAATGGCACCTCAAGATAGTGCTTTAAAAGAACATGATGCTCAAGGCAGACATTCTTTACTAATTAAGCTGAACCCTTGTTTGGTTGGAAACCCTGGTGGCATAGTGGTTAAGAGCTATGGCTGCTAACCAAAAGGTTGGCAGTTTGAATTCACCAGGTGTTCCCCTGGAAACTCTATGGGGCAGTTCTACTCTGTCCTATAGGGTCGCTATGAGTCGGAATCGACTGGACGGCAATGGGTTTATTGTTTGGTTTAAAGAAGACTTTAGGGAGTAATTTTGGTTTAAGGTTTAAAGATGATCTCAAGGTAATAGTTTCAGAGGTTCATCCAGCCTCAACGGCTCAATAAAATCTAGATTCCATGAGAATTTTAAATTCTGTTCTGCATTCCCTGTCCCCCCCTCCTTTTGATCAGGATTCTTCTATAGAATCTTTGATCAAAATATTCAGTAATGGTAGCCAGGCACCATGCTCCATAGAGTTTTCAATCGATGATTTTTCAGAAGTAGATTGCCAGACCTTTCTTCCAAGGTGCCTGTCTGTGAACACGAACCACCAACCTTTCAGTTAGCAGCTAAGTGCTTAATCATTTGCACCACCCAGGAACTCCATGGAACATTATAAAAAAAATCCAAACCAGTTGGGACTCCTTGGAACGCTATTAAAAAAAAAGGAAAAAATGTTGCTGTTGAGTCAATTCTGACTCATAGTGATGCTATAGGACAGAGTAGAACTATCTTTACGGAAGCAGACCGCCACATCTTTTTACCATGGAGCAGCTGGTCGGTTCGAACCGCTGACCTTTCAGTTAGCAGCTGAGCGCTTAACCACTGCCACCAGGGTTCCATGAAACACTTTACAGAGTTTAAAATAAACTAGAAAAGTGGAAATGCATGCAAATGCAATAAAAATAGAAAACATACGCATGAACCTGGCAAAGCTCAAATTCAGGGGGTGGTTACTTCTTGGGGTTATTGTTGTTAGGTGCCATCTAGTCGGTTCCAACTCATAGCGACCCTATGTACAACAGAACGGAACACTGCCTGGTCTGCACCATCCTCACAATCTTTATGTTTGAGCCCATTGTTGCAGCCACTGTGTCAAGCCGTCTTGTTGAGGGTCTTCCTCTCTTTCGCTGACTATCTACTTTACGAAGCATGATGTCCTTCTCCAGGGACTGGTCTTTCCTCATAACATGTCCAAAGAACATGAGACAAAGTCTCACCACTCTTGCTTCTAAGGAGCATTCTGGCTGTACTTCTTCCAAGACAGATTTGTCCATTCTTCTGGCGGTCCATGGTATATTCAATAGTCTTTGCCAACACCATATTCAAATGCCTCAATTCTTCTTCAGTCTTTTTTATTCATTGTCCAGCTTTCATATGCATATGAGCAATTGAAAATACCACGGCTTGGGTCAGGCACACCTTAGTCCTCAAAGCGATATGTTTGTTTCTGAACACTTTAAAGAGGTCTTTTGCAGCAGATTTGCCCAATGCAATACGTCATTTGATTTCTTGACTGCTACTTCCATGGGCGTTGATTGTGGATCCAAGTAAAATGAAATCCTTGACAACTTCAATGTTTTCTGTTTATCATGATGTTGCTTATTGGTCCAGTTGTGAGGAATTTTGTTTTCTTTATGTTGAGGTGTAATCCATACTGAAGGCTGTATTCTTTGATCTTCAAAGTAAGTGCTTCAAGTCCTCTTCACTTTCAGTAAGCAAGGTTGTATCATCTGCATATTGCAGGTTGTTAATGAGACTTCCACCAATCCTGATGCCCTATTCTTCATATAGTCCAGCTTCTTGGATTATTTGCTCAGCATATAGATTGAATAAGTTTGGTGAAAGGATATAACCCTGACACACACCTTCCCTGATTTTAAACCATGCAGTATCACCTTGTTCTGTTGGAACGACTGCCTCTTGGTCTATGTACAGGTTCCTCATAAGCACAATTAAGTGTTTTGGAATTCCCATTCTTAGCAATGTTATCCATTGTGAAGGTAATGAGGTAAATGCAACCATGGAGGGTGGCAGAAGAAGCTTCAACTGCACTTGTAATGTTTGCTTTCTTTTATGGAGTGGTTTGTTGCCTTGTACTTTTCTGTATGCCTAAAATCCTTAAAAAAAAAACAACAAAAATTAAGTCACAAAGCACCTGGTTAGCACCAATGTTCAGTGGCTAGCATACTTCTAGACAACTCTAAATCCACTGCCATCGAGTTGATTCCAACTCATAGTGATCCTATAGGACAAAGTAGAACTGCCTCATAGGGTTTCCAAGGAATGGCTGGTGGATTCGAACTGCCAACCTTTAGGTTAGCAGCCAAGCTCTTAACCATTGTGCCACCAGGGCTCCATATGAACATATAAAGTATATAAAATAAATAACTTTACATTCATGTATACAATTGTTTGTATTTAAACCAAAGCAGTATATACACATGGTAAAAAAAGTTTCAATACAGCAGAAAAGTGCAAAAGTAAGCTTTCCTCTCCGGATGCCTTCCTCCAAAAGCATCCGTCAGCAACAGTTTGATATTTCCTTCCAGAAAATGGTTTGCATATACCTGCATATCTATGTGCTATTAAAGAGTTACAGAAATTGGATCATGTAACATAAGCCATTCTACATCTTGACCCCACCCTCCTTATCTTGGGGATTTTTTTTACATGAGCACAAATGGATCTACCTCTTTAAAGGCTACATAGCATTTCATAGATTATGGCTAGTATATCACAATCTATTTAACCATCCCTTATGGGTGGAAAGATAGGCATTTCCAGTTTTTGCTGTCATGAACAATTTTGCATGGACATCTTGTTCGTGCATCTTTGCATGCTTTTATAAAATTTACTCATGAGTTGAATTATTAACTGGCTCAAAGGAAAATACGTATGTGCATTTTAAGTTTTGAGAGATGTTGCCATGTGGATGGATAGATGTATGCCCTCCAGAGAAATTGCATAGTTTCACCCCCGCCCCAACCAATTCTGTGTGAGTGTCTGTTGCCCTTACCACCATTGCGTTTAATATCAAATTTAAAAAGTTTTGCCCATCCGCTAGGTTGTTTGGATTTTGTGCTTCTTGGAGTAAATTTGAGTAAGTTTGTACAAATGTTTATTGGTCCTTTTTACGAACTTTATAAATTCGTCCCTATATGGCCAGATCACTCTCCTGAAGGGCTGTACTGACACACACATCTTTCTTTGACTCACTTTCCCAGCCTCCTTCCTCCTCTCCTGATAATTTATCCCCTTCCACTTCACCCTTCACAGGCTTCCAGAATAATCTTTCTCACAAGAAAATCTGTTCACATTGGGCTGCCACTCAGTGTGACTTCACCCACCTGCCTACAGGACAAAGAGCCCAAACTCTTTGGTTTGGAAAGTCCTTTAAGATCTGGTTTCCACCCGACCCCCCAATCCTTATTATCGAGCACTTGTTATGTACAGATACCTTGTGGGTGGGTGCAGGGGGCCCAGAGGGGGACAAAGCAAGGAAGTGTCTACTTTTTGTAGCTGAAATTCTAGAGCAGTGTTTGTTTCTTGACCTTTTTTTCATTATCATCTACTAAGGAAAAAAATTTTAAAATTTAATTTAGATCAGTTAATTAAATCATTCCCAATTTAAATCACATTTAAGTTATCCCTAATGACAGAAATTAGGGATGAAGTAGAAGGTCAGAGAAAAAAAGCAAGGTCTTCAGCGAGATGGATTGACACACTGGCTGCAACAATGGGCTCAAGCGATTGTGAGGATGGTGCAGGACCAGGCAGTGTTTCCTTCTGTTGCACGTAGGGTCGCTATGAGTAGGAACCGACTCAAGGGCACCTAACAACAACGATAGAAATTAAATACTTAGGAATAAGATTTTGCCTGGTAGGGTTGGGTTTGGGGGGGCCACAAACCATTGTGATGTCTAAGGCTTTTTACTCCCGAGAACCAATTTTCTTCCCCTTGGGGGCGCTATGTCTTCGTTGAGAATGCACGTTTTGGAGGGCTAAACAAGTAAATAGATTATATCAGAGAGCCAAGAATGCTACAAAGAAAATAAGGGATAGTGGTTGAGGAAACCTAATCATCCCAGTCAGGAAAACCCTCCCCGGAAAAGGAAGACCAGCGCAAGCAAAGGAACAGCCAAGGCGAAGAAGGCCCTCTCACCTCTCTAAGCCTTTTTTTTTTTTTTTTCAGTAACAGAATGGAAATGATAATTTCCTCCTCACGGTTCCTGGCCCATAGTAAATGTCCAATAACTAGTTTTTGTTGTTATTATTTAAAATTTTCATTTTATTAAAAGGTAAATGAGATAAGTCCAGAGATGAGCCGCTGCCCTAGCCTGGCTCCCACTGGGTACCACCGTCCTGCGGCTCATGCAGTCGGCGTCTCTGCCTCCTTCCGCAGGGGGCGCTGTGGCAGAAGCGGCCGGGCTGCCCTAGGCGGCGGAACGGGAAGTCTCGTTCTCCCCCACTTCCGCTCTCTGGCCCGGGTTCGGACTGCGTGGATAAGATTTTGCAATGCCGACGGGAGACTTTGAGTGAGTCTGGGGGTCGCGGTGGGGCACCCAGGGGGATACTTTGGGGGTTCTGGGGAGTTTTATGGGGGTTGGATGCGCCGAGGCCTCGGGGACCTGGCATCGCTGACCGCACTCTCCCCGCGTAAACTTGTCCCCGCAGTTCGAAGCCCAGCTGGGCCGACCAGGTGGAAGAGGAGGGAGAGGACGGTGAGTACGCCCGGGTCGCCCCAAGTTACCGCAGCCAGCCCCCAACCCGGTCACTACCTTCTGCTCCGATTTTTCTCCGTGGCACCGCGGTCTGACCCCAGGTTCCCCATCACGGCCTGCCCCTGTTCCTGCGCCGCCCTCATCAAGGCCAGTCTCTTGCCACCTTCTGGTGCTCGTTGTGGCTAGTCCGCCTTCCTCCCATGCCGCTACCCGAGCGTCTTCACAGCTGCTCCCATGCTCCGGGGAGGAGTTTGTAACACCCAGTCTCCTGAGCCTTTGTACTAGCTCGTGGGGGTCTTTCTGGCCTGTCTGCCAACTTCATGCCAGGGCGTTGGAGCTCACAGTTGCTGGTCTCTCCTCTGGCCCAGGAATCCTTTACCCCCTGCTACTGCCCGAGGTTAACACAACCAGCCCCCTGCCCCTGCACGACTGCCCTAAGATGCTTTTTGCCCAGTCCTCTGCCTTCGTCACCTCCTGGTGTGGGTGTCATCGCAAAGGTCCCTCCATTTCAGCTTTGGGCTTCGGCGCCTTGAACTGACCCCTACTCCCCACACTCTCTCACAGACAAATGCGTCACCAGCGAGCTCCTCAAGGGGATCCCTCTGGCCGCTGGCGACACCAGCCCAGAGCCTGAGCTACTGCCGGGAGGTGAGTGACGACCTTTACTGTTCCTGCACTGGGCCCTCCCACGACTCCCTGCCCATTCAGGTCCCCAGTACCCAGGGCTTGGCTCTGCTCACCACTCCTCCTCTCTCGCAGCTCCACTGCCACCTCCTAAGGAGGTCATCAACGGAAACATCAAGACAGTGACTGAGTACAAGATAGACGAGGATGGCAAGAAGTTGAAGGTGAGGCTGGGGGAGAGGGTGGGTGCCGTAATGGTTGGGTGCACTTGGACTGGGATGAGGTGGTGTGTGGGGACAGGGTCGGTTAAGAAGATCCTTTGGCCCCAGGAGCCTTGGGACACAGAAAGCCCAACCCTCTACCTTGTCCACAGATTGTCCGCACCTTCCGTATTGAGACCCGGAAGGCCTCAAAGGCTGTCGCAAGGAGGAAGGTGAGACCCTCCTCCCCGTTTTTGGAACTACCTCAGGGCTGACCCAGCGGGATTGGGAGTTCTTTTTCCCAGTGCCTTTGTTTCCTGAGGTGGGGTTTAAGTGTTTTTTTTTTTGTTTGTTTGTTTTTTAACCTATTTTACTGAAGCAGAACTGAGATGTAGGAGTGTTTTCACTCTCTTGAGGCCCTGAAGAGTCCAGGGAGCAGGAGGGGATATGGTTAGATTTTTATTTCTTTTAGCTTGTCTACCTGGAGGAAGAGAGCCAAGGCCTCCCCTGAGGTGGTCAAAGCACCTCCCGTTTAGCTGGGCTAAACACTCCTGAAAGAAGTGATAACAATAAATACGCTTGGCACAATTTTCTGAATTCTTTCTCTGTCAGATTCTATGCCAAATGTTTTATAGGGAGTATTTTCTTATTTGGTCATAGCAACCAGTTGTGGTCCCCATTTTATAGGGGAGGAAGCTGAGGCTCAGGTTGTTTAGCTCAAGGCCCCTTGTGGCCTGGGTAACCCCTGACCCCTGCACCCTTGCTCTGAACCATTCTTGAGTGGTACCCACCCCCTCCACCCCCAGTGTGAGTCACTTTGAAGTCCACCAGCCCACACAGGCCCCAGCAGGACTTGTCAGCTGTGCACCTGTTTCCCCCTTGGAGCCCCTGTTTTCTCATCTGGAACATGGGGCTGAGAGCTGCGCCTGCCTCCTGGAGCTAGTGTGAATCCAGGGCCTGGCATGCACTCAGGGAACAGGAACTGTTGTTATTGCCATGGGTCGGGGGGGCACTTGGGGGAATGGAGAATGGGGGGGTTCAAGGCCCAGATTCCCTGGGGGTAGGTGTTCTAGGGTTGGCTGCCAATATAGAACCCCTGAGCTGCGTGCCATCCTGCCTTGAGCCCAGAACTGGAAGAAGTTTGGGAACTCAGAGTTTGACCCACCAGGGCCCAATGTGGCCACCACCACAGTCAGTGACGATGTCTCCATGACGTTCATCACCAGCAAAGAAGTAAGCGGGCAACAGAATGGGGCTGGTGCCCAGAGTGGCAGTGGTAGGGGTGCGACAGCCCCCCTCTGAGCTGCTCCTACCTGCCCCTGCCAGGACCTGAACTGCCAGGAGGAGGAGGACCCAATGAACAAGCTCAAGGGCCAGAAGATCGTGTCCTGCCGCATCTGCAAGGGCGACCACTGGACCACCCGCTGCCCCTACAAGGACACGCTGGGGCCCATGCAGAAGGAACTGGCTGAGCAGCTGGGCCTGTCCACTGGCGAGAAGGAGAAGCTGCCTGGAGGTGCTGGGGCTGGGGATGTGGCTGGTAGGCCGGGGTGCGGGGAGGCTTGGACATCGCCTGCTATCTGACCATCAGCTGTCCCCTTCACAGCTGTCATCTGACAGTGGCAGCACCACAAGGATGTGGCCATAGTCCGTGTTCGTGCAGGGGGTGGGGTGTGAGTGTGTGAGGCTGGCCAAGTGGGTGCTGTGAGTGCTGGGGATGGGTGCTTGTCTCTTGGTAGGTGTGGGTGTGTGTGCTCTTAACCACCAGAACCCTTCATGCATGCCCGTGCGTGTGTTTGTAACCACACTGTGCACTGCATGTGGTTGTCCCCTGCATGTGTGAGACTTGCTGGCTGTGGTCCTGCTGGTGACTTAACACCTGTCCTGACTTATGTCTGTGTCTGTCTACCAGATGTGTGTGTGTGTGTGTGTGCGCGCGCGCGTGTACGCATGCGCGTACTCACACGTGACTGCAGTACATGTCCTTCAGCTTGTCCATGGCATGATTTGCCGATTGTGACCTTGTGTCTGGACAGCACTTCATCAGGACTTGGGTGTGAAGCACACTCACCTGCTGTGCGTGGGACCTGCGAGGTGTGTGTGTGGGCGCCTCGAACTATGCCTGCTCTGTGGGTTTTTGCTCTGTCAGTGTTGCTAACAGGATGCTTAAATGGTGCCTTCTTCCTGGATATGACCTTGATGTCACCACGGCCACTGCAGCTCTGGGCCTCAGAGGAACTAGCCCAGATGCTTGTGGCTTGGCAGGCAGTACCTGGGCTGGGTTAGGGCCTGAGCCGCCAGCACCCTGGGCAGGTCTGTCCCTCCATCTGCGCCAGGGTGGGGCCTTCCCCTAACCATGGTTTTGATCTCCAGAGCTGGAGCCTGTGCAGGCCACCCAGAGCAAGACAGGAAAATACGTGCCACCAAGCCTACGGGACGGGGCCAGCCGCCGCGGGGAGTCCATGCAGCCCAACCGCAGAGGTGAGTGAGGGGGCACCTGACGCCGGCCGTATGAGCACCTCCCAGCACCCTGTAATTATCTTGCATGTGGGGCTGGGCGCAGCTTTCCCCTGAGAGCTGCCTCTCCTTGCCTGCCTAGCCGATGATAATGCCACCATCCGCGTTACCAATCTGTCCGAGGACACGCGGGAGACCGATCTGCAGGAACTCTTCCGGCCCTTTGGCTCCATCTCCCGCATCTACCTGGCGAAGGACAAGACCACCGGCCAGTCCAAGGTGGGGTGGCGGCCATGGGGGTGGGCGGCGGGGTCGTCTGTCCTGGCTTGGCCCTGAGTGTGCCTGACCTTGTTCCTTCCCCCAGGGCTTCGCCTTCATCAGCTTCCACCGCCGCGAGGATGCCGCCCGCGCCATCGCTGGGGTGTCCGGCTTCGGCTACGACCACCTCATCCTCAATGTCGAGTGGGCCAAGTAAGGCCCCTGCCCTGATCCACCTTCCCTGTCCTCGCTCTCTCAACCTTGTCACAATAGCGAGCCCTGCTCCGACTTCATCATTGGCATGGGCTGTTTGTACTAAGGCTGTTTAGCATCCTTTTCATTTCACAGAAGGGCACAAGGCACAAGGCAGTCAGCCCAGGGCCAGGCCAGGCTTGCAACCCATCAGTCTGGCTCCTGCACTGTGCCTGTCTTCCACCCTACCCCACCCTGGCTCCAGTCTTTGCGGGGGTTGGGGGGGTCTTGGGATTCCCTTGGGGGTCTGGAGCCCCCACACTTGCCTTTCTTACACCTTTTTTCTCCCTTTCTAGGCCATCAACAAACTAAGCCAGGGGCCACCATGGCTGCTGCTCAAGCCCTGGTCTCAGGACCCTTTGCCACAGGAGGTGGCTTCCAACAGCAGGACTCCAAGGGCAATAAAAAAGGCTCGGATCATCCTCCACGTGCTCCATTTATTTTCACTTACCACATCCTGTGGTTGCTGGGCCTCCCGCTACCCCATCACGGGTTTGCTCCCTACTCGGGGTCTGTGCTGAGGGCTGAGCAGGAAACCAGCTGCTGTGGCCTCCGTTCTAGCCAGTCCCACCTGCCTAACCACAGGCCTTTGGGGGAGGTGGCAGCTCAGGGCCTCCTGTGCTCTCAGTCCTTTCAGCTGCCGAGTCCCAGCGCCTTGCAGTGAGAAGGCGGCTCGAGATAGGCCATGTCATGGGGTTGGCTCAGAGGACCAGGGCTCCGAGGTCTTGGGGGTAGTAGCTGTGACATCGAGTGGCAGGGCTTGGCTGGAGCTCTGGGGGACCCCTGGGTCCTTGTACCCTCTGCAGCCAGGGCGGTGTTGGCAGCAGCAGCCCAGGCTGGGCACCACGGCCATGTAGAGCAGTGGGTGGATGCAGATGGCCAGGGGCATGAGGCCCCTCATGAGCTGGTAGCCCATGTAGGCCCCCTGGTCCAGTGCTGCCTTTGCCTCGTCCTCATTTGCAAAGTTCGGGCATTGGGCGTTCCAGCGCTGCCGGGCGTACACATTGAGTACGCGCATGACATGGTAGGGCACGTAGGAGCTGGCATAGAGGACCACACCACTGGCCACCAGCACTGCCACCTGCAGCTTCTCGGCCACTTTCATGCCGTGGCTGTGCAGCAGAGCCCGGCCCAGGGCGCCGTAGGCTGCCAGAGTGAGCATCAGTGGCAGGCCACAGCCCAGGCCTGCCAGCACCAGGCTGTAGGCCCTGTAGGCCTCCAGCCGATTGTCCTCTGCTGTCCCCAGGCACTTGACATAGTTCTCCAGCCCGTCCTTAGTGTAATTTCCCTTCAGGCGGGAGAAGCTGAGCGTGGGTGCAGCAAGCAGGGCTGCCAGGGCCCAGCCAGTGGCACTGATGGCCCAGGCATGCTTGGGTCGCAGGTGACTGCGAGTGAAGAACGGGTGGACAACCCCTAGGTAGCGGTTGAGGCTGATGCAGGTGATGAAGATAATGCTGCCCTGCATGTTGCAGATAAAGAGGAAGCGCTCCAGGCGGCACGCGACCTCCCCGTAATGCCAGTGCTTGGGTGGGTAAAGGTAGGCAGCTAGCGGGGGCAGAGTAAGGGCGTGCAGCAGGTCACTGATGGCCAGCTGGGCCGAGAAGACCACCGCCGGGTGCCAGGGGCGCTGCTCCTGTATGCTGAAACGGTACAGGGCCAGACCGTTCCCTGTTACGGCCACCAAAAACTCAACCACCAACACGGGCCACAGGAAGTTCTCTTGGACACTGCTGAGGACCTGTTCTGCAGCTGCTGAGAAGTTGTCTGGGCAGAGCGGGGCACCTGTGGGCATAGGGTGTCACCGAGTGAGCTCTGTCCTCCCTCCGCGTGGCTCCAGCTGCCCTCAGCCCCGCATCTGCAGTGGCACCAGTCCTTCATTGTGCACTGGTTGAGCGCTGGGGCTTGTCAAGAGCCCTTTGCCTGCATCTCCCTGAATCCTTATCATGGCCTGGAGGGGGCATGAGCCTCTGTCCTTTTTTACATCCAGAAACCCAGGCCCAGACAGGTCAGAAGTCCCAAGCCAGAGACTCTTCCCCCAGCTGATGCCAACTAGGCTCTTCCTGGGTTCTGCACCCTGAAGAGCCAGCTGGGGCAAGTTGGGGTCACTGTGCTCATGGGAAGCATGCCACCTTGGCAGTGACCTGGCAAGCCTGGGATGGGGTAGTGGGAGCCCAAAAGCGCCAACCCAGCTCAGAGATGGGAGGTAGCCCTGACACTGCTGTCCTCAGTCTCTGCTCAGCATGCTGGCCCAGCCCCACCATCTCCCATGGGTTGGCGCTGGTCATCCATGCAGGCCCCCCACCTCCAGCTTCCACCCTCACACCCCACCATCTGTGGGCACTTGAGTTAGATGCTGACCCTTTCCTGCTCAGATTTTCATGGTTCTCTACTCAGCAAAAGCCAGTGATTTTGTCAGGCAAAGCCCTGTGCGAGCCCTCCCTCCCACTTCCTCTCATCTTCTAGCAATCCCGTGTCACTTCCTGCAGTCCCTCCCTACAGCCAGACTCGTTCCTGGCAGTTTCTTGAGGAAAGTCCTTCCTCAGAGTCTTTGCACTGGCTCTTCCCTCTGCCACCCTCTCACCTTCTGGTTTCTGGTCCCATCTGGAAGAGGCCCACTCTGACCACCCCAATGTTGCAACTGCACTCCTGGTGCCCTCCAGTCCCCCTTCCCTGCTCCCTTTTCCCCATCTGGTCATTATAAAGAAAATGCATATTTTCTCACCCAACCCCTCTGCCAAAACATCCATTTCACAAGGGTAAGGGGCTCCCCACTACCCCATGCTGCCCGCTCCCAGTGCCGAGAACAATTGACTGGCACGCTACAACGTGGGAGAGTTTGAACCACGTGCACTTCCTCATATACTCCATTCTTTCACACATACAACCCCTCTAAACCGGCCCTCTGCCCCGGACACCTCATCACATAGCTGTGGGGCTCTAAGTGGCCATCTAAATGTTCATTATCACCCATCTCCTGTCGCACCACTGCCTCCTGGGAGCCGCCAGCCCCACCTCGGGGATAGGTGGTGATGTTCCCGGCTCAAGCGCAGAGCGCCTCACCTGTGCTGGCTGCCATGGTGTGTACCCGCTCAGTCTGCTCCCCTCGCTGTCCCCAGTTCCTCTGAGTTACCACCAGCAGTTAGGCCAGCCCCTCCCTTCCCAGCAGCCCCACCCTCAGCCTGCAGAGCTGGTTAGGGCACCGCCTCCACCTCCCTTCCTCATTGCTGGGCAGCCTGTCTGCCTGCGTCACCAGCTGGGGAGGAACACAGACTGCCGTTATCTGTGAAACAAAATCCTCATGCCTCCAGACTTGGAGCAGAAACTGGTCAGGCTCCAGGTGCTGCTGCCCCAGGCCTCTCTGGGCTCTGTACTGCAGGGCTCGGGTCTTCCAACTCCCCACACAGACTGATAGAAACGCTAATCATTTATTGTGGAATTAGGAAAATGGCTCCTTTATAAAAGGAAATCAAAGGCCACACCTGGAGCCCCGCGGGAGCCCCAAGGCAGCGTATCTCGGCCCCAATCTGGGACACTCTGTTGGTCTTACTGGGGCTCAGGTTCATGCCGCTGTCTTAGGCAGCCGAGCCCGGCCCTGAGCAGCCCCTCTGGGCCCCAGCTTGGTCTGGGCTCTGCGGGACCCGCCTTTGGGCTTTGGAAGCCTCCAATCCTTGTCTCGGTCTGGCCTCCGATCCTTTACCCGCTGCTTCTTGCGTGGAGGCCTGGTGGGCTGTCTCCGCCTCGTCAGCCCAGGGAACATGTCTGCAGGGAGAGACAGGTCAGTGCCCCAGTGCCCAAGGTCACACCCTCGGTGCCCCGCTGCACTGACCCATCACACACCCTCGTCAGGCTCCTCGCCCACAGCCTGGCGGAAATACTCAGCTTCATCCTCCTCCCTCTCAGGTTCTGCCTCTGGTGGGGCCCCTGGGTCCTCGGCATCACTGTCCCCATCGGCCTCTGCCTGCACCCTCTTCATGCCCGCCAGGCTCTTCTTCCTGGAGGAAGAGAGTGTCCATCAGTGTGGCAGCCTGCACCCAGGGACCTGTCCCGTCCTGCTCCGCCCCACCCCCTACACACTTGTGGGCCTCTCGCTGCTCCCGTTTGCGCTGCACATTGTGGGCCTGCTGGTCCTGCCTCTGGGCCTTCAGCCGCAGCCTCTCCTCCTTGGCCGCCAAGATGGTCTGCAGCTCCTCCTCTGACTTGTGCACTGAGCAGGAAGGAGACGGTTCACCAAGACCCAAATACCTACTCCACTTTCCACCGACTCCCCTTCAATGGCCTCAGGTGATCCCCAATTACATGATCCCATCCTCACCGAAACTGTGGAAAAGCACATTCCCCTCCCCGACACCCTCCTGGATCTTGATAAGCTGCAGCGTCATCCGAGGACCAATCTACGAGACGTGGAGGAAGAGTCAGTGCTTCCTTGGGGCTGTGGGTTGTCACAGGAAGTCACCTTCACCGTTGGGCCCACGTGGGCTGGATCTCACCTCTGTGAGACGCACAGCGCTCTGCTGGGCCCGCATGTTGCCACGCCCGGCGATGGCCTGGGGCAGCTCTGTAATGTTGTGCTCACCATCAGGCTCTGCCTCGCTGTCTGACAGCCCCGCGCCCCTGTGCAGGGCATGCATGGGGCTCAGCAGGGGATCCCAGGCTCCCAGGACAGCTCTGGGGTCCCCTGGACTGTGGTCCCCCATCCCGCACCCTCCTCACGTGGCCAGCAGCTCGCTGATATCCTGCAGACGGCTCATGTTGGGGAACTTCTCCTGCAGAAGCTTCTTCATCCCCCGACTTGCACCCACAGGAACGACTTTGATGCTACTATACGGACCAAAATGTGCACGAAAGGGTATTAAGGCTCATGAGATTGGAAGTCAGACCCCCTTACTCCTTCCAGAGGACATCAGAGCATTTACTTCAAGACTGAGCAATCAGAGTCTGAACCACAGTGTTATCGTTAGCCACTCTTGAAGGCCGTGAGTCCCCATCCCCCTCAAGCCCCCAAAGTACTCACTAATGGCGGAAATCCAGTTCCTGAGAATCAGGATTGTAGTTGATAAGGAGGCAGCGCTTGATGGTGTTCAGGTTTACCTGGAAAGGAGGAGGGCATGGTGCCACATGAGCTGCCCACAGGCCTCACATGTGCTGAGCCCACGACCAGTCCTGGCCAGGCAGGCCCCATCTCATCACACACTCCAGGAGCCCAGAGGCAAGGTGGCTGCTACTAGCACCATGGGGGCTGGTGGGGCTGCAGATGGTGTACACTGACCACCCGGATCACTGGTTGAAATCTGGGCCCGCAGAAGCTGACCACACGAGACTCCCTGAGGCTCAGCCTCTAACCTCAGGCTATCAACTTCACCTCACTCAACCTCACCTTCTTTTTGTAATGGGGTGGTGACAACAAACGCTACACTGCACAGACCTGTGCTTGACATGCATGCAGAAAATAAAACACCATTAGCATTATTTTCCATCTGCCAAATAGGCTCCCCGGGGAGCCTCCTGCCCAGTGTTACAAAACACATGGGCAGGATTTGACCTCAAAACTCAGTGGACCGCGGAGTGTGCACTTTCAGCCACGGTGCTGGGAAGTGAGGCCCAAGCAATCAATCCACCCACACCTGCCATCATGCCAGACCCAGCCCACCTTGTGCACATTGATGGAAGGGAACAGGTTCTGGAACATGGTAGCCATGAGCTTCACGTGCATGCCGTGGGTGCCGAAGCTGTTGAGCACGAGGAGGGGCGGGTGGGCAAACTGCTGCTCGTGCATGCGGTGCCGGCGCAGTGAGGAGACCACATCACGCACCAGTGCGTACTGCGGGGCAGGATGAGGAGTGGTGACCGTCAACCATGTGTGGCTGGGGCCAGCCCCAAGCTCAGCTCCTACCCCACATGGCCCTCGTATCATCTCCATCCCTTACCTTGTTGATCCGGAAGGTCAAGGTGGGGCCTCCCGGGAGGCGCATCAGCTTCTGCAGAAAAAAACAGCCCGTGAAGATGGGGATGCCCTGCTAGGGAGCAGGAGAAATAGACACCTCTGCTCCATCTCTTCAGAGCGTTTACTTTCAAGCCAGAATCATGGCAGCTCAGAGGCACATGGGTTCATCATGAGAGCTGGCGAGGTGGGGAGCTGGGGTGAGGTTTGGGGTGTGGGAGTCCACTCACAAAGTAGATGTTCGTCTCTGTTTTGCTCAGGATCAGGAAATGTGTGACCCCAAGGGGCCCAGCCACTGCAACACAGTCCTTCAGCGAGTTCTTCTTCCGTACCTGAAAATTAAAGACAAAAGAATGAACAATCAGAATATCCCAAATGAGCAACAAGTTTAAGCTTAGGCTGAGGCTCATGTTAGGCCTTTTCTTGCAGCTAACTCTTCCAACAAGCCCCTAGAGCCAATCTGACCTGAATTCAAGTACCACTTCTGCCACTTGGTTACTGTGTATCTCTTCATTTTACAGATGAGCAGACTGAAACCCAGTGATGTTAAGTAGCTTGTTCTAGAATTCTGAGAGCAGCCAAGCGTCCAACCCAGCCTTGCGAACTCGAGAGTACACTCCTAACCACGTGGCCTAGGCACACAGTCAAGCCCCAAGCTAGGTGCGTTCATCAGGGTGCCTTCGATGCATCCCCACAAACCTCTGCAAGGCGGGGACGGTGGTCCCCAGAAGAGGCCCTTTCTCCACCGGGAGAAACTGAGGACTTGCGCGGTTACTGGGCGGATTCCAGGCCAGTAGCCGGTAAGACGGGACCTAGGGTGGATGAAGGGGGGCTGGGTGGTGCCGACCTGCAGGCGGGTGGCGGTGAGTGGCTCCATGACTCTCCGCACGTCCAGGCTGAGCTGCCGGACGCTACGTCCAGCGCGTCCCCGAGTGAACACGAACGAGTGAGGCTGTGCGGCATAGGCCTCGAGGTTGTGGAGCTGCGCCTGGGCGCGCGCGCGCTTCTGGTGCCGGGACTGAGGGGGCGAGAAGCGGCGGGTGAGCGCCGCGGCCTCCGCGAGGAGCACATCCGACCTCCCCACCTCCCCGGCCGCGGCGCCTTACCCGCTTCCGCGGCCCCATGATGCCGTCTCCTCCACGAGGCACCCTCCGACCGCCACTTCCGGCGCCGTGCCGCTCACTTCCGACGCAAGCGCGTGATCACGTAAGGTGGTGCTTCTGGTGGCGCCAACTGGCGGGGCTGCGCACTAGGTGGCCTCGGAGATCGTGGGGGCGTTGCTATGGAGACACTGGGAGCCTGTTTCCAAGGAAACCGGGGCGGGGTTGCACAGCTTAGGGACCCAGGGCGGGCTTCGGAAAGCGGAACCGCAGGTTCGAATACCTTCTCGGCTCATTTCCACCAGCTGTGTGATTTTGATAACTTTTCTCAACTCCGAGGCTCCTGAAGTATCCTAAAGTGAGGATGATCAATTCCTCCTTGACCCGCGAATTAAGAGAGAGAATGTATGCACAATACCCGGCACATGGGTGTCAGGCACTTTGGTAGCAACCAGAGAAAGGGGTAGAGCCTGTGGCAGTTACTCATTCGGGTCCCCGGCTCCTGAGGGCCAGCTGCCCTCCGCGGGGACCCTGTCTGTAGACGGGCTTAGGGATGGAAACTCCACATCACTTTCTGGAAACTCGGGGCAAGGCGGGAGCTTCATGAATAATTCACCCCCCTCCTCATTTCCTCTCAGAGCCCCAGTCTTGGCCCCAGGCCCCTGGCCTCTTCCCCAGAACCTTGGGGTGGGGGGAAGGTACACTACTCCCTGTGCTGAACATTTCCCTCCCCACTCATCTGTCTCCCCTCCCCACCTCTGTCGCCCCCTTTCCATCCCGTCTTCTCTTTCTCCTCCACCTTTGTCTCCGTCATAAGTTGCCTCTTTCATCATCTTTAAGTTTCCATTTTTCTCCTCTCTGTCTCCATTTCTATCTTCCGTGTCTGTGTCTAGCCCCATTTCTCTTCCTGCCTCTCCATCTCCTTTTCCATCTCTCTTCCCGTCTCCCTATTTCTGTCTCTTGGACTCTCTCTCCCTTCTGTCAGCGCCTTTCTGTGACTTATGAGGTTTATTCCCTCTCTGCTGTCAGAGCAAGCTGAGGGTGGGGGGTCGAGGGGCCCAGTGAGGGAGGGGCCCAGCCCAGAGCCCAGCCTGGTAGACTCTCTCATATCTGGGACGACCATTTCCTTTTTCAGCCTGGGAGTCCACTCGGGTTACGTTTTCAGGACGTTGCGAACTGTGGGAAGACTGCTCCCCAAATAGGTGTCTGCTCTGCTCGTCAGTGAGGCCCTCGTACAGGTTGGAGACCCTGGGCCAGGGTTTTGGGACTCCACGTGAGTTGGCTTATACTTCTGATAAATTACTGCATGGTTGTTTCTGCGTGCTTTTTTTGCTGTGTGATTTGACCTGTGTGAGAATATGCCAGTATGTGGGAGACAAACGGAAACACCCACACCATGGCCAGCAAGCATCCGGGTCTCGCCTTGTACCTGCCTTGTGTCTCTGTGCTTGCCAGTGTGTGACCACGTGGACCTGAGTGTGTGCGTGTCAGACACACAGATACAGATGCCCTCAGTCCACAGGGAGTTTTCCTGTAAGTCACGGTGCATGTGTGGCTATTTCAAACACACAGTTGTTACCCAAATTTGTCCTTGTGTTTCTGGTTGTGTCTTTATATGTGTCTGTGTGCCAGATGTAGTCCCTGGGTGGTGCAAATGGTTAATGTGCTTGCTGCTAACCAAACGGTTGGTGGTGTGAGTCCACCCAGAGGCACCTTGGGAGAAAGGCCCAGTGATCTACACCCAAAAAATCAGCCACTGAAAACCTTATGGAGCAGAATTCTACTCTACACACATGGGATTGACATGAGTCACAAGCGACTTGATGGTAACTGCTTTGTTTTTGGTGTGCAGACAAACACATACACATACCAATTCTCAGGGCTCTCTCTGGATCCTCATCTATCTGTCTTTGCTTCCTGTGTAGTGATTTGCATGTCTTCTTGGGTAGACGTGTGTCTTTGTGTCTGCACTGTTATGTGTGTGCATGTCTGTGTGCACGCATCACTACTGTGGCATACACGTACGAGTTCTGCAAACAAGCTACCTGGGTTGAATCCCACTGTGGTTCCTTTCTGGCTGTGTGACCATAGGCAAGTCACTCACCCTCTCTGAGCCTGTTTCCTCTGCTGTAAAATGGGGCTCTGTACAGAAACTGGAAACCCTGGTGGCGGCGTAGTGGTTAAGTGCTATGGCTGCTAACCAAAAGGTTGGCAGTTCGAATCCACCAGGCACTCCTTGGAAACTCTATGGGGCAGTTCTACTCTATCCTATAGGGTCACTAGGAGTCGGAATCGACTCAACGGCAACGAATTTGTTTTTTTTTTTAAATATAGAAACTGGCTCAGGTTGTGCGCATTAGATAAAAGGTGTAAAGAATTTAGAGCCTAACACGTATAGCAGGTACCTACTGATGTTCACTGCTGTTCTCTGTGTGGGGTGTGTATGTGTCGGGGGTGGGTGTTTGGGGCCGGGATCCTGTCCATGTGCCTGGCCTGTAGCCTCCCACGCTCTGTGCTCCCCACGAGGGGAATGTCCAGGGCGCTGACCTGTGTTATCAGGCTCTGGTGGCCTGGGCAGGGGGGTCTGGCAATTCTGCCTTGGTTCTCACACGGGAAATACTAAATATTTACAGTTGGGGCTCCTGGGCCAAGCCATCACAGCTCCAGTCCCAGGCACTGGGGGTGGGGGGGCGGAAGGGTTAGTAAGATTCTTCCTTCCTTCCCTCCTACTGGCTTCTCCCCTTCCCCAGCTCAGAGGCCCCTGAGGACCCTCGGCTCCTCCTCGGACTTTGTGTGCCTGCTTTGAGCCTCACTGGACTCAGGGCCTTGGGCGTGAGAGGTGAGAGAGCAGGGGGGCAGACAGGGATGATACTGTTGGGGGACCCTGGCCTCGGCTTGACTGGGGGGTTCTCAGGCCTCCTCCTCACTGCCGGCCTGAGGGAGAGAAAGGCCTCAGGTGTTACATCCACACTCTAGCTCCAGGGGGTCGGGACAGTCCATCCCTGTAGTGGGGAGCCTGGTGTCTGGTTGGGGACAAAGTGAAGACCCTGCCCCACCCTCTTAGAGTGTGTGGACAGCAGTGAACGGGCCGTTCTCAGCTCAGAACCCTCCATGGCTCCCACCTCATGAGAGTAAAAGCTCGAGTCGCCCCCCAGGCCCTGCATGATCTGCCCCTTCTCTCCCCCTTGCTCACTCTGCTCAAGTCGTAGGGGCCTCCTCACTGTTCCTTGAGCATATCAAGCAATGTCCCACCTCAGGGCCTTTGTACTTGCTGCCCCCTCTGCCTGGAATGCACTTTCTCTTCTCCCTCTCTTTGGGGTCTTTGCTCAGTTGGTACCTTCTCAGCGAGGCCTTCCCTATCCCCTCTATTTGAAACTCCCTTGTCTGGAGCTCCCTCCCTTTCTCTGCTTTATTTTTCTCCTAAGCACTTACCACCCTCTGGCCTACCGACTGCCTATTTCCCCAACCAGGAGTTCAGCCCCAGGAGGGCGGGGATTTTGTCTGTCTTGGTCCCAGCTGTGTCCCAGCTGCCTAGAACAGGTCCTGGCACACAGTAGGTGCTCATTGTTTGAATGAGGGAGGTGCATGATGATGAAGGCAGGGCGCATGCTTGTGTGGACTCAAGGGCATGTGGGTTTGGACATGGTGGAATTTGGTGCAGGTGGGATATATGGACATGTGGAATGTGTCATGAGTGTCACCAAGTGCACATGTGGACACAGCCATGTGCTTACATGTCTGAGAGGCTGCGTGTGGACCCTGGTATGCCCAGGCACGTGGGCAATGGGGGGCCTGTGTGTGGACCCTGCAGGGTAGGGGTGGGCAGCGCTGAGTATACACCCTTGAGTAAGGATACTGGTGCATGAGTAAGAACACTGGGGGTAGGGTGAGAGCACATCCGTCCACCCAACAAACATTTATTGAGCACCTACCGTGTGCCAGGCACTGTTTTAGGCACTGGGGACAGAACAGTGAGCAAAACTCAGACCAGCCTTGGGGCTGATATTTTGGTGGGGGAATTCAGATAATAAAAGACAGACTGTAATAGAGAGAATCTAGGATAGGGTCGCTATGAATCAGAATCAACTCAATGGCAATGGGTTTTAGGAGGAGCAACTAAATGGGGTGGTCGGGGAGGGCTTCTGGCGGGGTACATTTGAGCTGGGACCTGAATAAGGAGAGGAAGTGCACTTGGTGACACTCATGACACATCCCACATGTCCACATACCACTCTGCCTGTACTGAGTTCCACCATGTCCAAACCCACACACCCTGGCATCCACTCAGGCCTGCACCCTGCCCTCTTCATCGTCACACACCTTCCTCATTCACACAACCAGCGTGTTAAAATTTGGTGAAGAGTTTTAGGCTGAGGAAACGGCAAGTGCAAAGGCCCTGAGGTGGAGTATGCCTGGAGTGTTTGAGGAACAGCAGGGAGGCCAGTGTGGCTGGAGAGAGAGCCAGCAAGAGGGACAGTGGGAGGAGATGAGGGCAGGGAGGTGGCCAGGCTGGTAGTGCAGGGCCTTGTGGCCACAGGAGGCCTTGGGCTTTTTCTTCGAGTGAGGTGGGAGCTATGGAGGGCTGTGAGCAGAGGAGGAACGAGAACTGACTCGGGTTCACAGGTGCACCCTGGCTTTTGTGGAAAGCACAGACTGTGGCGGAGGCAAGGGCAACAAGAGAGAGACCTGGGAGGAGGCTGCTGTAAGGAAATCCAGATGGTGTCTTGAGCTGGGAGGGTGGGGTGAGGGAGGATGTGGAAGAATTCAGGGTCTAAACAGAAGAGCCAACAGGCGCGACTGATGGGCTGGATCTGCGGTGAAGGAGGACAAGAGGATGGAGTGCCCATTGCTAAGACAGATGTGAAGACTGAGTTAGTGAGACTGTCCCCCCATGCCACCTCCTCCCACCCACTCTCCCTCTGCTTCTGCTCCAGCCTCCACGCACAGTTGTCTCAGGGCCTTTGCACTTGCTGTTCCCCCACTGCCTGGGACGCTCTTCTCCCCGGATATTCTCATGACTTCTTCCCTCACCTCCTCAAGGAGGCCTGCCCTGTCCGAGCACCTCTCCTCTCAATTGCTCCCTCCTGGTTTACTGTCATCTTTAGCACTTAGCACCATCTCATATACTCGGTTTTACCTGTGTATTTTGTTTCTTGCCCACCAGGGCCAAGATTTTTGTCTATTTTGTTGTGGACTGTATTCCCAGTGCTTAGAACACAGGCCAGCATACACTAAGCACTCAATAAATGCTTGCTGAATGACTGCGCAAGACACCTGCGAAACATGCTGTCCCGCAGGGTGACTGGAACTCAGTGGAGAGGACGGGGCGGGATACCACTGGGGCGTCTCCAGCCACGGGGGGAATGAACTGGAGGCAGGCATGTGTGGACCCGGAGCCACGCTGGGACCACGCGAGCATTCCCCAGCCTGAGCAGATGGATTTGGCCGGGCCGAGTCTGGGCTCCCAGGTCCCACCTCCTTCTCGCTCCTCTGCCTGCAGGTCCACCATGTCAGCGCCCCGGTTGCACGCGCTGCAGCTGCTGCTACTGCTGGGCGCGACTTGGGCGCGGGCAGGCGCCCCGCGCTGCACCTACACCTTCGTGCTGCCCCAGCAGAAGTTCACCGGCGCCGTGTGCTGGAGCGGGCCAGCGGCTGGACGGCCGGCGCCGGAGGCACTGAACACCAGCGAGGTTGCAGCGCTGCGCATGCGCGTGGGCCGACACGAGGCGCTGCTGCGAGAGCTGCAGCGGCTGGCAGCAGCCGATGGCGCCGTGGCCGGCGAGGTGCGCGCGCTGCGCAAGGAGAGCCGCGGTCTGAGCGCGCGCCTGGGCCAGCTGCGCGCGCAGCTGCAGCACGAGGCGGGTGCGGGTGCAGGTGCGGGCCCAAGCCCGGGGGCGGAGCCCGCCGCGGCACTGGCGCTGCTCGGCGAGCGCGTGCTCAACGCGTCCGCCGAAGCGCAGCGCGCCGCTGCCCGCTTCCACCAATTGGACGTCAAGTTCCGCGAGCTGGCGCAGCTGGTCAGCCAGCAAAGCGGCCTGATCGCTCGCCTGGAGCGCCTGTGCCCGGGGGGCGTAGGCGGGCAGCAGCAGGTAATCCCGAAGCCCCGCGAAACATAATCACTTCCGGCGTGTACTGTTTGTGAAATGGGCCACTCCCAACCCTACCAGCTCTTATCTGAGGTTCCAAAATCCGAAAAGCTCTGCAAACCGTATTTTTGTCATAACTCATGTGGGTCAAAACGTGAATGGCTATTTAGTCTTTGCTTATTCACTTAGAGTGAATGTTCATAGGATCTTGTAATCAAGCATTTTCTTATGTGGATAAAGACCAAAAACCGTGCTGTGGGTGTTATGTAATATACATACAGGCCATATTCTGAATTCTGGAATATGTCTGTCCCTCGGTTTTGGATAAGAGATTGTTGCTCTGTGACAGTCCCCCCTTTTACAGGGTCCGGCAGATTCATTAAGGTAATTTCAATGTTGGATGTATGCTTATTATCTCTATAGGAGACTGAGGCACAGATTGGTTAAACTTCTGAGTACCAGAGTGGGGATTTAAGCCTAGCTGTGCTCTTCAGGGTCCAAGAGTTAGGCTCTGAGGAGGATCAGTTGTGGGGCTGGCATATTCCGCTGCCTGATCTCCTAATGGGTATTTGGACAGACTTATCCATCATCCCCAGCCCTGGGTTGGGAAGGGCTTTGGCCAAGGGTTACTGCCATCACATCCCAGGCGTTCTTGGCCACCCCAGGTCCTGCCGCCGCCCCTGGTGCCTGTGGTTCCGGTCAGTCTGGTGGGTGGCACCAATGACAGCAGCAAGAGGCTTGACCCAGCCCCAGAGCCCCAGAAAGACCAGACCCTGAGACAGAAGGGGCCGTTGGCCTTGCCCACGCCCGCAGGGCATCCTGCAGCTTCCACCAAGCCAGCAGGTAAGACAGGGGCAGGGATGTTGGGGGTGTGGAGAACTAGGTGATTCCTAGTGCATTGTGGGTAGAGGGACATAGAGGAGTCAGGCTTTCAATGACAGATTCGTCTCCTGGTGAGGAGACTGGAGGAAATGATGCTTTTATTCTGATGACAGAACAGAGAGGTGTGGCTCAAATTGTGTGTGATAAAAAGACCAACATTCTTACCATGGTGGTGTGAAGAGTAAGAGAGGAGGGACTCTTATTTTGATGAAGGGGCGGAGGATTTTGGACCGCTGTTTTGGTGAGAATTTGGGCAGGTTTAGACTGATATGCTCAGGACGTTTATTCTGGTGAGGAGACCACACAACCAAGGTTTAACAACCCCAGGACCATAGTCTCGGGGAACATCTAGTTCAATTGGCATAACACAGTTTATAAAGAAAACGTTCTACATTCTACCTTGTGGGTAGCATTTAGGGTCTTAAAAGCCTGTGAGCAGCCACCTAAGATACTCCACTGGTCTCACCCCTTCGGGAGCAATAGAGAATGAAGAAAACAAGATACAAGGGAAAGATTAGTCCAAAGGACTAATGGACCACAACTACCACGGCCTCCACCAGACTGAGTCCAGTACAACTAGATGGTGCCTAGCTACCACCACTGACTGCTCTGGCAGAAATCACAACAGAAGGTCCCGGACAGAGCTGGAGAAAAATGTAGAACAAAATTCTGTCTAACTCACAAAAAAAGACCAGACTTACTGGCCTGACAGAGACTGGAGAAACCCAAGAGTATGGCCCCCGGACACCCTTTTAGCTCAGTAATGAAGTCTCTTGAAGTTCACCGTTCAGCCAAAGATTAGACAGGCCCATAAAACAAAATGACACTAATAAGGCACAACAGCCCAGGGACGAGGACTAGAAGGCAGGAGGGGACAGGAAAGCTGGTAATAGGGAACCCAGGGTTGAGAAGGGACAGTGTTGACATGTCAGGTTGTCAACCATTGTCATAAAACAGTGTGTATACTGTTTAATGAGAAACTATTTGTTCTGTAAACCTTCATCTAAAGTACAATTGAAAAAAAAAGAATCCCAGGCTTCCCATTTGCGCTGGTGAGAAAAGAGGGACTTAGAATCTTACTCAGGTGAGAAAATGCGTATTAGGGCTCTTATTCTGGTGAGGGAACGGGAGAGGCAGGACTTCTAGTCTGGTGAGGGAACCAGGAGAATAAGGATTCTTATTCTAGTAAGGGATCGTTGGCTCAGACTGTGCCTCCCCCATATCCTGTACCCACAGGCCCATGGCGGGACTGTGCAGAGGCCCATCAGGCAGGCCATGGGCAAAGTGGAGTGTATGAGCTGCGGCTGGGCCGGCATGTGGCGTCAGCCTGGTGTGAGCAACAGCTGGAGGGTGGAGGCTGGACTGTGATCCAGCGGCGGCAAGATGGCTCTGTCAACTTCTTCACTACCTGGCAGCACTACAAGGTGGGTGGGGGGCAGGGGCTGGGCTGGGCAGGGGAGGAGGCCTGCTCCTGACCTCTTGACTTTCCTGCCCTGCCAGGCGGGCTTCGGGCGGCCTGACGGGGAGTACTGGCTGGGCCTGGAGCACGTGCACCAGCTGACCAGCCGTGGGGACCATGAGCTGCTGGTGCTCCTGGAGGATTGGGGGGGCCGTGGGGCACGTGCCCACTATGATGGCTTCTCCTTGGAGCCTGAGAGCGACCATTACCGCCTGCGGCTTGGCCAGTACCATGGTGACGCTGGAGATTCTCTCTCCTGGCACAATGACAAGCCCTTCAGCACTGTCGATAGGGACCGAGACTCCTATTCTGGTAAGGAGAGCTTATATTCTTGTGGTGGTGGCTGGGGCAGGGGAGGCAAAACTCATGTTCTAGTGAGGGAATGCAAGGGAGTGGGGTAAGTCTCCTCTTTGGTAAGGATCAGGGTAAGCAAGCTTCTATTCTGGCAAGAGAACAAGGGATAGTACTTTTATTCTGGTGAGGGGATGGGAAGACCAGATTCCTTCTCTAATGTGGCAGTAACAGAGTCAGGACTCCTGTTCTGGTGAAGGGCAGGGGGTGAGAGCTAGGACTCTTTCTAGAAAGAAAGTAGAGAAGGATTTTTTTTCCCTGATAAAACGAGAGGTAGAGCTCCTAGCTTACAGAAAGGTTGGGAAAGGCTTGTATTTTGGGTGAGAGGATAGTATTTAGAATATTACTCTGAAGAAGAAAGCAGGGGGCCAGGGCTCTTATTCTGGTGAGGAGATACAGGATCAGGCTCTGTCAACTTCTTCACTACCTGGCAGCACTACAAGGTGGGTGGGGCAGGGGCAGGGCTTGGGCAATTAGAGTCGGGAGGGTCAGGGGATACCTGGCAAAAGCCTTGCACTGGTGAGGTGTTGGTAGAGGCTTTTATTCTGGTGAGAGGACACAGACTCTCTGCCCCTCAGGTAACTGTGCCCTGTACCAGCGGGGAGGCTGGTGGTACCACGCCTGTGCCCACTCCAACCTAAACGGTGTGTGGCACCGCGGCGGCCACTACCGCAGCCGCTACCAGGATGGCGTCTACTGGGCCGAGTTTCGTGGTGGGGCGTACTCTCTCAAGAAGGCTGCCATGCTGATCCGGCCCCTGAGACTGTGACCATCTGTCCATCTGTCCCCCAGGGTGATTGTCAGTAGGAGCCCAAATTGTCCTGGGTGCACCTCTTTTGTGGCTGACTGCTGGTCATGTCCCAAAGGCCCTCCCGTATGGATCTGCTTCCCAGGCCCCTGCCAGTGGGACCCAGGCATCCCCCTGCCAGTAGCTCGGACCCACACAGCTCCCCAAGGGCATTTATATCTTGGTTTGAGCTCATATTTTATAACAACACAAAGTATCCACAGACCGTGTCTGGTTTGCATCTGTACCTGGCAGGGGTCACGCCCCGTGCCCGCCCTCTTCCTCCTCCTCCTCCTTCAGGTCCTCCAGGATGAGGTTGTCCAGGTCGTCCAGGAGACCCCCCTGGCTCAGGCAGGTGGCCACAGTGGAGCCACTGCTGATGTGGAGGTTGCTGGGGTGGAGGACTTTGGGCAGGTGGTTCTGCCTCCGGCTCTTCGGGTGTGCACAGGATGTCCCAGGCACGTGGGGCTCTGGGGAGGGAGAGGTGCTGAGGTCATGGGGTTTAAAGCCACATGAAACTCTGGGGAGGGAAGGGGCTGAGGTCACACAGGGCTCTGGGGACAGGAGAGGCTGAGGCCACTGGAGATCAAGATACATGGAAGGAATATGGAAGTTCAGAGGTGGAATCATGGGTGTTGAAGCCACAGGAGACTGAAGGAACAAGGACATGGGATTCATAAAGCAGAAGTCAAGAACATGGAGACCACGGGACAGAGGCCACAGGGTCACTGGAATGTGGGCCACTGGAGTAAAACCACAGAGCCTCATGAGCAAGACCATGAGAAGTGTGCGGAAGGGGATGACGTCATGGAGGTGGCTGTAGGAGGGGCAGAGGGTCTGGGTGGCCTGGGGCCACGGGGACCGGGAGCTGTGGAAGACACGTGTGTGGAAGGGGGGGCTGACACCATGGGAGGTATGTGGAAGGAGCAGGCAGACCTTGGTTCTGAAGGCCACAGAGGTGGACGTCCCCGGAGCCAAGGCCAGGGAGACTGCCCAGAGTGGGGGAGGCTGCGGGGGCACGCCAGGGCCTCACCTCGCCGGTTGTAGCAGTCGGCAGCCGAGCAGGAGTGGGTGTGGGTGCTGCGGCGCTGTGTGTCCCGGTCCCAGCGCGGGGGGAGGATCCGTGTCGGATACACGGGAAAGCCGCACCCGTAGCAGGGGGACGGGGACCCCATCTGTGCCCAGCCCCTGGGGGCGGGCAGGGCTGTGAGAGTCCAGGTCCAGGCCCAGATAGGACTGCTGAGGGCG